>NC_133023.1:36125000-36461666 GCF_048564905.1 Vicugna pacos
TAAGTTAAGCATTTAATAATGATTAGGCTCTTCAGAAGATGATGTCAATACTTTTGTTTTCTAAGTGACTCCAAATGTCAGAATTATTTCTTGTAACACTCATGTGAAGTAGGTGAGACTCAGTCATCTAACTCATCATAGAGTAGGAAAGAGGGTACCATACTAGATTGAGGATGGATTTTGATTCAATCAATTGTGTTGAGCACTTAGTACAGGCAGGATGCTCAGGAGAACAAGCCCTCAGCCGTGCCATTAATTAGCTGAGTGATGTTGAACCAGTCTCTTCAGTGCTCTGAGTCTCAGCCTCCTCATGTCTGGAATGAGGAGCTTGGACTAGACACAGAGAGACAGACAGGTGGACAATAGTCTTGAGACTTCAAGTTCTGCCTTTCCTTTCTCTTTATTGATCTGTAGTATGAACAGCTCCTTGAAGGAAACCAAACTTTGCCTGTCTGTACTGGAACTTAAATAGCCACCTAATGCTGTGTGACATCACCTCAGGAGTGGCACTTTTCTGTACCTTAAAACCTTCCATGGTAAAATGGTGTCAGTAGGCAACGTTTATAATCCCTCCTGCTCCTCTTGACTTCACGCTATATAGCCATGAGATAGAAATTCTACGAGGTATAAAAATATTGTAAGCGTGAACATTTGGATTAATTTATAGTTATATTTTGTCCCACATTATTCAGAGAAATTGGAGACATGTTTTAAAAATATTTTCTAATATAATTGGCAACATTAAATTGTCATTCGTTTAAAACCTGTTTATTGCTAGGAAGTATAACCTTCCTTTCTTTCCCTCCTCCCTGCCAAAATTTTTTTTTTTGGCCATTTCTCTTTAGCTTTTCATGCTTATCTTACAGATTTGAATTTAATGCTTTGCCACATTTTTAAGCACATTTTTTCCAATTGCTTGTTAGCCTGTAACAAATAGTTTGGAGCACTTTCAATATTTAAACTATATAAAGACTAAAGAAGGTAAATACCTAAAGTATATAACTGGATCAGTGTGATGAACCTGTTCAAACAAATCCTGAAAGAAAACCATTCATTTCTAAAATGGGGGATTTTAGTAAATTAGAACTTTTTAGTTTCACCATGAGTGGTTGTGAGTGTAAAATGTATCTGTTTCAAGAAGTGCTTAGATCAATTAAGCTATTGATTTTTAAGATATAATATGTGCCACGTTCTGTGCTAGTCATTTACATAATGAATTATAAGGGTAACCAAAGACTGTTTGAGGTAACATCTCAGGGCACATCATGCCCACTCCTCCAGATACCCTTTGGAGTACTGTGTCCACAGGCCGTCCTGTCAAGGGACAGATTACTAGCCTGGAATGACCATAGGCCTCTCCTGGTAGAGCATATTTTATGTTATGTTTAAAGGATTAAATGAGCTTTATGTGTTTGTAGATGTTTAAGACATAAGTATAGGATAGGTAAAAGACACCATCATACTTACTATATAAAAGGGGTTATTTTAGAATTCTAGAAAAGTGGCTTAGAATCAGTTCCTAAGACTGAATTTAATTTAATTTCATTCTCCCCATTTGAATCTTGAATTGATACGGTTTTGGGTAGCGAAAGAGGTAAAAACGTAAAAGAGAAGAAAAATTCTGTTGAATCCTCAAATCAAATGACTGTATTGAGAAAAAGAGGGTTAATTTAAGTGCAAAGATTGCTGGGACTGTTTATTTTGTGAAGTTATAGAAGGCCATTGATTTTAATTTTTCCCTTAATAAACCTGGTTCATTGGCAAGAGCCCTGAAACTCATTGTCTTTATTCTGTACTCATCAGTTATTGCTTCTTTAACCTGTTTTTGTTCTTTTCTATAGGAAAAGGAAAATCTGTGAACTGTACGCCAAAGTGCTAGGATCCCAAGAAGCATTACAAGTAAGAAATCCCCGACTTTAATCCCCAGCAGGTTCTGCTCTGTTTGCTCTAAGTGGTAAAGCAAAGCAGATTCTGGCTTCCTGACAGTCTTACGAAGAGAGCATAAAGGGATATGCTTACTGGAGGATTACCTTCAGCAGTCACAAAAGGCCATTAAAAGCCGCTGTCAGTGCTTGCAATTTCTGATGCAGCAGTTCCTTGGGCTGCTTAAATGTTCACTGGGTAACGGGCAGCCAGTTGTAACGACAGCCTGGAGCTGCAGATATCTCCAGGGTGTGTGAGATCAGCTCCCCGAATGGAGGGCCTGCCCTCTTGTCAATGTCAACTGACTGCTGCAAAGCAGAATCGCAGCTCCATCATTTGTTGGCGAAGGCACAGTAGTTTATACTTGATGAGATGGACCAAATCTCAACCCCCTGCCCAGATTAAAGTCATACTAATTTGTTTTTCTGTCTGCAGACTCAATTCACAGTTCATTTAGGAATTTCAGTGCTTTCAATCCACCAGTGAAAGCAATTATAAGAATGAAATTCTTTTCGAAGACCTTACCCGATAGCTGGGGGCTCTTTCAGGGAATTCTCTCTGAACTGTTCAAAGAAGAAACTTGCAGAGTGTTAGGGAAATCGGAGAAGGGTCTCTCATGTCCCTTGGGAAACATTTTTTTTTATCTTTGTGTCCCCTTTTTAGCACTATTCCCATCATTCACATTTTCAGGTTAGAGAAATGGTTCTGAAAAAAAGCCTTTCTTAGATACTATGCTTTTCTCCTACCTCCTCCCTTCCACCCTTTTTTTTTCCAGCAGTAATGCCTTGGTAGACGGAGAAGTAAAGTCTATTATTTAGAGAATGCAGAGATTCGAGCAGACCTTTCCAGAACCTGATTGTTGATGGGGTCTTAAAATGAAAGTCTTCAGAATCTGTGTGGAGATGCCCTGTCTTCCAGATATTGGAATATTTCGTGTCTCTCTTAGGCAAGAGGTTGAGAAAGTCAAAGTAGACATATTTTGTCAGTTGGTACCCAGCAAAAAGCCATTTACTTGCTACTGTCGTGTTTCCCCTTAAGTTGGAAAAAGAGGGCTGCTTTTTTTTTAAGTAAACTTTTTGTTAAAAAATGATAGAGCCTTTATTGTTGACTGGCAGCATTTCAGTTTTGTCTTCCCTTTGAAATATCTTCCCCACTGAACTGCAGCCGGTGCACTATGAAGAGAAGAACTGGTGTGAGGAGCAGTACTCCGGAGGCTGTTACACCGCCTACTTCCCCCCGGGGATCATGACTCAGTATGGAAGGTACTACCCAGACCCTCTACCGACTGATGCAAGATGTGCCCCGAACTTAGCAAAGAAAGAAAGTAGATAAGCAAAGCTCAATGGGAATTTTAGAAAGAAGAATCAGCATTCCTATTTCTAATGTCCCAGGTAGTCAGTTTGTAGATTTCTGGATGTCCAAAGGAAAATAAGTCCGTCTGTACATAGAACAAACAGGAGCTGACATCACACAGAACAACTGCAGAACACTGGTGAGGACTTCAGATGTCAACAGTACATGTGAGAATTCTGCAAGCTGCAGTGTCCTCCTGGGGGCCTCCTGGGGTCAACTGAACATTTAGTCTCACAACTATCCTAGGCTCTTGGGCACCATTCTGCATAGAAGGACATGGGTTAAACGTGTCTTGCCAGCAGAGCAGTATCAGACATTCCTCTTCACGGAGAAGCATCCTCACTGTATACGGCTCAGGTGTGAGGAGGTGATATACACACACAGTGGGAGAATTCACCTAAGCCTAGAGCCCCATGCCTCATAGGAGCCACTGTCTCTTATAACGGCCTCATAGGTAGCGTCCAGGGTCCCTGCAAAGGACATGCCCAGTTACAAGGGGCACCACATGCAAGAAAGCCCAAAGTTATAGACTCCTACCAGAAATTTACAATTCATGACAGTTTTCCCAGCCCAGATACAATTTACCAATGTGAGGGTGGAAGGGAGCCATTTTTACCATAAGCAGTGTTGCCTGGTAAGATACATGATGTTATACCTTCATCAGGTTTCTAGAGAAATAGAACTAGAAAGTTAACTCAAGGCCATGTTTGTCCACAGAGAAGGAAGAAGGATTTGTTAACCTTTTTCTTACAAGAGCTTTTTGTTGGTTTTTTCTTAATTTAGCAATGCTTTTAGATCAGTTTTAGGTTTCTGCAAGAATCAATCATTTTAGACTTGTGCAGTATTTCAGTGAAAGTCATTAATATCTGATGATTAAATGATTCATGGGAAGACCTATTTAGGTCTTGGGTGCTTTTTACAACTCCTTTTTCTAAGGGCAGTTAGTGTTGGCTATTTCTGTTACATGTCAAGTTGAAAATGAATAGCCTTTGTTAGTGATAACAGTATTGATTAAATGGAGTTGTTCTGGAGTCAAAGGAGAAGTCTGGAAGATGGGACTAGGAGCAGGAATAGATGAAGTCAAAGATTCCTGAGTTGGAAAAAGGCATGACAGTGGGTTGAGGTGAAGGCCTTCGGGGTGGAGGTATGCAGTTTAGGAGATTTCATGGAAGTGGCTGCAGATGTGGCAGGGGTCAAAGCCGACAGGGTAGGAGGGGACAGTTGCTCATTCAGCCCAGCCCTTCCATGGTTCTCCCCACCAAGACCTCTTCATATGAAAGGCCCATTCCACTACCCTCCATCAGTCTCCAGATAAACCCATGGAAGCTAACTGTACAGAGGTTGTTTTTTAAGGAGACAGATGATCAATGTCTCAAATTTCTCCTTTGCCGGAAATCAGTTACTCTCCCTGTCTTTCCATTCACCACCACGGTTCCTCCCAGCACCCTGGGGGTACGTGCATGGCTGGGGTCTTCAGTTAGATGTGATCTCATGAAGAAGTCGGCCCTAAGAAAGACCTTGGGTAGCAGAACAGACTGCAAACAGGAAACACACAGCAAATAAATCTAAGTGTGGATTTAATGCATGTTCTTAGAGTCTATTTCCGGCCGGCTAGAAAAAGGTTAACATCATCTTTAGTGATTGATGATCTGGCAGCCTGACTCTGTGACTTGAAAGTTCAGATCCTTGGGTGCAGGCCCAGGAAACAGGGAGGAGCGTTTCACCTTTGGCTGAGTGGCATGGGAGTCTTGGAAACAATTTGAGTTTCTTTTGCGGGGTAAGTGAGAGCAGCGATTGGCTCATTTATCCTCAGCACCTTCCTAGTTAACTCTGTGTGACCTCTCTGTTCCCTTGAAGGGTGATTCGCCAGCCAGTAGGCAGAATTTACTTTGCTGGCACGGAGACTGCCACACAATGGAGCGGTTACATGGAAGGAGCAGTAGAGGCCGGGGAACGGGCAGGTAGAGAGGTAAGAGGAGAAGCCGAGTCCCCCTCCCTCCCAAGTCCAGCGCCATATTGGGCATCTGGTCTTTCTAGATCTTGACACTGATCATCTATATGTCCACTTCTCTGCCCCTCACTCCACTCCAGAGGCTTATCTGTGGCCAGCAGAGCCTTGAATCTGTTCAAACTACAGAACCTCACTTCATAATACCATGGCCACTTTCTTTCAGATCTTGAATGCTCTGGGGAAGGTGTCAAAGCAAGACATATGGGTCAAAGAACCAGAATCATCGGTAAGTTCAGTGGCTCCCTCTCCATAGACCAGTAATTGCATGTAGAAATCTCTCATCTTCTAGCCTCTAATGTAATTGTAGTTGCCACCTCCAGGGCAGAGCCATGTCCTGATTTTACATCTAGAGATGTTTTGTCCCACCTTGTCTGTGCAAGAGTTTTCTGCTACTGAGCTCTGTTCTTTCATCCAGGATGTTCCAGCTATAGAAATCACCCACACCTTCTGGGAGAGAAACCTGCCTTCCGTGTCAGGCCTGCTGAAGATCATCGGGTTTTCTACATCTATAACCGCTCTGTGCTTTTTGGCGTACAGATTCAGGCAGCTGAGCCGATCCTGAAGTTTCGGCTTCGTGCTGTCTACTTACTCTTTCCCAGCACCATCAAAAGCAAAACCTCGGCAAGTGTAAAGGCTGTGTCATCGGATCATCTTTAAGTGCGCTGATTTAACCCTTTAGTTTAATCTCCATCAGTGGATCACTTCATTAATTTCAGTAAGATCAAGTTCCATCAAGTGATTTGTCTGTAGACCACCTCGTGTTAATTGGTAGAAAATAACCTTGTGATCAGTTTCTTAACTTCAAAAAGTTAAAGTTGACGTGCTCATAAGAAACAGTTTGTGTCCTGTTTTTCTCCCCTTTAACACAAAACACCAGACAATCGCAGAAATGCAGCATTTAACTTTCTCTCTGTGGAGGTTGAGTTGGTTGAGGCCCAGCCTGTGTGACTGGCCCTTTAAGTCCTTAGCAAAGGGTGAAGTGTAGGCCCAGAGCTCAGGGGCTCACAGTTTCCTGGGATGAGCAGCTCCCACTTAGGATGAGCAAATAGCAAAGGAAAGGATTAGACGTAGGATTCAGGCCCTCAGACCAGTGAGGGGACCATATCTTGTGGGCTGCTGTGTCAGGCCTCTCCTGACCACTTCTAATTCCTGTGACGTTTCCAGACATCTAGTCTTCATGCTAGTTTCTTTGTCTTTTTCCTCTTTTTCTTCTTAAAGAGGACAGCGTTTACCAAGGTCCAATGTTTAAATTGACTCGCTGTGACTTTTGTGTAGCTCCTCAGGTGAGCAGAGTAAAATAGTGGCAAGACTGTCCCCCAGGAGGCCTCCCTGATTAGCTCCACATAAGACCAAAGGCAGTCGGCTTCTTCTCATTCTCCTAGAAGGCGGCTAGACATCACTTCATTCATTGTTGATGATAACATTCTCTGCCAGTTTCTGGAAAGTGGTATTTTCCTTTTTTCAAGTAGAGTCTGGCTGAAGGCCCCAAGTGGCATATATTTTTTTCTCTTTCCCTATGGCCATTGTAAAGCAGATTTGTTAACTTAAATATGTCTTCAATGTGGTTACCTTAGAGTGAATATCGTTATGCCAGTTTCTCTCAAATAAGTGCTGAAATACACATGACAAATTTCTAATTGTTCTTTCTTACGACTATCAAATACAGAAAGGAAATTAGGCCTCTTATTATAACCTCACTTGCTTTAGTTATTTTATAAAAGACATGAAATTGAGTGATCTTATATGTGAAGACTAAGTTCTCTGTCTTAGGAGAAATGTGGGTTCAGAACAGTGCTCACCTCTTGTCTTTCCCATTTTAAAAACTGTCAGATTTTTTAAAGCCCCTTTCAGAGGTTTCAGCCATGAAGTACTTGTTTTTTTTTCATATAGTTAATCTGGGAAAAATCAACACAAATGTGATCAAATAAAGCAGTTGAGAAGATTCCATGGCCTCGGTTACCCAGGTGGTAGATACCCAGTAATACCTTATCCCACAACATGGATGAATGAGGCATTTCATTTTAAATGCGGCTTCCAGATAGCTGAAGCTTATTATTTTATGTGCCCCAATTTTTAGATAAATAAAAATGTTGATGAGCCTGTTTCCACATGGTATTACATAAGAAGCTAGATTCAAATTCACTTTTTTATTAATCAAGTCAATCATTATGCACCTAGATTATCTTATACTTTTATAATAGAGCATACCATTTATAGTATAGTGATACCATTTATAACAGTGATACCATTGTCTTTGCTCCTGGACTGAATGTCACACGATTGTTTTATAGCTGGTGTTTGTTTCTCCCATGTTCAGTATTTTATTTCATAGCCTTGTTATCTCCATTATCTCCCATTAACAACTTAATCTGCTATTTTTTTATTCAATGGGAATTAAAGATTGCCAGAGGAACCAACCCCAGTTTATTACATAATTAACCTTAACCTTATCTTAAATCCAAAATGAAGTCCTAAGAGCAAAGAGCGGGATCTTTCTGCCACTCTTCACCTTGCAGTTGAAAAGCATTCTAGCTGACTTAGGCATTTGGATGTTATCTTGGACATGCTCCGGTACATAAGAAGTTGCTGTATTTTATACCAAACTGCTTTGAGAAATCACATCCCTGATCTGTTTCAGTTTGCTTACTGATTAACTCAGTCCTGACACACCTTTTGTGAAATGCTGACTTAAACTTACTTGGCAACAGTTTTAACAGTCTATTAAGCTACAGATTGAGTATCCAAAATGAATACTAGCCCAAATGTGCCTAGACATGAACTTGGAGCTGAGAACTCTACATGAGGTGGTCCAACACCAAGATGCCCTAGGTCTTCCCTTCCACCCAGAAAAACACGAGTTAGTTTATGCTGCTGATAGAGCCTGGCCCTACAAGGACATCTGCTTCACAGTTTTGAAGGCCGAAGTGCCCTTGGTCCATAGCAAGGTTGAAAATGAGATTTAAAAAGCTAACCTCTTTGTCACCACTGTTAAATAAGGACTTATACTTGCCTGGAGAAAAAAAATATTGAAGGATCGTGAACTATGTTTAGTTTATGAACTTGGTGCCTAATGTTCTGTCTGAAACGTGCCCCCGTGCTACATGTGTGCATATGTGTTGCCACTGAAGTACGATTTTGCCTGTGTGGTACTGTTTTGTTTATTAATAAAGTACACTGTCACCCCTGATTCAGACCTGGCTCCTCTATTGAGGTGATGGTTCGAAGATTAAATGGCTTCTTGCAGCAGGAGGTCACAGTGAGGCGTTGTCCATGGAGGATGGGCTTAAAAAGCCACTGGGTATTGACTCGAAATTCTCAAAGTTCTGTTTGACATGTTTTTTCAAGTTTTCCTGGGTGCTGATTAAAGGCTAGAATATTGTCTGCCTGACTGGGCCACAGAAGATGTGAAATTTGATCAAAGCTTTCTCACCAAATTAGTTTATGAGTCCTTGAACACATCGCTTTGGTTCTCTGCCTCAGTCTCCCCATCTGGAAAAGGGCGGATGCACTTGATGACGCCTAAGGATTCTATTTACGGCAGCATGATGTGATTTATGCATTTGTGGCCAGCACTCTATCTGTGTTTGCTTGTCAGTAAGGCAGGGGCGAGTCACTCCACCTTTCTGTATCTTGGTTCGCTCCTTGTCTTAGGTTGGGTTTCCTGGAAACAGATGCAGGGTCAGGGCAGAAAATTTATTGGGGATGGCTCTTAAGAAACACGCATAAGGGGGTGAGGCGGGCAGGCTTGGGCAGGAGTGGCCCTACAAAGCAGGTGCAGCCGAGGCCTCAGCAGATACCAAGGGGGAGCTGGGAAGGCCCTTCAGAATTGTCCCCCATGGAGGCCAGGGGGCCTGGCCTCTGTATCCCTTCATGAGCTGCCCTCTGGGAAGGAGTGTTAGCTTGAGTGAGGAACTGCAGCTGTGAACTAAGATCAGTCTGGGGAGCAGCTGGGGAGTCCAGGGAGGGGCCCCCATACTATCCACTTCACACCCTCCAAAAATACAGAGTTGCCCTTTGTCATGTAAAAGATGTCATGGACTTGAGCTTTGGTTTTACAGATAAAATGGAGCTATCTCTAAACCTATCCCTGTTAGATAAGGAAACTGCTTTTAGAAGGTTGTATTTCTGCACTATTCTTTATGTGGAAGAAAAAAAAATCCACATTGGAAGCTACTCTGGAAATGGAAATCATTTCTCTGTCTCCTGTAGGAACCCTCTCTACAGGTTACTAATAGGAAGATTAAAGGAGGTGAGGGGAAATGTACATTTACAAACAGGAGTCCCAGATCCAATGTCTTCATGAGTCAGGCAGCTAAAAATGAACAGCAGCAGGCATGAGACATTAGGGAGTAGTGGGGACTGTGGCTGACCTGGGAAGTATCTGCCCCTCAGAAGAACATTTATATTCAGATTCCTTTAAGAGATTCCTAATCAAGAAAAACACATATGAAGGCTTTGCTCACATGTCCAAATTGTCCTCAAGTCTCTAATAAATAAATGCAAGGTTTGGTTTTATATCACATAAATGACAAATTATTTTGGATGCCTTTGATTTTCTGAGAAAGGAGTACCAAAACCAGCAACCATTTTGTAAAACTACCAGGAGCAGATAAGAAAGGCCTGGTTAAGGGCAAAAAAGCAGGGTGGGTGGGAGGCAGAAAAAAGCCTTCTTAGACCAGAAATCTCTCTCACGAAAGAGCCATTCCAGCAGCCCTTCCCCAGGCAATGCTTATCTCCGGCTGTGTCAGCATCATGATTGATAGGAGCAGTGCCAAACTTTATTGGAAAGCCTGCACCCTCGCTGGAAGATAGAAATCGTTGCTCTTTTGTCAGCATTTCATCTCAGCAGCATGTCAACATTGAATGGATTAACTTTTTAAAGCCATATTGCCCCCTTTACACAGAGGTGATGTTAAAAATGCAAGCCACATCCCTTAACCTGGAGAAGCTGGCTGAGACACTGGAGGAACAGGATGGAAACAAAGGAAGGTATTGGGTAATATTAACAATACCTCTTCTGCTATTGGAATGTAGGGTTCCGTTCCCTTCCTTGACCAAGGCCATTATCTTCTGAATTTGAAGGTAAGTCTCAAGGTGACAGCTGGTGTGAACTGGTTGTCTTATCCTGGAGCCAGGTTTCTGAAGGCAGCTTTGGGGCCTTGTGAAAAAGTTGGCTTGAGGAACTTCCTTCAAGGTGGGTGGTAGTGGACCACTCAAGCCAGACACCACCCAATGCATGTCTGACCCACACAAGACTATTATACACACTCCTTTACAGTCACGCCTCAGTGGGAGCCAAGTTTGCATATTAATGAGCCTCAGACATCTTCCAAGAACCACCAAGATCCACAGGCAAAATCATAGGTGAAATGGTGGATGAGTGTAGTGGCGAGGGTGTATGCTGAGGGGAGCAAGAAGAGAAGGGACATGGGGGCAGTGCTTAAAGGTCCAAAGAGCAACACGATGAGAATCTTTTTTTTTCCCTAGAATTTATATCAGTTTATTTTAGGGCAGATTTGATCCACAAAGTTTAGAGCACTTGGGAGCATTCTCCCAAAATATAAGTCTTTTTTTTTAAACATTTTTTATTGATTTATAATCATTTTACAATTCCAGTGTTCAGCACAATTTTTCAGTTATACATGAACATATATATATTCATTGTCACATTTTTTTCTCTGTGAGCTACCATAAGATTTTATGTATATTTCCCTGTGCTCTACAGTATAATCTTGTTTATCTGTTCTACAATTTTTAAATCCCATCTATCCCTTCCCACCCTCCACCCCCTTGGCAACCACAAGTTTGTATTCTGTCTATGAGTCTATTTCTGTTTTGTATTTATGCTTTGTTTTTTGTTGTTTGTTTATTTTTGTTTTTGTTTTTTAGATTCCACATATGATCGATCTCATATGGTATTTTTCTTTCTCTTTCTGGCTTACTTCACTTAGAATGACATTCTCCAGGAACATCCATGTTGCTGCAAATGGCGTTATGTTGTCGGTTTTTATGGCTGAGTAGTATTCCATTGTATAAATATACCACTTCTTCTTTATCCAGTCACCTGTTGATGGACATTTAGGCTGTTTCCATGTTTTGGTTATTGTAAATAGTGCTGTTATGAACATTGGGGTGCAGATGTCATCCTGAAGTAGGGTTCCTTCTGGATATAAGCCCAGGAGTGGGATTCTTGGGTCATACGGTAAGTCTATTCCTAGTCTTTTGAGGAATCTCCAATGAGAATCTTGATAGGTTGATACCACCAAAGTGAATAGGGTGTCCCCGAAACTTGTGTCATTTACTCTGACTCAGAGTACCTGCCTTACGGAATTGATGGGAAAAGTGAGATTGTGCAGGTAAGGGCTTAGCAGAGCAAGCACTCAGTAAGTACAGTTGTCCCTCAGTACCTATGGGGAATTGGTCCCAGGACCCCCTCAGATACCAAAATCACAGATGCTCAAGTCCCTTGTATGAGATAGCATAGCATTTGCATATAACCTATGCACATCCTCCTGTATACTTTAAATCATCTCTAAGTTACTTATAATACCTAATACAATGTAAATATGTAAATAGTTATAAATACAGTGCAAATGCTATGTTAATAGTTGCTGGTGTGTAGCAAATTCAAGTTTTGCTTTTTGGAACTTAATGGAATTTTTGTCTCACATATTTTCAACCCAGGGATGGTCGAATCCACAGATGTGGAAACTGTGGATACAGAGGGCTGACTATATCAGTTATTATCAATCAACGTTTTAAAATACAAGCAGAAAGAAGGCACTTTTGACATTTTGTGAGCAGTTAACTGCCTTCAATTCTTACAGTCATTTAACACGTACTTTTTGAGCACCTATGATGTGCTGGTAGGAACCATGCTGAGATTTAGCAGTGAACAAAATAGAGCCCGCCATGTGGAGCATAAAGTCTACTGTAGACACCAAGCAACACATTCATTATGGCTCTGGTCAGTGCTATGACAGCAAAGCATGAGATGCAGGGCAGTTTCCAGAAGTACATGAGATTTA
The DNA here is from genome assembly GCF_048564905.1 of Vicugna pacos. Classification (NCBI taxonomy): domain Eukaryota; kingdom Metazoa; phylum Chordata; class Mammalia; order Artiodactyla; family Camelidae; genus Vicugna; species Vicugna pacos. The sequence continues at coordinate 36,137,316 of NC_133023.1, forward strand.
GGGGGAGGTTTCTAGGATCTGTCCTCAAACCTCTATAAGCGTCACTGTGCAGCAAGTCGGGAAGGACACGGCATAGGGCAGAGAAAGGAAATAAATAACAATGAGATGGTATCTTAGTTTGTTTGGGCTGCTATAACAAAAAGCCCATAAACTGGGTGACTTATAAACAGCAAGAATTTATTTCTCTGGGAAGTCCAAGATCAAGGCACAGGCAGATTCATTGTATGGTAAGGGCCTGCATTCTGGTTCAGAGACTTCTCGCTGTACCCTCCCGTGAAGGAAGGGGAGAGGATCTCTGCGGGGCCTCTGTATAAGAGGACTCATTCCGTTCACGAAGGATCCACCCTCATGACCTACTCACCTTCCAAAGGCCCCACCTCTTAAGAACTGTGGGGTTAGAATTTCAGCATGAATTTTGGGAGGATGCAAACATTCGGACCATCACAAATGGCACGGCTAAACAGTAAAGAAAACCACAAAAAGCATCATCAAAAAATGCTGAACGTTAAGTCAAATCCCTTTTCCTCCGTTGACTGTGGTTCAGCCTTTTAGTCATATTCTGTCCCCCTCTACTGGGCCCTTCTCTGCACTCTGAGATATTTAACAACTAGGACTCACTGTCTCCTAGCCCCCTGTGCAAAGGGGCGGCCTAAATTTGTTTTAAAAGAGTGCCATCTTCTGGCCAAACACTGCTGTTTCCTTCCAAAGGAAATCCTAAAGCATTTAAGACAGTTTCATCCTTCAGGAAATGAAGAGGCGTTACCTCCACCCAGAATTTCCTCCAAACACATTCGCTGGTGGTTCTCTTACTTTCCAGTTGCGACATGGATCAAAAAATATTAACATCTGATATCCACAGCCTTCTCACCACCTTAATCTCCCGGTGAGATGTTTTTTGTTAAGAACTACTCGGTTCTTCAGCCTCTGTCGTGTCCATCTCGGTCATGGGTGTGGGAGAACATTGGTGGGAGCTGAGAAATGTGGAATCGCTTGTACCTTAAGCTGGGCAGGGACCTAATCTGGGAAAAGCAGGAGGAGAGAAAATTTCAGAAAATCAACTTGGGGCTATGGAGTGCAGTGAGGGAGAAGGCATTTTCAAAAAGCTGCCTTGACAGTTTAGGGAGACAGAACATTTAAGGAGGGTTTTTAGGAAGTTTGACTTAGAGTCATTTGGTGCAAAAATATACTACTCTTTAAGCATTGGGAGTAAAAATTGTGACTACACACTACATTGTACTGGGACCACCTTGGAGTTCCCCCCAAGCAGTCTATTTTATTCTGGGCTATATGAATTCAGAAAATATATGGCTAATAGTGCCTGATATCTTAAACAGTGCCCATGATTCCTGTAGTTTCAGTTTATGGGATCTTAGTGGAATTAAGAAAAGAACCTCAAACACTTTGCCCTGAAAAGACCAACATCTAAGCTGATAAACCATGCACCCTGAACTGGATAGACACATAGGTCTAGCGGTGAATTTGATTTTATTAAGAAAATGAGAAAAGGAGTTCCACTTGCCCCACTACAATGGGGCAATGTATCAGCATCAACCAAGGGACATGGGAGATGCAGGTGTGGGGCCCATCTGCTGCTGCTGGACTGTGCAGAGCAGGCCAGAGTGTGCACCTTGAAGGCTAGTTCACTGGACAGTGGGGCCAATTCAGACAGGCCAAAGGGAGTGAGGGCGAATCAGCTTCTCTCACGACCATCATGAATACCTTTGCTGTGTCAGCTGTTTTAATTATATGGGCTGCATGAGTTTCCTATTGCACCTGTAATAAATGACCACAAATTTTGTGGCTTAAAACAACACAAGCATATTATCTTACAGTTCTGGAAGTCAAAAGTTTGAAATGAATCTTACAGGGCTGAAGTCAAGGTGTCAACCAAGCTGGTTCATTCTGGAGGCCCCAGGGGAGAGTCCATTCCTTGCCTCTTCCAGCTTCTGGAGGTCGCCAGCATTCCTTAGCACATGGTCACATCACTCCGATTTCTTGCTACCATAGACACATCACCTCCTTCTCACTTTGACCCTCCTGCCTTCATCTTATGGGACATTTATGGTTACACTGAGCCCACTTGGATAATCCAGGACCATCTCCCTATTTTACTCTCCTTAATCACATCAGCAAAGTCCCTATTGCCATGTAAGTAATACATTCATAGATTCTGGGGTTAGGATGTGAATATCTTTGCCAGGGCCATTGTTCAGCCTACTGCATGGGCCTTGAAGTTCTTGAAAACTAAGAATTAAAGGCCATTATTGGCCTGTCCTCAAATTTCTGCTATTTCAGGCACCTGCATTTGGGGCAATAAGTAGAGCTTTTAATGATTTAAAAACCAGTGCCCTCATTCCCTGCACCGCCACACATATACCTGAACATAGTCATTTCTCGGTTTTGCCTTCTAGATACAAAAAGATTGGACTTTGTGATCCTGAGCAGCAAATGTAATTGCCTTACATAAGCACAAAACTAGACTCCAATTTTGCACCTTTAATAAACTAGAGAACAGAAATTACTATCCTCTGATCCAAATAAATTCCTATTCTCTAATCCAAATCTTTCATATCAGTATAGAACTAAATACTATGCTCTTATAAAAACATTCTCAGACCTCCCTTTAGGCAGCAGAGCCTCAAAGTAAAGTATCCTACCAGACATTTGTCAACAACTGGCCTCCCAAAAGACCACTGGAAAACATGTCAATCAAGTAAAGCTAAATTTATTAGACTCACTGCTGTAAGGGAGAATATCACATTGACAGAGTCTTAGCAGTGTCTCAAAGTGGAGAAATCAGGGCAGGGTTTATAGGTTTATAGTGTTTATAGGTTTCAACTCGGGGTGGGTGTTCTTTTTTATTGAAGTATAGTCAACTTACAATGTGTTAATTTCTGGTGTACAGCATAGTGATTCAGTTATACACATATATATTCTTTTGCATATTCTTTCTCATTATAGGCGATTACAAGGTATTGAATATAGTTCCCCATGTTATACAGTAGGACTTCGTTGTTTATCTATTTTATATATAGTAGTATCTGCAAATCTCAAACTCCCAATTTATCCCTCCCCACCTCCTTTCCCCCCCGGTAACCATAAGTTTGTTTTCTATGTCTGTGAGTCTGTTTCTGTTTTGTAAATAAGTTTATTTGTGTCATTTTTTTAGATTCTACATATAAGTGATATCATATGGTATTTTTCTTTCTCTTTCTGGCTTACTTCATTTAGTATAACAATCTCCAGGTCCATCCATGTTGCTGCAAATGACATTATTTTATTCTTTTTTATGGCTGAGTAGTATTCCATTGTGTGTGTGTGTGTGTGTGTGTGTGTGTGTGTTTGTCTGTCTATCTCACAATTTCTTTATCCACTCATCAGTATCAATAAACATTTAGGTTGCTCTTGACTATTGTATATAGTGCTTCTATGAACCTTGGGGTGCATATATCTTTTTAGAGTTTTCTCCAGATACATGTCCAGGGGAGGGATTGCTGGATCTTATAGTAACTCTATTTTTAGTTTTTTAAGGAATCTCCATACTATTTTCCATAGTGGCTTCACCATTCTAGGGTGGGTGATTTTTAAGGCCAGTCTTGAAAGGCAGGAAACTGGTTAAGACTGGCAGCATCTCTGATGTAATAACGTAGGATTGGTAGGCATAATGGGGTGGGGGTCTTGAAGTGAGTCTTGTTGAGCAAGCTGTGAGTATCAATAAATAATCTATTTTTGTTGGTTCAAAGTTTTGTATTCTGGGAGCAAGTGTTTCCTGGAACAAGTCACCAAGTTATTTTGACTGGTTCCTGTATTGTGTGGCTCAGGGACGGGAAAGTATGTTGGTTTCAGTTCTTAGATTTAACACGGAACTGAGAATACTTATTACTCCTACATGTATATTTTGATTCATTTAGCACTAAGAATTTCCTTTGGAAACAGATTCTTTGTTAATTCACCCTCTTTTGTAGGAGAGCATACATGGTAAGAGCTCAGGTCTCTGGAGCTAGCTAGATCTGGGTTTGAATCTCGGTATTGAGTGTATATTTTCCCATCTGTTAAGTGGCGCTCTTCACCTGTTCTAAGCAGTCAATAGGAGAAGGAAAGTGAAGCTATTAGTAACAATAAAAAGTTAGCCTTAAAAACAAAAATGAAGATTCAGTGACAGTTTGTGGTCTATTGTGACAACTGCTTCTAAAAATAATAATCTTGGAGTACCTCTCCCTTCCACTATCACCTCGCTAGTTACTCTCCTCCTATCAAAATGCCCTGCTTTCTTTGTTGTTTTTTTTTTTCCACCACACCACCCAGTAGCCTGAGTGATTTTTCGAAAAGGCGAATCTGATCGTGTCAATCGGAGGCTACATCCCTCCAAGAGCTGCTGTTGCACTTTGGATGTGATATCCTACAGCTCCCAAGGCCTTGCATGTTCTATCCCCTGCCTGCTCCTCTACCTCCGCCTAGAGCCACTCCCTTCTCCCTCAGAACCTTCCAGCCATCTATTTCTGCTTATAAATCCTCAGACCTATCCGGCCCTTTTCTGTCTCAGTGTCCTCTCCCTGGAAGGTTCTTTTCTCCATTCCTCACTTGGCTAAATTCTTGAGGTCACTGATGAAATACCACTTCCTCAGAGGTGCCCTTCCTGACAATCCCTCCCCCGCAATGAATTCTCCATCAGAATTTCTTATCATCTTCTTTACTTTCCCTCCATAAAGATTTAAAATTACAGATTTGTTTAAATGATGCTTAATGTCTCCCCCAAATGATAGGCCCCACTCTAAGTGGGTTCTACTTGTGTGGAGATCTGGAGGCCATCAGCCCTCTGGGCAGATGGATGGGGTCTTGTGTGGCTGGAGCCCCCAGGCTCCTCACTTCCAGGCATGGAGTAAACTTATCCACTTTCCAAAAATGCCATACAACGCAATCATTTTGTTTTCTGCATGATATGATCAAGGATCAGCATTAATATGCAGATTTTACTATGAAACATCATTTGCAGGGGAAAAATTAAAAGCCAGTCATTTCCCTGGACCACAATTTCATATGGTGCCCAGTATCAGAATGCTAATGACATAGCTTCAAACGTATCCAACCACAAATTCAAGTTTGCTGCTCTTTAATTATTTTACTTCCATTGTAACGTGCCCTCAAAAGAAGGAATTTAAATGAGCCAATTAGTAACTGGAGGTCAGTCTGGAAGAAATAATTGACAAGACCAGGCCTCAGATCTCACCAGGGCTCCTTGGGTTTAAATTGGAATCCAAGAGAGAAGCATTTATTCGTTATTTATTTCACTCGATCATTTATGACATGCCTAGTCTTGAGGGGAAGCTGGGTATCTGGCTGAAAGACAAAACTAACAAATTAAAATGAACAAGCACAGAAAGGAACAAATCCAGTCTTGCCTCAGCTCACTTCCAGGGCTGGGATTGACCCAGGGCACCCCCAGGAAGGGCACCTCTGGCTTCTTAAAGTTGGGCCAAACTTCTCCCTGGCCCTCTGCACCCCCACTCCCAAGCACATATGTGAATCTGTCTACGGTAGAAATTCCTGGTTAGGTAAACAGAAGACAGCATTGGGGCAATACAAGCATGGTTTAACATCGGGTGGGTGCTTTCAAGCACTTGGCAGATAACATCTTTCATGGATTAATGTCCAGGAAAACTGGATCTGCAGTGGTCAGTCCCTCTGAGACCGAAAGAAGGAGCCCATGCCTGGCGCAATCCCGTCTCCTGGGGCAGAGGCAGCATGGTAGGGGTGGGGGTGGGGGTGGGGGTAGGGGATCACCAGGATGAGTGAAGGGATAGGACAGTCTCGGTGGTCAAAGAATGTTCAGGGGAAATGGTGGGCTTGCCACGCCAGGGCCCAGCCATCCTCAGTCTGGGTTTCCAGGGTGGCTCGGGGTAGGGAGGAGGGCGAGGGCTTGGCTGAAAATAACAACAGGAAATCTTGATCCAGGGCAGGGCTTACTTTCAAGTTCAGGTGGAAGGGCCCCACACACAAGGAGCAGAAGCTGAGCCTCCCACAGAATTCCCGGGGGACTGCTGATGGCCGCTGGGCACTGAGCCTCTGTCCTGCCCCCTCACGCCGACCCTTTGTGAGAAGATGGGGTCTGAGACCCAGCCCTGGGCCAGAGGTCTGCACTTAGCAACTGAGCACTTTACCCTGTTTGCACTGTTAGAGCAGGCAGATAGCTAGACATGAGCAGAGAAAGGGGGTTGCAGGCCAAAAGGCAGGAGTTGGGGGAAAAAAAGAGAGGGGCACAGGGTCAATTGCAGGAAATCATATATCGTGTAAGCACCAGGGGTCCCTGGGCAGAAAAAGAAAAGCAGGAACCTCTGAGTTGTTAAGAAATGACTGGATAAAGAAGATGTGGTATATTTATACAATGGAATACTATTCAGCCATAAAAATGACAGTATAATGCCATTTGCAGCAAAATGGTTGTCCCTGGAGAATGTCATTCTAAGTGAAGGAGGCCAGAAAGAGAAAGAAAAACACCATATGAGATCACTCATATGTGGAATCTAAAAAAAAAAGAACATAAATATAAAACAGAAACAGACTCATAGACACAGAATACAAACTTGTGGTTGCCAGGGAGGAGGTGGGAAGGGATAGACTTGGCGTTCAAAATATGTAGATACTGACAGGCATATGCAGAATAGATAAACAAGATTATACTGTATAGCACAGGGAAATATATACAAGATCTTGTGGTAGCTCACAGTGAAAAAAAATGTGACAATGAACGTATGTATGTTCATGTATAACTGAAAAATTGTGCTGTACACTGGAATTTGACACAACATTGTAAAATGGCTATAACTCAGTAAAAATGTTTAAAAAAAATAAAAACAAACAAACAAACAAAAGAAATGCCATATTCTGGGGTGACACGTGGCCTGGAGGCCAACAAAGAAAGGTGGGAAAAGGCAGGAATCTCTAGTGTCCAAATGTAACCTTTTGCTTATTATGCCCTCATTACAATAAAATTAGCCTTGCAGATTAGAAGTACCCATCATGCACTGATGCCATGACACTTCCAATCCAGACTAAATAAGGACAAAAATCCCTCCTCCCCTCAGGAGGGTGGAGTTGGGATGGAAACCAGGGAATATGACCCCAAACCCTTCCCTTCCCAATGAATATACCGCCCATTCATTTTTACACCCTATGTAACCAACTTGCCAAAGAAACCCAGCACAGCTGCTCATCTGAGCCTGCCCACTCTCCCCTGGAGAGTGTACTATCTATCCCTTAATAAACCCCTGCTTTACTTTCTTAATCTCTGTGTCTTATCTCAGAATTCTTTCTGAGACAGAACCTCATCACCAGCAACATCACCACGTCTCCCTATGAGGCAAGGATCTAGTTGGAACACAGGTGCTGCCAATCTCCGACCCTCCTTACCCTGCCAGCTCAATATGACCTTTCATACCCCTGCTGAGGTCTGGACCCCTGAATCCACCTGCACTAGTCTCCAAGGAACCACGAGAGAATCACCTGCCAGCCCCATCTGGGATCCCATGTTCTGCCCCACTCACCTGTCTGGGTCACCCTCCTAAGCCAGGTGTTCTGTGTAATTGGCACTCTGAGCCTCACTGGAGGGTGGGGGAGCTCACTGGGCTCAGCCAACTCTCCATTCCTTGGCTTCCTGAAGAAAGCTATTCTAGAGCTGAAGATGAAATGCAGAAATTCTCTAGGCTGACAACAGGGCAGGATGCCCAAGGCAGAGGAAATATTATTGCCCGCAGGTCGAAGTCCCAGGGGAAGATTCTCAGGCCACAGTCAGCTGGGGAGACAAAAGGCCAAGAGAACTTATGGCAGCCTTCCTCCCTCACCTTTCTTTCTTCTAGTTCTCTCACTCATCCACGTTTTCATAGTGCTTTTTCAAATAGAGAACCCATCTTTCTGCGATCAAGCCATGAAAAGTACCTTTTAGCATCTCCCTGCTGGCCCCGGGGAAGCAGCGGACATATATGGGACCCTCTTCCCCACATCAGCAGGATCTTGGGACAGGAGAAGGTCACCAACTGAAGTGCCCCAGGAGGAGGACCAAGGAGAGACTTGGGGCAAAGCTGACTTGAAGGAGGAGGGCAGAAAGAGGAGCCCAGAAACACATGGGGAAGGAGGACTCATTGGGTCTCCCAATATCCTGCAGTCCCCCTGTGCTGATGTTACCCAGAAATTCATTTTCAGAGTAGGCTTCATCCCTGATTGACCACAATTTGATGAAGCTCATTCACACTAGGGTGAGCTGTGCCAAGAATCCTCTTGGTGAGATAAGCATGCATTTTGAGAAAGCCCAGTTCAAGAGGCTCTCAGATGTAATATTTCAGCAGTGGAACAAAATGAACTAACAACATTTCAGATCTGGGTCAATCTGTCCTTGCCGAAGTCCCTCAGATTCCCCACCTACATCACAGCTGGCCTTCCCTGGGGTATGAAAGGTCATATTGAGCTGGACCCAGGGAAGGCCAGCTGCTGGTCTACCTTCACCTCATCCACTGACTGCTCACCCACCATCTCCTGTCAGCACAAGTCTTGATTTTCTGTTTTCTTTTATTAGCTATATTTACATGTACTGCTGGATCTCATCTCAAATTCTTTGGCAAGTGGCAGACAATAAACAAATCCATAAATACAGCAGCAGATTGTTTAAACAGGTGTCTGAACTCCAGAAACCTGTAACAGAAATGTTGAAGGGAGATTTAAAAACAAATTTTTTTAGAGGGGGAGGTAATTAGGTTTATTTATTAATTTATTTAAATGGCGGTACTGGGGATTGAACCCAGGATCTCGTGCGTGCTAAGCGTGTGCTCTACCACTGAGCTCTACCCTACTCCCACAGTAGTCTTTCTTAGGGATCATAGCTGTTTGTGCAAATACATACTGAACATTTCACATGGAATGTTTGGATGTTTCAGGGTTCGCCCTCAGACATTTCTCTAGCTATTCTCAATCCCATAGGTCCCCAAGTTATATCACCAGCCCCACCTTCTCCCCTAAACTGTAACAGATAGGGTGAACAGTCTACCCGACATCTCTACCTGGATGTCCATGGATATCTAATAGATAGCCCCTGTCTGGTATACTAGACCAAGCCCTCAGAGTCTCTGGCATGGACAACTGCGCTGACCTCTGAGCTAGCCACGTGCTTCCACTCTTCCTACTGTAACAGCCTCCTCTCCCCACTGCAAGGTGTGTCACAAGCTGGATTCCCCAAGAAGCCGACTCTGAGATGGAGATTTGCATGCACGAAGTTTATTGGAGGGTGCCCTTCTGATCAACACCTGTGAGGGAGTGAGAGACGCACAGCTGGGCAAAGGGTGAAGTAGGATTCTGATGCAATTGCAGTAGGGGCATCGGCTGATCCCACGGAAGCTCCGCAGCTGGGATAGTCCTTTGTATGCACCCACTGCCCAGTCATCAGAGGGATGTGGGCTACTCCTAGGAAGGGCATGTCTTGGGCCAGGTGCCTTTCTTCAGCCCAGCGAAAGGGACACTGCCATGAGCCATCAGCCTCCCAACTTCCGGGTTGGGAGAATGAGGGCAGCAGGACCGACTACAGACTGATTCTCGTAAACATTTGCCAGATCCACCCCCCCTACTTGAAACCCTCCAGTGAATTATCTTCAAACTTATGATAAAAGCCAAAGTCTTTACTGTGTAGAGCCGAAGACTCCCTATGTGATCTGGCTCCTGTCTGACTCTCCAATCTCATTTGCTACCACTAGCTTTCTGCTACTGTTGCTCCTGCCAAACTGGCCCCTTTGCTATGCCTTTAACACTCCAACCATACCCTCACCTCTGGGCCTTGCACTGACTGTTTCTCCTGCCTGGAATGCTCTTCTTCCAAACCGCATCATGCTTCATTCCTTTCATTTAGATCACTGTTTAAAAGTCAATTTCTCAGCGAAGCCTAACCTGATCATCCAGTTTCCTATAGCCATCCCCCACTGCCACATGGCTCTCTACCCCCTTGCCTTGCTCATTTCTTTTTTTTGAAATTGAAGTATAGTCAATTTACAATGTTGTGTTAATTTCTGGTGTACAGCATAGTGATTCATTTATACACATATACATGTATTTCTTTTCATATTCTTTTTCATTATAGACCATTACAAAGTATCGAATGTATTTCCCTGTGCTATACAGTAGGACCTTGTTATTTATCTATTTTATATATAGCAGTTAGTAACTGCAAATCCCAAACTCCCAAATTATCCCTCCATACCCTCTCTTTCCCTCCAGTAACCATAAGTTTGTTTTCTATGTCTGTGAGTCTCTCTGTGTTTTATAAAAAAAGAGATGGTCATTGGGGAGAGGCCTGTAATGGCTAGAGCCCCCTCTGTGTGCCTTGTTCCTATACTGCTCCTTTCATGGCCTACTTTGTCTTTGCTTACGTAGCACCTGTGGCATTGGGCACCTAAAATAAAGGAAGTTCAGGGATGCAGGGAGTTGGCAGGGAGGCTCTTATTTCACTTAAAGACACATTTATTTCCTGGTTTTAACATTCTAAGCAGCTTTTAGAAGACATTATTTTGAAGACAGTTCTGTCCTTGGAGTGCTTCTAAAACATACAGGGTCAACATCATCACTGAGCTTTGCCCTCCAGAAGGAGTTATATTTATTGAAACCCAGCCTTGCCCTTAGACTAAGAGTCTGAGCATTTGGCAGCACCAGAGATCAAACAGCAGAAGAGGAGAAGAGCAGGTAGAGGACTAGGCCAGAAAGGAGGGATGGGCTGTGGGGCTGAGGGGCTTCGAGGCCAGGCCATCTGAGACCCTGAGACAGCTGGGTCTCCCTCTCACTGCCCCTACAAGACTCCAGGACTTTTTCCTTGATTTCCTAAAACCCAATGATAACATTTTTTTTTTCGGGGAGGATAATTAGGTCTATTTATTTTTTAAATGGAGGTGCTGGGAATTGAACCCAGGACCTCACTCATGCTAGGCAGGCGCTCTACCACTGAGCTATGAGCTCTACTACTGAAAACATGTTGACAGCAGGTTAAGGAAGTGATCTCAGGGAGCAGAAGTGGGATCAGGAAGAGTGAAATAGGGCAGGGGGAAAAGCCAAGGGGAAGTTGTTCGGGGAGGAGGAGAGGGTAATAGCTCAATAGTAGAGCACATGCTTAGCATGCATGAGGTCCTGGTTTCAATGCCTGCCCGCTCCCCAGAAGAAAAAGAGTTATAAAACTGGTCACTGCTGTGGGCTACCGTGGCTTAGTGTGGCCAGGGACCCTCTGAGGAGCCATGCACAATGCATCTCAGAAAGGTGTATTTATCTCCCATTGGTCAAATTCTCCTGGAGAGTGAAATTAATGACATTTTTAAAGCCCTTGTCTGAGGTTCTGCTTTTTGAGGAGGACCCAGCCTACGACACCCATGCCTTCCAATCAAGATAGCCTTTATTTAGTCAAGCAGTTCTTATGACCCAAGAAACATGTCTCACACTTTAATCTGTTGAATTAATGCATACTTTTCATAGAGCAGCACCGTTTCCTTCTATTCCAAGTCTTTCATGAGCATCTTCTTTTCACACCGACATAGCCGAGTAGCTAAAAGAGAATGGAGGCAGAGAGCAACAGGTCTCTGAGAAAGACTCAACTCCACCTGTCTAAGCCCTGTTGTACCTTTGAACTAGTGATTCAGCCTACCCTGAAGCATAATAGTTGGTGAATAGCACTTGGCTAAGACCTTCACAGAGAAGGTCTATGAACATACTTGCCTTCTTTTCAATCTGCCAAATTAAACTCTCCATGTAAAGCTTAGATGTGTGGGTCTTTCCAAATCATCCCAGTAATTCTATCATACACCCTCAATTGAGAATCATTGCTTGAATCTCATCACCTGCCCAAACAAACAAACAAAAACTGGATCCAACCAGTTATTAGTGCTACTTCAACTAAAATATAGTCAAGAAGACATTTGATACTTTCAAAATGAATATGAGGAAAAATGAAAATTAGCTTTCTGCAAAAGAAGGCTAGATACCTTCTTTTTAAAAAGAGTAGGTATAATGGGATTGTCAAATCCAGACTTATAATGAAAATTACAGGAATCTATTCATTTATTTTTGAGACATTATGATGCTTTAGGCACCATAAGAGATAAGAAAGATGAACATTAAAAAATGAATAGAAGACAGCCTCTGTTCTAAAAAACAGGTGACAATAACACCAGTTCACTGAACAAGATGTATAGAAATCACAACTTTATCTTCCATTGTTCATTCAAACCTGTTCAGTGAGGGAAGTTTCTGCCCTCCTTATTGAAAAACCCTGGCAGGTCTATGACTCTATCAATCACTCTTAAATTAGAGCCAATCCTAAGGTTTTTTTCTTAAGTCACAAGGCACGGCTTCAATTCAATAGTTTGAATGTCTAATATTGTGGAATAATCAAATCTCCAAACTCGATTTAGAGTTCGGATTTCTCCCCTCTTGCACTTAGGACCAGCTTCAGGGGCTGTTGCGCCATCTTGCAAGAGCCTGTGGTTAACTCTTCCCCTCCTTCTTTACTCCTTGCTTAGCTTGCCAACTGTGAATCTGGGATTTCATGGATTGGGTGTAGAAAGGGAGGAGGGAAAGGGGCTCCTGAATATTCCTACTTGACTGGTTCTCTTATGACATAGTTTTATATGCTCTGGGCCTGGCTGTTATGAGAACTGATTCTTTCTTGGATTTACCTTGGTAGCTAATAGCTAATGTAACTCGGCATCACATACCATGTCATTTAACAAGATGGCACAATTGCAATATCATACGGTAAGTGCAGGATGAGAGGTCTAGGCACGTGGCATTGGGAGAACAAAGAAAAGGGCTCCCTGGCCCAGTTGGAGGATGAGTGGTCCAGGAGATTCCCGGAGAAGGCAATTCTTTGACTCTTTCTTACTAGCTGTGTTGGAGTTAGTTAGCAGTATGATGACTCTCGGGGTGTGGCGCACTGTTTCAGAAGGGTGCATGATCACGTAGACACTTCTCTGCCAAATACATTATATTCCTAGCCAGATTCAAAAAACAAAATGGCTACAGAAGTCTTAGTGTGTTCTTTAATTTCCTCATTTAGTCTCTCAAGTTCCTACAAATTCATGAATGTAAATGTCACTGTAAAATCAGAAATACTATTATTGATTGACCCTGGGAGATTTCTTAAATTTCATTTATGCTGAGAAACATAACCTTCATTTTCTAAAGGAGCATGTGAGAATGGTCACTTGTGGATTTAAAATATCTCCTGATAAAAACTGACCTTGGGAGTTGAGAGGTATGAGTACTTTGAAATGATGATCTCATTTAAAAAGTAGTTCAAATAGGATTTAATGGACTGTGAAACTGTAGTTTTAAATGAATAAATGTACCTAGTAAAAAGCTTTGCACCAATAAGGAATATGAAAGGTCAACTGAAATATTATAATTATCTTAATAGTTAAAGCATCTTGCTTATTAATATGTCAATTATTTTGACAGCCTATTTTGGCGGAGGGCAGTGAAAGCAAGGAATCTTGTCTTTTAGCATCCTTATCATATCATTACAAATCATTTCCCAAGTGCTCACACAGAGGCCACCCATAATGGGTCACACAATCAAAATGCACGCATCATCTGAGCTCCAAGGAAATTTTGACTAAATGATTTTAAGCCACAATTATATACTTAACACTGGATCTTGATTTGATCTGTTAAAACCTTGAAAGTCATTACCTTCAAAAGAAAAGACAACAGACATCTGGTCAATCAACTTTATTTTTAATTATTCGAAACGTGTACTGATCTTTGTATCCAGACACAAGGCAGGGTACAAAAGGAAGAAAAGACAAGATTCCTACCATCAAAAAAAATAAAATAAAATGAGCAGAAGACACACTGCACAAGACAGTAAGACTTAAGGATATATACTGAGTAGCATCTGAGTAGTGCAGAATGACTTAGTAAACCCGCACAAGGGGACACCATCGGCGACCATGGCAAGGAGGGGAGGAGGGTGATTGGGAAATTCATCCTAGGAGACGGGAAAAGCAGTGGACCTGTGTTCTAGTCCCCCAAATATCAGTGGCTTATTGTGGACATTGAGCAATTAAGTTCCACCTTTCTCAGCTTCAGTTTGCTCAGCTCTAAAATAGAAAGTAAGGACTAGGTGGTCTTTAAGGTCTTCCAGCTATAACAATACAGGATTCGAAGGACAAATGCAGAGAACTTGGAAGATGTGGACATTACAGGTAATAAGAAGGACAAGCACAAAGCAACAGAGGTGGGAAAAAACTAGATTTTTTGTGTGCATGGGCAAGGTGTATGGGAGGACAGCAAGGACCTTAACTAGCCTATTTAACTACTGTAAAGATTCTGGGGCCAGTAAACTTGGAAATGGGTGAGACAGAGTGCTAGGCTGGGTAAGAGACAATACTCAGGGATCAAAACGGAGAAAGAGATAGTGTGTTTCCTGTGGTCGGAAGTCTGACTTATCTCCACGCCCCCACCTCACTCTACATTCTTTGTGTCTTCATGGAACTTTATTACAACTCTTTCCCCAAACCCACACACCAAGTAGAATAAGAAGAGACTGTGGCTACAGATGCCCCCCAATTTAGATTCTCACAAGTAGCCCCCTTTTGTGGGCCAGGTAGCCAAGAGCAGCTGCGGAAACGATGGTGGTCAATCCAATCAGCCTCAGCAGGCCCGGCACGGAGGGCAAATGTCTCTCCAAGAAGGTCGTGGTAATGGGCTTCGCAGGGACATCCTGGGTTCAGAGAACATTTGGTGTCAGTACAGGGCTTGTGCATTTTGCTCCAGAAAGTGTATTTCCTCTGGTTCTCTGAACTTGACCCAGTCTGGCCAACCTCTAGGCCATTAAACAGAACACTCCCTTTGCTCATAACATTCATCTCCATTCCCCCTTGGCTCCGTACTTGACTCATTCTGACTACTAACTTCAAGTCTCAGTTTACACCTCACTTCCTCCGAGAGCCTTTCCAGCCTCCCCAAGCTAAGTTGACTCCCTCTTTTTACATTCTCAGTGTGTCTCATCTTCACCGCCCTCATGCTTTGGGGTGATCATCTGTTCTCCCCACCACACGCTGAGCTCTGTGAAAGCACTGCTGTACCATTATCCCAGCGGCTGATGCACAGCAGGTGCACAATAAGTATGTGTTGAGTGAATGAATCTGTGGTCCACTCACTCCTCAGTCCCATCTGTGCTGGAAGCACTAAAGAGAATGCCTTTGGAGTGGCAGGGCTGTTCTTTTTGACTTCACACCTGATAGATGAATAACTTTGACCTTTTAGACCTTTGTCCTTCACAGTACATTTCACTCTATCTCTCTGTATCTTTCCTTCCAGTCAGGAACATTTCCTGGGGTTTTATTACAAAATGATAGGTATATTGAAAATGCATTTTTAATTGAAATCTGCTCTGTTTCATTCTACCCCCTTACCCCTAGCCAGGGGATGCTGACATATCTTCCTTTCATTTCCTCCTTCCTAGCACCAGGTTAGAAATTTATTCAACAGGCATTTATTGAGTTCTTAATATGTCTAGAACTCTCTGAATAATGTCTCGTCTGACCAAAAAATAATTTATTTTTCCTTAATAATCTGCAATGGATGTGACAGCTACAAATTTATCAAAGTTCTTCTAAATCTCTCACCTGTCCCCTAACCCATGGCATCTTTTTAAACATTCATGGGTTGAATCACTTAGAGAAAGGTATGTGAACAGATACAAGCATGTTCAATTCGCGAATAATTGTTTTTAGAGGAAAGAAATTTAAATTCATGAAATAAAATATAACCTACCACAGACTCAGGTTCAGGCTGCCAGATTTCATCTTCTGGGATCTTCCCCATGGCATGCAGGATCTGAAAAAGAGCATCTCGGTGAATAAGAAAAATGACACCATCTTTCACCTAATCTTCTCCTTAAATAAAAGACTATCAATGTCTTTTGGGCTATCCATCAAAAACACCAGGGTAAAAGCCACTGAACCTTTAAAAGGATCCAAAAGGTCTTTCATCTCTGGCATAAGGGTTCAATCATTAGGCTCACCATGAATTTTAGGAGCTGTGAACATGCCTTAATAAGGATGAGATCGGGGGTGGGGGTATAGCTCATGGTGGAGCACATGCCTGGCATGAATGAGGTCCTAGGTTCAATCCGTTAAGGAAAAAAAAATCAATAAAAAGTAGAGATGACATCAGAGAAATTGCTGGAAAATATATAAATGAGTTCTGAGTCCTAGTAGAAACATGTTTGGTTCTGTAATATCAGACCTAGCTTATCTCTAAGTATAGCCACGGCCGTCTTTTGCCCCATGGCCTCTTTACCTTGGGTGACAGGTTAGGTATTTTCATTGTTAGTTTTGGGTTGAGGTGTTCACTTCACCTGACACTACTGTTAAAATGGTGTTTCATGGTCCTTCGGATGGGGGTTAATGGGAGTTGGCCTCCAGGATCTCAGACGGGTCAGGCCCGTGGCTTGTTTCCTTCCCCTCAGCCCATGACCCCCAGGCCCTACCTCCCGGGCTGCTCTCTCTCCGGCCTCCACCGCCCCCTCCATGTAGCCACTCCAGTGTGTGGCAGTCTCCGTGCCTGCGAAATAAATCCTGCCCACTGGCTGGCGTAGAACCCTTGAAACAAAAGCAAAGAAGTAAAAGTGGTCAGTCTCAGAGAGCCAGAGGAGAGCCTTCCCGCAAAGACCAAGGCTGGTCAATTTCTCTCCCACAAAGACCAAGGTGGATCAGTTTCTTCAGCCTGTAAACGTCAGGAAGCATGTTGGCAATTTTGGAATAATGTTTATAGGTTCCTCCAATTCTTGCATAGTCACAGACAAAATAAAATGAAAGCCAAAGCTCACTCCTGCACCAAGAGCTTACAGGTGAAGGAAGGGACGGACATCACTGGAGGTGAAATAAGTATTTGCCTCGAGTACATGAAGTGAGGGACTATACGTGCCCAGTCATGTACAGATCTTTCCATGGTTCACCAGCTTTGAGCAAGGAGACACATGCCCCCAGTTTCCCACCTGGTCATTCTACCACTGAACTTGCCACATCACTTCCTCTCACTGAGCAGAATTAGAATGACTTCCTTAGTGAGATTAACGAGATACAAAGGAAACTGGGGATTTGCTCAGCTTTTACAAGAAACAGGGGAGAAGAGCTACACGAACCTTCTTAGAATTAGGGACTCAAGTTCAGGGAATTTCAGTTAACACTGAGCACGCTTTGACTCTACCTGCCATACTGAGTCATGATCCCCGGGGGGAAGTAGGTGGTGTAGCAGCCCCCAGAGTACTGCTCCTCACACCAGTTCTTCTCTTCATAGTGCACCGGCTGCAAGGCAGAGTGACAAAAGCTCAAAGGAGATTCAAAAGGAAACGATTTAGTTCAGAATAAATCAAACACAGCCCCAATCAACTGGACAACCAATACATGTCTGAAATAGAGCCTTATCATTCTGATGTTTTTAGAGATACGACTTTGGGCAGGTAAATGCCCTTGCTAATAAACTTCTAAGAAATTCTGACTTAGAAAGTTTTCTCACTTGGTCCATTCATGTCTCAGGTACTGTTCATAAACTGTGATTGTCTAGCTCCATTTTTAAATTGGCCTTACCTATTAAGAAGTTTTTAGTGCCTAATGGTTTCAAGACAAGTTTAAAAAACTATTTATACTTATTAAAGTGGTCAAAGGAGGAAAAAAGCTGAACAACATGTCAGTTAAGGAAAAAGAATGACTAGATTCATGTTTTGCGGGGCAAGTCAACTTTGTTACGAGAAGCTAGACAAATGAATGTTTCATTAGAATGAATGTTTTTGGGGTGGGGGGTATAGCTCAGTGGTAGAGTGCATGCTTAGTATGCACAAGGTTCTGGGTTCAATCCCCAGCACCTCCATCAAAAAAATAATAAACAAACAAATAAATAAACCTAATTACCCCCCCACAAAAACAAAAACAATAAAGAATAAACAAAAAACATTTTTTTAAAAAGGAATGAATGTTTTTGTGGGATGTAGATGGTTTTGCTGACGGTGATACTTGCAAGCAGCTATTGGTCTGAAAAATGTTTTTGCCATGAATAGGAAAAAATTAGCTGAGATTTTGCAAAGTTCAAGCTCTTTATTAAAATAGCTGAACATAAGTGTTATCATTAAGCATTATTTTGAAAAAATAAAATCAACATGGCAAGTCTTAAGAGAAAAAGTGTAAAAGTAGATTTTGGAAAGATACTTTGTTTAAAAAATTTGCCAGAAGGAAATCTACTTCAGGATGACACCTACACCCCAATGTTCATAGCAGCACTATTTACAATAGCCAAAACATGGAAACAGCCTAAATGTCCATCAACAGGTGACTGGCTAAAGAAGAGGTGGTATATTTATACAATGGAATACTACTCAGCTATAAAAACTGACAACAGAATGC
Organism: Vicugna pacos; assembly: GCF_048564905.1. Taxonomy (NCBI): domain Eukaryota; kingdom Metazoa; phylum Chordata; class Mammalia; order Artiodactyla; family Camelidae; genus Vicugna; species Vicugna pacos. The sequence goes on from NC_133023.1 coordinate 36,155,735, forward strand.
CATTTGCAGCAACATGGATGCTCCTGGAGAATGTCATTCTAAGTGAAGTAAGCCAGAAAGAGAAAGAAAAATACCATATGAGATCGCTCATATGTGGAATCGAATAAACAAAAACAAAAACAAACAAACAAACAAAAAGCATAAATACAGGACAGAAATAGACTCACAGACAGAGAATACAGACTTGTGGTTACCAGGGGGGTGGAGGGTGGGAAGGGATAGACTGGGATTTTAAAATTGTAGAATAGATAAACAAGATTACACTGTATAGCACAGGGAAATATACACAAAATGTTATGATAACCCACAGAGAAAAAAATGTGACAATGAGTGTGTATATGTCCATGAATGACTGAGGGATTGTGCTGGACACTGGAATTTGACACAGCATTGTAAAATGATTATAAATCAATAAAAAATGTTAAAAAAAATTTGCAGTCATATATGGGACTTCATAGAGTCATTTGTAATGCATCCAATTTACAAATCACAAGACCCCATCTGAAGGGTGTAAGTGGCTCCCGGCCTCTGGCGGTGATCCCATGTCTCATGCCCAGCCCTCTTCCTTTTCTGCATCTGAGGGCGACAACCACCTTGTGAGCATCCTTCTCTGCTGTTTCCAGCCAGCCAATCAGAAGAAAGGTTGGACTGCATCTTTTGCTTTCCTTTGCTCCCAGAACGCAAAACAACAGACACCAAAGCGAGAGTAAAGCTAGTACCTTTCTCAATGCCGAGAGCAAACAAGGGCAGGACCAACTCATTTTTATCATCAGCAATTAAGCGTCCATATTCTTCTTAGAAAAAGAGACTTTCTCACATTCAAAATGATCAACTTTTTTGGAACTTGAGAACAACTGTTTTTGCCTCCCAGTGGGGTTCCCCAGACAATCATCTCATAGGTTGTTGGAAGAACCTCAGTTACACACTGCCTCAGCCTGAGGGTGTCTCAGAACATAACTTCAAAAAAGCCGGAGTATTTAACAGGGTGGAATATCTTAAACAGCATTTACATTTTTTTTGAATTGAAGTAGAGTTGCTTTACAACATTGTATTCCTTTCTGGTATACAACATAGCGATTCAGTTATACATATAAATATTCTTTTTCATTATAGGTTATTACAAGCTATTGAACATAGTTCCCTGTGCTATACAGTAGGACCTTGCTGTTTATCCATTTTATATATAGTAGTTTGTATCTATTAATCTCATACTCTTAATTTGTCCATCCCTTCGCCCTTTCCCCTTGAGTCACCATAAGTTTGTTTTCTATGTCTGTGAATCTGTTTCTGTTTTGTAAATAAGTTCATTTGTGTCGTTTTTTTGGATTTCACATATAAGTAATATCATCATACAGTATTTTTCTTTCTCTTTCTGGCTTACTTCACTTAGTATGATAATTGAACAGCATTTTTAAACAAAAAAACCAGGCAGTTTTTGCAGCTGTGAAATGATGTATTTTTAATGTGTATGCGTGTTTGATCTTGCTACTTCCCTCATACTATCCTTGTGCCCAGAGGCTAAGCTTACACTTAAACTTGTGAAATGGCCTATGAAAGTGAAAAAAGAAACAAAACATCTTCCTGAGGATGATAATGTTTTTTTTCCCAAACTAATCAATTAGTCACTCTTGTTCATTTGCTGAGAAAGAATTCCCCAAATCCTCAAGAGCATGTGTTTCGCTTATCATGAGCACGGGGGAAATGGCTCTTGCTTGAAAAGGATGAACAAAAATGACAAATTCAAAAGCCACAACCACTTGACTAGGGAGCCACTGCAAAGTTGAGCGAAATAAGCGTTCAAGGAACGAGATGAAGCTCAACTAGGTCATGGCGTGCCCTGCAGAGATTTGGATTTAAGAGGCTTAGCAAGTTAAACACTCTTAGCCCCTTCATTAGACTTTTCTCGCGCTTTAGCTGCTCATTTGTACATTGGTCTCCATTGTCTTCAACTGCGTCACAGATAACTGGATTTAATCTTCGTTCTCAAAAGGTGATTGAATCCAGGTCAAAACATTAAAGACCCAGCAGTCTGGTGAATTTAACGAGAACATCGATCCTTCGTTTTCAATATTGATGAAGTGGTTGTGGATACTGGTTATTGAGCACATCTGGCCCTTTGACCATCACGGAATGCCCCCATCACACTGCCTTCCTACCCCGCCCATCCCGCCTTCAGCCTCCTGGTGTGGGGGAGGGGAACTACTCGTTCCACTTGAAGATCACAGCTTCCTCAGGCTACTTGCAAAAGTGCCTGGGAAATTCAGCCCACGGGGCTCAGCTTGAGCCCATCGGCATGTCTTTCCTGCTCCAGGAAGTGCTCTGAACTCGGGGACAGGATAGCACTACCTAAAACACAACAGTGTTGCAGGGTCCTGGGGCTGCCAGAGGCACAGCCAGGGCCCATATTCTCTGGGACAACTCATAAATTGGCCAGCTCAGCTGTGTAGACACTTTCGAGAGTGTATCAGGAAAAACATGAGCTCTAGCACCCCACTTGCATGAATCCATCCCTGCAAGACCTGGACAACAAAGCAAGATCTCTCTCCCTTAAAAAGGGTTGGGAAGCAGTCTGACCTTCAGAGCTTCTTGTGAGCCTAGGATTTTTGCGTAGAGCTCGCAAAGTTTCTTCAACCTATGGGAAGAGAAGAGGAAAAGAAAAAAAAGTGAAAATGAAGAAGGAAGAAAAAGTGCAAGATCCATAGTAGCCCCTCATTCAAAATGATTCCAAGCTATTGCATCCACTGGAAAGTTCATTGCAATTTTTCAGAACAAGGCGCTTTGTTCTAGTTCAAACACTGGAAATTGATGAGGTCACAAATAGTATTAAAGAAAAAAAGTGATGCATTGTCTGCATCACTGGGGGCACATGGCAATTTGTTCATTCACTCAAGAAAACATTGTGTACCTCTTGTCAACCTCCTAAGCACTGGAGAGTCTGGGAGGACCGAGACAGGATTCTTGCTCACTCCGCTTTCTCCCCCATCCCACTGAGAAGCGATGGGCAAAGTGGAGCAGGAAAAGCTTCAAATTTGGATTCTGCCTCTTGCATGCTGTGAGGGCTTGAGCAGGTTACTTAAGCTCTCTGACTTTTAGTTTTAGCAACAAGCTGGCATGAGGTTTTCACTAATGGTGGTAAAACTGTGTGGTCCCTGGACCTGCAGCAGCAGGTGCATCATCTGGGGAACTTGTTAGAAATGCAAATTCTCAGGCCCCGCCCCAGACCTGCCAATTCAGAGACAGCAGTGGCAGCAAAGGGTCTTCACAAACCTTCCAGGTGATTAAGTTTGTGAGCAGCTGATATAAGGCATAGAAAGTTCCCAATTCAATAACTCGTACATAGTAAATGCTCAATAAATGGTAGCTCTTAAGATATTTAGTTTTATGGGTGAATGGGATGTGAGCCAAAAGTTATAATTAGTCAATTAAAGTATAAGCTTATAGCCATTTCCATTCTGATTTTTATAGTATTGTTAAAGAGGATCTTACAGATGATTTAGAGTTAAGGCCAATGATTTTCAAAAGTATTATGATTTTAAATCCAGGAGCTCTTTCTACAAACAAAGGTATGTGAAAATGTCTATTTTCCCCTCGTTTCTCCCCTCTGTTCCATCCCTCCTTCTTCCCATCCTTTCTTCCTTCCTTCTTTCTTCCCATCCTCCCTCTCTCTCTCTCTTTTTTTCTTCTTAATTTGTATTTACATAAATGGACTAGTTTGGCATAAGTAGAGGAATGGTTCTACAGAGTAGAGAAAATTAAATTTAGGAATAGAACCAAATACATAAGGGAATTTAGAATCATAAAGATGGGCATTTAAAACCCATGACAAAAAAGACAGATTATTCAATAAAATGGCCCTCAGACAAATGGCTACCCGTGAAAGAAACAAAGCTGGACTCCTATGTGACTCCTTCAAAATATATTTCAGAAAGATCAAAGATTTACACATAATGGATGAAATCAGAAAAGTAATGAAAAAATGGATAATTTAGAAAATAATCTTGAAATAGAAAAGTCTTTTCTATGCCTGATAGACCCTTCAGAAGTGATGATTTTACAAACTGATAAACTTCATAAAAAGTTAACTTCATAATAAGTTAAAACTTCATAAAAAGTTAAAATCATATTGCAGTAGAAATATAATATACTATACAGTATATTATATTATATATATTATATACAGTATAAATATAATATAATATAAATGAAGAAGCCGTAAATATGCTCAAAAGATAAACTGGGAAAAGATCTGTCCCAGGCATTGTCCCAGGCACTGGAGATCCAGCAGTGAACGATCCAGACAAAACTTCCTACCTTCATGGATCTGAATATTCTAGTGGGGACATTGTTAGGTGAGTGGCCCAGTGACGCCTCCATAGCCCAGGGCCAAGTGCAGTGGTGGCAATAGTCACAAAGCAGCCTGCTAATGGGGAGAGGGGATGTGTCATAATGTAATTCAAGGGCTCTGAGTCGTGGTGTGGGAATAGAAAATTGGTAGCGGTGAATACGAATTACTGGGAGAAATTGCCCCCTGCAGAGAAACAAGCCCCTTTGTACCTGCAATCTGTCACTGTTACACATCATTCATGAAGGATGTACTGCACACTGCCCTGCAATGCAGTCATTTGTCTTCCTGGTTATCTCCTCCCCAAGTCAATTTTCAGCTCCTGGGCTGTATCCATTTTTGTATTCTCCATAGCTCTTTGCATGGTATCTTATGTACAATAAACTCAATAAATATTATTTTGAATACTTGGTTCTTAAGATACCAGCACTGCGTCTTTATACAAGACCCTTGTAAGTAACATCATGGACAGGTAGTGCTGGGAATACTCATCGTATTAAACAGTCTTTAAGTCAGAAAGTTCAATAAAGTTGAAAGTCTGTAGAAAGAAGCAAAGGAGGAAAGAAAGGGAGAGGGGGTGTGGAGAGGGGCAGGAAGAAAGGGGACAGAGGAAGGGAGGGAGAGAAGGAGGGAAGAAAGAAAACGCACTTTTTCCCTTACCTTTCATCTTTGGTAAGACGGGCCAGTTTTCTGGCTTTGTGGGAAAGGATAAACCTAAAATATACAAACAAGAGAAAGGGGGGAAATGAATGGCTGCTTTCCTCCTGGCCTCATTTCTACACCGACACATGTGCCTAGTGTACAAGTTAAAAGTCAACCAGAAGAAACAAATTATACACTGTCTAACTTTTGATGTTTTACTGTTTATGTGTTATATTCCTGACACTAAAAGATACCTTCTAGCTTCAGGGATTCGAGGGACTAAAAACAAATGACTGGCCATCATTTCTGCCTAGGGTGATACCATGAGTGACCCAACTCCCCCTACATGACTGGCGGTCAATAGGAATACATACTGGGTTTCAAATGCCTATCTAAGATATGTCTGAGACTTTCCAATTTCATCCAGCCCTTGCTCTTAGGATCTATCTTCATGGTGGCATCTCCCTGATGCCCAGCCTTCTAGAATCCACCTCCATTTCTAGCCCTATGCTTGCCTTCAACTTTACAACTGGCTTTGATCTCCCTGTTCTGACCCTTGGCTCTCTCTGAAATAAACTCATACATATTCTAAGGTCCATCTCAATTTTGGCTGTTTTGGGTAGCCACCCCTCTGCCTCTGGGCCAAGTTCTGGCCCCCATGACATCCCCATCTGCATTGGTCTTCCTTCCCAAGTTGCGAACTGGCCTGGTCTTAGCTCCTCTCTGGTGGGAACTGGAAAATCTCAGCTTTCCACATAAATACCATAGATGCCCACACAGCCTCCACAAGAAGCCTTCTTAATAAAACACCGTAAGTCAAATCTTCATATCATGTTTTCACAAAAAAATAGCTTACCAGAGTATGTCAACCCCTGGCACTAAACATGAAGCAAAACAAACAAACAAAATCTCATATAACAAATTTTAAAATATTATTGATTTTCTAATTCCTTTCCAAGTATTTATTCATTGGAAGACATTATTTTTTTAAGCAATGTTTTTTTCTACTGCTGGATTTGGAGAATGATGGTGATGGATACAAAAAAAAATTATTGAATATTCTTTTTTATGGCTGAGTAGTATTCCTATATATAATATATATACCAATCTTCTTTATTCATTCATCTGTTGATGGACATTTAGGTTGTTTACATGTCTTAGATTTGCAGATACTAACTACTATATATAAAATGGACAAACAACAAGGTTGTACTGGATAGCACAGAGAACTATATTCAATATCTTATAATAACCTATAATGAAAAAGGATATGAAAAAGAGTGTGTGTGTATATATATATATATATATATATATATATATATATATATATAAATGAATCATTATGCTGTTTACCAGAAACTAACACAACATTGTAAATCAACTATGCTTCAATTTTAAAAAATGATTGAACCAAGTTTGGGGCACATTTATGAATAGCATGGGATACACTGTCAACATAAACTATCACCCACACCACCACAACCATGCCTTACCCCATTATGGCAGCATAAGTTCCATCAGGTTTGGTATCATCCAACGTGTAGGCAACTGCAGCTTCTTCTCCTTCAATAATCATGGTTCCACAGTAATCTTGGAGAAGAGCAAAATGGAAAATGATATTCATCACCCTATCAAGTTACCCAAAACAGTTGCAATGAAGCACACCTTTTGCAACTTGAGAAGCCCAAAGGCTAAAAGTAAGCTAATATATTCAAAATATATGCAGGCAAACCAAACTGAAAGTCAAAAGGAAGGCTAAGTAGCCAGCATTGTGAAAAGCTCAAACTGTAAGCCCCTCTCTGCAAAGAAGCAATGTGATATTATGAATTAATCCAGGCCACCATTTCATGAAATCTTGTTTTCCTTGCCATTGATAAGCATGTCCCCTTTTTCCTCTTTCACAAGAAATCAGATAAAACCAAAGATGTGTAAAAGAAACGCTAGCCCATTCCTGCAAAATCGGAGGGACTGAACATTCACATTTTATGAGGAGCCACCTGTTCTTTGCTAACTAGATCTTGATTAGCTGAAGACAGGGCAGAGAGGACATGGATAATTCAAATGCAGAATCCCAAACCCTTATTTCAAACAGGACCTACAGAACAACTTGGGAAACAATTTCAGCTCATTCTGGACAAAAGCGCCCCTCTCATTCCCCTCCAGAACAAAATACATGTCATTTCAACAAAAGAATGCGACCGAGCAATGGCGAAAATGTCAGGGCAGAATTTGAAATGCTGTAAGAATATGCTACTACAGTGTATCACTCCTCTTGCTCTACCGTTTACTTGCAGATCGAGGTTGTTTGAACAAAATTATGGCGGAAGACCTTGGAATAAATGTTGTATAGAAAATCCAGTGAGAGGGTTTCAAAATGAGGAGGAAAGAACAGAGAAAGAACTTGGAGGGCACGCACTGCCCCGATCTGTATGTGAGCAGACGCACCCGTCTGGTTTCTACCTGCACTTCCTTCTCTCTCTCTCTCTCCTCCCACGACCCTCCCCACTTCACATTCCTGAGAATCAATGCCCTAGTTAGCCACTGGATGGAGGGGCAGTTGCATGTTCCTCAGGTGTACTGGGGCTAGGAAAAATCATTGAGAAAAACATAATGAAATATGGGAAGAAGAAATGGTTAACGTCTGTCCAAGAGCTCAAGAAGATTTAAGAATACAAGGGAAACAGCTAAGGAATCACTTTGTAATAAGAAGACAAGCAAGAGAGGAGACAAATGGGACAGGATGTGGTAGGAGAAGAGAGCAAGCGGCATGGGGGTGAGGGGGTGTAGCTCAGTGGTAGAGCGTGTGCTTAGCATGCACAAGGTCCTGGGTTCAACCCCCAGTACCTCCATTAAATAAATAAATGAACCTAATTACCTCCCTTTCCAAAATTTAAAAAAAGCAAGGGTACACTGGTCACGTGGGGGTCAGCTGGACCAGACAGAGGGCTCCTGGAGGACACCAGGTTGGCTGGGGTGAAGGCCCTGCTTTCTGGGTGGAGGGGCTCCTTGGACACTTCCTTCACAGAGCAAAGATGACCTCGGCATCACGCAGCTGCACTGGGCGGAAGTGAAGGAGCAAGGGGCAGAGAGAAGCATCCTGTTCATGCCAGGACAAACCATGTGGCATCAGTAGCACCTCTATCATTTGTAGGTAGAAAGCTCAGGAGCTCCGCCCATGCACAAAGGACTTCTGGTTACCTTGGTCCTGCCTCACTCTTAGAAGACATCTAACAAAGACTTTCAGCAAAAGAAGAAAAGACAAACGAAGAAACAAGCTAACAACAAACAAACAAAGGAACTCTCGGGGTGGGGGGGGCACAAAAAGTAGGAGAAATGTTCCCAAAAGTGGCAAGTGACATCCTGAGGGAGAAAAGAGAAGATATTGTAGCTATGGGAGGCGATAAAGAGGAATATTCAGGATAAAATAATTCAATAGAAGTGTCTTGAGTGTGGGAGTGTGGAAGGAGGAGTTCCGAGAAAATGATCACATTCATCTAGAAGAATAATTGACATTTACCAAGGACAAAATTACAAGAAAAGAATATCCTACCAGATATCAAACATATTGTAAAGTCACAGGGATTCACATAGTAGAGTGTTACCATAGGATTCGATACTAGAAATCTGTGTTCTCCAAAGTAGGGTGCACACACCTAGATTACACATCTAGATAGTGGAGAAAGACATCAGAAATTCTTATTTTTCAATTTCAGCTATTCAAAAGTGTCCAGTATGTTTTGTAATAAAAACATTGTATCCAGTAGTCCATGTGCATAGTTTACAAATAAATATATTCAGTGGTAGTTGATGTTTAATTTTTAACACATAGGGCTATAAAAAAACATTTGGAGTCCAGTAACAAAGAACAGTGGAAAAGAATTTTTGGTCCAGAAAAGCCCCATGTATATATATTTCATAGTAGGATGAAATCAGCATAAACAATTTTTTAAAAACTGGTACACTGGGAAAAAATATTTGCAACATATACAGAAAAAAATGTAAAGAGCACAGGATAAACAGATAATTTACAGAATGATTTAATATAACTCCGAAGCCTTATTAATGATGAAACTTACAAATGAGACATAAGTGGTATATTTTCCCCTACTGACTGGCAGAAAGTTAAAAAATATTATTAGCTGGTCTACCCAAGTCAGTTGACTTCGTAATTTCACTTTAACAAATTTATCAAAAAAAGAAAAATGCTCCCATACAAATCTGCAGAGCTATAAGAAGGAAGCTGTTTATTGCAGTGTAGTGTATAAGAGCAAAAACTTGGAAACAAATGAAACACCTATCATAAGCACAGCTACTGGGTACATTTTCATGGAGCCTACAGTGAAATACTGTTTATTCAATTGTCGAAATGAGGGGGATTAAAATGTAACTGATGTGGAGAAATATCTATAGCTTACCGCTAATAATAGCAAAGAGCAAACTTCAGCATAATGTGTATTTTTTAAAAAATAGTGGTTTGGGGAAAATATATAACATTTATTTAAAATTATATTTTCACATCAATGTTATACATATTCTTCAATATACATTGAAAGTCTATATATTTCAATATAGATGTACAATATATTTAATTTTTTAAAAACTTTTAAACTTTTTTTTAAATTTTATTTTTAAAATTTTATTTTTGGGGCGAGGTAATTAGGTTTATTTATTTTTAAGGGAGGTACTGGGGATTGAGCCCAGGACCTCAAGCATGCTAAGCAGGCACTCTACCACTGAGCTATACCCTCCTCCCTCAATATATTTAAAGTATCACTTATGTCTACGATGAATCTCTAAAGATAACAAACTTACACTTTCAACAGTGATTCCCTGGGCAGGGGGAGGCGTGGCAATAGGTGAGGGACCTTTTTCATACACTTCTATATTTTGAAAGTTTTAGAGTGAACAAGTTTACTTCTGTAATTTTTTTTTTTAAAAAGGAGGCACCACATTGGATGTGAGTTTGGGAGCCCTCCCCTGTGTTTCTATAATAGCCTGGGTGCTGCCAACAGTGTACTCAGCACATTGTAATGCAATTATTAGTTTACATGGACGTCTTCCCACAAAGTCTGGATTTTCTGGGCAAGGAAATATGCCTTTGAATCCCCAAGGTTGTACAATAGGTACTCAATAATGGTTAGTTGCAGAAATACATTAATATAGTAACACAAAAGAAACTGAAAATGCTATGGGGGAGGTTCTGACATCCTCAGTAATTTTTAGAGCATAATTCAAGGCCCATAATAAGGATCAAGTCAGACCCAACCTTTTGCGAGTGGAGAACTTGGGTTTTCTTTTTGACGCTACTGCCTAACAGTGAACTTGCCAGGCACACAGCAGCCCTAAGCTAAAGATTTGCTAACTTGAAGGAAAGCTAGAGGTATTTTCCACAAATAAAGGCGTTCTGAGTCATTAAAAGAAAACATCTCTATTCCAAGGTCCTAAACCTTATCTACTTGCCAGCACCCAGCTGCCTCAAACGGGTGACCTGGGTCACGCGAGGAAGCAAGTCCTTCATGGTGGGTCACTGCCCTGTCCTTTGCAAAAGGTAGATTACTTGTTCAATGGATGCACCAATCCAATAACCGTCCTAAACAGAATTTCCTGCAAAGGTGGAGAATTAGGAGGCTGCCATGTGGCAGAAAAGGGTAGGTAAGAATATGAAACCTTCCTCCCTTTGCCTCCAGCACAACTTTCCTCTTCTCTCTGCCATCTGGTTCCTCATTTCAGTGCATCTTTCCCTTCGCCCTCAGTCCCAGCTACTGACTGTTCTTACACGGTCCCCTCTTGGAAGAAAAGTAGATGTGATGAGAGTAAATATGGTAAGACTCTAGCACTGTGCTGTCTAATATAGTAGCCATTAGCCACATCTGGCTGTTTACATTTGAATTTAAAGCAATTCAAATGAAATAAAATGGAAAAATTCAGATTCTCAGTCTCACTCATCACATTTCAAGTGTTCATGACTCACACACGTGTTCAGAATCCACACCTTTGTGAATGGCTTTATAAATTCATACTTTAAAAACCTGTATTAGAAAATGTTAATAACTCATTTTCACAAGATTTTGTGAAAGAGTTAAGTAAACTTTATATTGAATTATAGAAAGAGTTGATCATATTCTAAAGGGAAGTTAATTCCATGAGTTTGTGTCAATGTACTTTATTTGATGGAACTGTACTTAGAACCTGGATGAATGTCTGATATCCAGCATTCTAAGAAAAACAGTTACATGCAAATACGTGACTTTGCACCAAGTTTCTTGGATCTTCTGCCAAAGAAAAGGACTCACCCTTTTTCCTCCAGAAGGGCTCTTCGTAATAAACTATACACTTGATGACTGAACCCAAGGGCACACGAGTGATCAGCTGATTTCTCATCATTGGCAGAGGAGGATTGAAATGAATCTTCATGCTCAGAACAGGAGGAACAGCGCTAATCACGTACTTAGCCTGGAAGGAAAACAGCAGGGTTAAACATTGTTGGGTTGTTTTTACTTTTTTCCTAATGTTTCTTCCTTATTTTACCCTTGTCCCTCATTCAATCTCTTCTTAACAGAGAAACCAGAAGAGTCTTATTAAAATCAAAATGAGCTTTTATTGTTCCCTAGTTCAAAACTGCCAATGACTTCCTATCACACTTGGAATCAAAGCCAAGTTCCTTACAGTGACTTTCAAGGTCATCCATGAAAGGTACCCCTGTCACATCTCTCATCGCATCTTCTGCTACTCTCCCCCTCAATCCTCTTAATTTCACCATTTTGACTGCCTTGCTGTTACTTCATCATGCCAAGCTTGCTCCTGCCTCAGGGCCTTTGCACTGGCTGGCTGCTCAGTCAACCTGAAAAACGATTCCCCAGAGAGCCATATGGCTCAATCCCTCACCTCTTTGGGTTCTGGACTCAAGCTTCAGACTTCCTTGATGACCTTATTTAAAATTGCATGACCAATTGTCCCATCCCACTTTCTGGTACACCCCTCCCTCTTCCTTATCACGATCTCGCATAGTCAGTATTTGAACTACATATTTGATTATGACTTTTTGCCTTCACTAGAATGTAAGTTACATGAAAGCAAAGAATTTATCTGTTTTGTTCACTGCTGTGTTCCCACCTCCTAGAATAATGCCAAGCACATAGGAGGCACTTGATATTTATCAAATAAATTTTTTTTTTGGTTTTCTACTTATATAGGAGCCCAATACAGAGGGGCGATAATAATATTATTTTTATAGATTTATTTTATAAATATATATATGTTCTCTTTCCCTTCCTTTCAGATAGAGGCAGCTTTTGCACTTTTGGCCAAGGCTTTGTCTGGGAAGTCTGGAATATTCTCAGCTTTACTTAAGCTCTGGTTATCTGTGGGACTCTGGCTTCTTCCCCCCAGTTTTGAGGCTCTTGGTTACCTCATACACCTCATGGTTGAGGGTCTCCACCAAGACGTGTTCTCCTGTCTGGTCAATGTGGATCACAGGCCGCTCCAACTTGACTCGGTCTCCAAGGAGGTCCATAATCCGTTCGCTCACTTGACCCGATCCACCCACAAATTTCCTCTCCTGGAAAGAAAAAAGGACTCCAGAGGTGGGTAGGGAATATAGGAAGGGATATGAAGTGCTAAGTTGCTAGTTTTCCGCACGTATCTTTACTGTGCGATGGATACGATTTCATTTGGCGCTTGGGAATGGCGTCTTTCACCATTGTTTTCTAACGAATGCTGGCTGGCTTTCGACAAAGTTACAGGTTTTCTAACAGTCACCTTCCAGGTTATGTTCTTGTGGCTTCTCAGGCTCCAAACTCCACTGTGTATCCTCTCCTCAGCCTGACCCCCATGTCCCACCTGCCTGGCCACTGCCCCTGCTCCGCGTCCTACCCACATCCTTTGGTTGGGTTGCCAAGTCTGGTGAGGCGCTCCTTAGAGCTGGACCAGCCCTTGTGTGAGCACATCTAGACCTGTTTCCCCTTTCCTTGTGACTCAGGCTCAGAACCTCACTGGCCCACCCACCCCCAGGCCCACCTACTCCCCGTGGCAGGCTAGCTGTCTCACCCTGGGCCAGGTACCTGCTCTTTCTGCAGGCCAATGAGGTCATTTCACCTCACTGCACCCACCTAACCCAAGCCCTGCTAAAGCTGCCAAATGTTCCGCAGGGTCATGTGCACGGTGGAACTGACTGCCTCCTAAATTTTCAGCTCAGTTAATTTTGAAAAAGATGGCTTCAAATAGGTCTACGAGGAAGGAGGTCATGGAGAAGGAGGAAGAAAAGGGTGCAGGGGAGGAGAAGAAGGAGGGCGATGGAAGGAGAAGGAGGATGGGGAGGAAAGGAAAATGACTATCAAGCAGATTATCTAAGAACTCGAATCCATCTCCTACTGTGCCTAGCACAGTGCCTTCCACGAGGCTGGTGCTCAGGAAGCAGGCAATGAATGAATGAAGCAATGAATGAATGACTTCCATGTGGTGTGTGTGTTTTAAATTAAAAATGCTTTTCAGACTTTCTCTGCTGGGTTTTCTGAGAAGTACTCAGTTTTGTTCATCCAATGGTCTCTTACAAATTTACCCAATAAAAATCGGATGTATAGCCAAATGGAAAATTGCAAAAGTACAGAAAAAGAGACAAGTCTAATCTTCAAATGACATTGGCCACTGGGTTGTCACATGGGGTACCTAACAACAGGCTGTCCCTTTCAAAAGTCACTTGGAGCTGCTACGATTAAGCTCTAAAAGCCACAAGCCTGCCATCACAAAGAATGATGCCAATCTTTCATTTAGGCAGTGGTGGATTTCAGTAGGAACGGTGTGGGTATGAATGGGTACCTGCCCTCCATTGGCTGTTGAGATGATCCTGGTCGTGCCCCCACACTGCTTCACATACCACAGGAACCAGAGAGCAGAGACCTCATGGGTCTCCGCAGTGACACACAGGTTCACAAAGAGAGTAGCAAGATCCTTCGTAGATCTGCTCAGGAAGAAATGAGAGCAAAATTGGCAAATGCAGGAGAGCATCTTCTTCAGTCTCTGGAAATTATTCAAGCAATAAACTTACTTGGCTACGTGGAGTACAATTTGGCAAGTTGCAGAAAACTGTCACTAGAATCGAATATTATAATACATGATATCAGAAATTTGGGGAATATGAGATTTCTTTTCCCCTTAATCAAAATGCCTAACCCAGAATCAGCTTGTATCTCATACTTTGTGCTGTTCTGATTTCTCCTCACACACTTGCTACTCTTCGAGTGATCCCCATCTTAGTAACAGGCATCACCATTCACCCAATTGCTAAGGCCAGTACTCCAGAAATCAACCTTGATTTCTCTTTCCATCACTCTCCCCGCATCCAATCCATGAGGAAGTCCTGTTGTCTCTCACCACATCACTCCATCTTCATCATCACCAATTTCACATCATCTCTTGCCAGGATTATTGCAATGATTTCCTCCAGATTGGTCTCTCTGAATCCACTTGTCCCCACAGGATATCTATCTACCACACTTGAAAGCAAAAGCTTTTTATCACCCTCCCCTCTATCCATTGTGCTCTTTCTAAAGTGTAAATCAAGTCATGTTATTCCCTTGCTTGAAACACTCCAGTGGCATCCTAGCAAAACCGGAATAAGATTCAGATCTTTCACCATGGCCTCCAAAGTCCTAACTGATCTAGCCCATGCCTACTTTTTCTATCTCATCCTGTATCTTCTCTGCTTATTCTAATGGCTCCTCAGAAAGATGAACTTTTACATGTCTACAAAAATCAACACCAGCTTCCACATTCCCAGCACCCTGGCATTTTCTATCGTTTTGCCATAGAACAGTATTTTTAACACTCTTTTCACTGTCTTGAATGATCTTAATTATTGGTTTATTATTTTTTCTTGCTGTTGCCCCCACTAGAATACCAACCAGTAAGGCAGTGATCTTAAGTTTCTTGCTCATCATAGTGTCTTCTTTAATAAAATAGTATCGGGCATACGGTAAGCATTTAATAAATTACTTGTTAGATAACCGAATGAATACATGAGTAATGAGAAATATCAATTAAATATTACTTTTAAGTGATCCATAATATACAAAGGATATGCTAGGTGCTGTACCACGCCCAGAATTAGTCACAGTTATCTCTTCAGTTATGATAACCTAATGGGAGATCAGCTCAAAGAATGGATGAGAGAGAAAAGTGATGAACAGAGTAGAGATGAGCAAACTTTTGCTTGAGGTTGGCAGGTAAATGGCGAGAGGTTACTCCCTCTCTGGAGGCACACCAGAAAGTGAATGATCTCATGCAATTCCAACAACTCAGTTAAATCTCACAAACCCTAGGGGGAAGGCATAGCTCAGTGGTAGAGTGTGTGCTTAGCATGCACAAGGTCCTGGGTTCAATCCCCAGTACCTCCATTAAAAATCAACAAACCTAGCTACTTCTGCCCCTCAAAAGAAACAAATAAGTCAAACAGATCCTAAGATTTGCCAGTAGTAATGAGCACTCTGGGGTTGCTTTAATTAGGACCCATCCCCCTTTTGACGTTGGCATCAAGTTTGCGTGTTATTGGTCTGGTTTTACCTGAGGCAGAATTTGCCACCTGGTAGTGCGGACAATGGGTGGAGTAAATAATAACTATCTTCCATGTATTGAGCTCTTTCTCCATGGTCCTTAAACCTATTGTCTTATCGATTTGTCATAAAAATAACGGTTGTGATTTTGCCCCAGTTCACAAGCCCAAAAACTGAGTCTCAGGGAAGTTAATCATATGTAGTACACAGCTCACTAAATGGTACAACTTCAACCTAGATCATACCTGATCCCAACTTCTTGATTTTAGTACCTCAAAATGCTTTATAATTAGGCTGCTGACAACCTTGAAGGTATAAACCCTTCCCAAGGGACTCCTCTCTACTCTAGTGTTCCTTGACTCTGGAAGTTTGTAGAATCACATCTAACCCACATAACCAGTTGCTTGGGACAATGTCTGCAACCCTAACAACCTGGTAGCACTTTTGTGACAGTCCCCATCACTAAGCCTGCATTAGGTGTAATATACATGTTGACATGACTTAGAATTAGGTTTGCAAGATTCGTCATGATAACTGAAGGGATGGAAAGTGCTGACTCATGCTTTCTTCGCAGAGGCAATTTTTGGCATCTGTCTAAAGCAAATATTCAAGCGTTGGTTTAAAATACTACCTCAAAGTGAAAATATCCTTTGCTGTTTCCTGATGTCCTGTTTCCTTTGCTCCTTATTTTATAGGTGAATTTGGGCATATAAGGGAAAGAGAGTTATAAATAACTAAAACCTAATGTTTCCCTAGCTAGCTAGCCAATATTAAACATAAAAATAGTACTGCAATTTGAGCTGTTATTGTTGCCAATTTGATGAGAAAGAAATAACCCTGGTTTGAAATCGAGGGAGAGGTAAAAGTAATTCTCTCGGGAGGGCCAGGCCATTCTTAATCCTTTATTTGATTTACTCTGGGAGCTTCAGTAAGAAAAGAAATGAGAACAATATCTGAGGGATGGAAGGTCAAGGAAGCTAGTGCAATATTTTCGTGTTCTTTGCCCTGCTGACTTTTGAAGTGATAAACGTCATTATATTTTCTAAATGAAGGCTACATACACATTATATAAAATTTGGAAAATTCATAAAAGGAAAAGGTGAGAGGAGTAGCTTTCATATTTCTGTCACCCCCCTCAAAGATAACCCCTAGATTCATTTTGGTGCATTTTTTTTTCTAGTTATAGGCTTTAAAAAGTGTATTTATCTAGCTGTGACCACACAGTAAATTTAATTTGTGTTTCTGAAAAGCACTTTATAAATGATAATAATAGAAAGAATGATCAACGTTAGACTTTGAATGTATGATTGTGCTCCGGGGATTATTTCCTTTAAAATCAGGAAATGATATCATGTTTATCTTGCTTAGGAAAAGTTAAAAAATTACCTTGTGTTCATATACTCCTAGCATCTCAGAATACTTTATTTTGTCAGCCAACAATCTAGAATATTCACTAAGGGGAGGACTAGGCCAAGGACTGTGGCAGAAAAAGTCTGATTTCTATGAGACCAAAGAAATATGATTAGTCCTAACTTCAATGAGCTTCAAAGCTCTCTGGAGAGAAAAGGCTTAACTGAATTTATTAAAAGTTTTTTATAATAGAAGTTACAAAACAAGTGCCGATAATTGAATACTCACTATTTTTTGAAAATCTCATGTATAAAATTTAAAAGTAAATACTGCAATTTTATTAGCACAAACTAACTTGTATTATAAACCGACACTCTCAAAAAAAGTGGTAAATGGCGTCAGATGAATGTTTAAAAGGATGTAATTAATAATAGACATTGATTTCATGATCGTAAAAGGGTTTTATTCCAAAATTGGTTGCTTTCAAAGGTCGAAGACATAAGAGAAACACATGTTCATCATAGAATATTATATAAAATAAATAACAATAATGATGAAAAACTGGACATGACTAAAATGTCCAATGATAATAGATAAATACATGGTATTCACTTTCCATGGAATATTCTGCAACCATGAAATATGATGTTTGATGAAGAATCTTAATGACATGGATAAATGTTTGATGGTAATATTAAGTGTTCAAAAACATTCTGATGGATTTCCATTGCTCACAGTGCATATACAGTTTTTTTTTAGAAATGAGATCATATATCACTGTACAGACTTGATGACAGCCTGCTTTTCTATGTTTAATACCATGATTTTTTTCAAGCCATTAAGTATTCTTCTGCAACATAATTTTACAAGACTTTAGAGTATTCCAGCTTTCAGATGACCCATAATTAATTTAACCAATCTTCTATTTCAATTTTCCTTTTAAAAATAATGCTTTGAATCTCCCTCTCTCCCTTCCTTTCTCTTCCTTTCTCCCTCCCTGTGTGCCTTT
Source organism: Vicugna pacos (assembly GCF_048564905.1). Taxonomy (NCBI): domain Eukaryota; kingdom Metazoa; phylum Chordata; class Mammalia; order Artiodactyla; family Camelidae; genus Vicugna; species Vicugna pacos. The sequence goes on from NC_133023.1 coordinate 36,173,625, forward strand.
CTCCCTCTCTTCTTTTCTCACTCCTTCTTTAAGCTAAATTCTAAGAAGTTGAATTTATATATTAAGAAGTATGTAAATTTCATGTCTTTTGGTTATTTCCATATCTTAGATTCAGATAGCCCTAAAAACGTTTTACTTCCAGTTGTTAGTGCTTCAACTTCCCTCGCCAGTGCCTAGGGGAATGAAGACATCAACTCCCCGGCCAAACATATTCCCAACTAAAGCTGTTTCGCATGGGTGGACAGTCTCATTACAATTCCATTTTCTTACTTTGCTCACCACAAATTCACCACGTGCTTGAGATGGGACCCTGACCATCCTTTCCTTTTTTCCCTGCTGTCCAAGAGGGAAGCCTCTGCACGTTGTCTGACTATATAGCCGACCATAATTGAATACTTGACTCATCAACACTTTCTTTCAACGCTCCATGTTTCTCCCTGATGAAGAGTATGTCATACATGTTTCCTGGACAGTTGTGAATTATCCAGAGAACTTACAGAAGTTCCCTTTCAAAGCCTTGAAGAGTTGTACTTCATTCCGTAAGTGTTTTCAAATGCACGTGCTAATGCACTCTCCATACTTGACCCCCAGTGAGGAGCACAAAAGTGAACAACTTGATAAATGAGCTCTTTATGCTTGACTGTCTTTAAGCTGTTCTAAATAAAGGAAGTGGCTCATTCTGGTCTGTTCTGAGGACTCTATGGGGTAATATCGCCTTTGTGATGCAAAACTATCCCAAAGAAGTAAATTTGAGGTAGAGATAGCTTTAGGGCAAGAAATGGTTCCCATGTTTTTCAGCATTCCACCTGGCCAAATGGTGTGGTTTTAGCCACAAAGCAACTGCTTGTTTCATATCCGCTGAATGGTGTCACCAAATAGAACTGAAAGAGGGTCACAGTAAATGCCTGTGCCTAATGGTGAGTCTTACTTGGTCCAGCAGATCTTGTCCAGTAGCTCCTTCATTGTCATGTTGTCCCACTTTTCGGCAAGGGGTGCCTTCCATGGGGCATCACTGGGAATCTACATTCAGAGGAGGATTCAGGGGAGAAAAAAATGCAATTTTCCACTTGAGATAACTATTTTGATAGTATTAAAAATTCTAACTTAAGGAAGGAAAATGCAAATTTTCCAGATTCCCCCAAGAGTGGTTTTTACCGCTCAACCAACGTTGTCTGCATAGCTTCCCTATTCACTCAGTCTATATTTAATTTATGAGAAGACTTCCTATGCAATAAATGGAGGCTATGTTGTCATCAGGCTGTTTCCAAATATCAACTACTAAGTTACTGATTTAGAGACAACAATTCGTAAGTTCAGCCCCAAAACAGGAATCAGACAGTTGCACCAAATCATGTCACAATTAGAGTGTGTTTACTTATGAGTTGCAGGTTTGAGGATGGTAGTGACTCAAAGACCCAGAAATCTTATTTGCTATGCCCTGACAATTTTCTAAATTAGAAACATCATCCCAGGAAGGCTGCATGATATAAGATCTTCCCCCCGACGCCATCAGCAGTATGGAAACACCAGTTTGTTGGACATCTCATTCTTTTAGAGGTTACATACAAGTTCATTCATACATCTCACAAATCTTTACTGACAGTTACTATGTGCTATACCATGTGCTTGGCACTGGTGACATGTTTCACTTTCTTTTTTTTAAAAATTTTTTTGGGGGGGAGGGGAGGATGTAATTAGGTTTATTTATTTACTTAATGGAGGTACTGGGGATTGAACCCAGGACCTCGTGCATGCCAAGCATGCACTTTACCACTGAGCTCCACCCTTCCCCCTCACTTTCTTTCTTTTAAGGACTAAACTTAAGAATGGAGAATACAAATGTTGTCAAAAGACAAAGAAATTCTTGATTTCTTTGACCTAAGTTTTAGGAAGCTTTACCTCTTGTCCCATATTATCCATCGTCCTCCAAAGGTTGTTGTGGTCTAGTAAGACAATTGGATTCCATACAGGTGGGAATGGGCCCCTGAAGGGGTATGATTTGCCCTGCGAGAGACAAGATATTTTTAAAAGGATACATTTACTACAATGTCAAAGTCGTTTAATATGCCAAGCCGTTAAATATCTGCAAGCGAAAACCATGTTATCAATCTGTGATACACAGTCAAGTGTTTTAGTTCCTTGTGTCCTCAGAACCCAACTTAACTTTTTAGCATAAAGATTTCCAGCAAAATTCTCTGTTAGCTAAATAAATTTGCTGCCACACCAAACACAATAAGAAGGTTTTCCTTTGAAATTGGAACGCTTACCAAGTAAAACTTCAATGCCAGTACAGGAGTGGGGTTACCTAAAGTAATCTCATTTGCCAATGATACTTGCAAATATCTTAGCGCAAGGAGACCCTGTGTGCCTGGAAGGTCAGAAAATGACAACTATAAATATTATACAAGTTAGAAGGGGATGAGAAACCAATTGCAGGAATGCAAGCATCTGTAGGAAAAGCCACGAAACATGGTCCAGCAAGCTTCCGCAAGGAATCAGATGTGATAAGTCAACACAGGAGTTCCCAGAGATGGACAAGGTTAAAATAGAAAGAGACAACTTCAAGGCTCTCCTCGGGACATGTTTATACTACCCGGTTCTCCCAGAAGAGCAACAGAAAGATAAACGGCATATTTCTCAAGGATTAATAATATGGCAGCCTATAAGTCATCTCTGGGAGACTAACTTGTTGGTGGCAGTTTAGGAACATGCACAAAAACCACTTTAGTTTCATTTGAAAACCTGAGTCAGAAGTCAGGCTGTTATAAAAAAAGAATGAAATAATGCCATTTGCACCTACATGGATGGACCTAGAGATTATCATAAGTGAAGAAAGTCAGACAGAGAAAGACAAATATCATATGATATCACTTATATGTGGAATCTAAAAAAAAAACTGATACAAATGAACTTACTTACAAACCAGAAAGAGACTCACAGACATAGAAAACAAACTATGGTTACCAAAGGGGAAGGAGATGGGGAGGGATAAATTAGGAGTTTGGGATTAACATATACATGCTACCATATATAAAACAAACAACAAGGAGCTACTGTAGAGAACAGGGAACTATATTCAATAGCTTTTAATAACTTATAATGGAAAAGAATCTGAAAAAGAATGTATATGTTTATACATATATGCAAAACTGAATCACTTTGCTGTACACCTGAAACTAACACAACATTGTAAATCAACTAGACTTCAATAAAAATAAATAGATAGATAAATAAATAAATAAATGTCTGAGCAGGGCTGGGCTAGGACCACAGAAGAAGGGATTCAGGGTGGCTTTTGAAAGTCCAAAGCCCCGATTCAAACGGGCTTTGAAACTTGATAACTGTGTGACTACAGGCAAGTTGCTCAACATTTGTGTCTCTTATCTTTAGATGTGGAATAATGGTACCCATGTCACAGGGGTATTGTAGGATTACACACAGCCAACAGGATGCACTCACTAACTGGAGGCTGCTGACAGTTCTGGAATCATGATGAATGTCCTGTCATTTATACAGCCACTTCTTAGCCATGAATCCATGTCCACATTTTTGATTAATCTCCTTTGGGTAAATTCTTAGGATCAGAATTCCTGGCATGATGATTTATGTTTGACTTTTTAAAGCAGACTTGCTGAAAACCAGCAACCCACTCGATTATCACATGGCCTTATTTCGTAGCCTGTGAGCCTCAGAGGGCTCAGTAAAAACATCTGAAGTCTACCTCCGCAAACCTCCCCCCACTCAATGAGCGGGCCAGTGGCTCTCAGAGACAGGCTGGCTTGGCGACACGTGCATCACTAACATCAGTTTCGATGCTCCAGATGTCCTGCTCTTCTCCTGACCCTAGTTCTCTAGAGACAAAGACCCTGATTTCTGTCCCACCTGGGAAGCCCTTTTGCCCTCTTAGTCCCCATGCAGACCCCAGCCTCTGCAGTAGGAAGAGGTGGCCTGGCCTTTCTTAGATCCAGCTTCTTGGCAGTGAGTTTTCCCTCTTGGAGCATCTCCTCTGCTGTTCATGGGCATCTTGCCTTCCTCACTGCGGGAAGCTGGAGCAGGCCACCGAGCCCTCTAGAACTCAATCATTTTTACAGCTATTGGCAAGGACGATGCTTGGGCCACAAACAAAATGGCAGGACCAAGCTGAACTTTTGATCTCTGTTTCCAGTTTGGAAGAAAAGAAATTTCATCTTCTTAATGGGTGAGGAGAGGAGGGAGCTCAGACTTAAGCAGATGGCTTTCTTCCTCTGTTCATGGGCTCACATTTCAAAGCCCCCGGAGCCTGGCGGCAACACTGTCTTCTGATGGCATCATCACATGCGCAAAGCTGGAGGGAGGGACAGACAGAAATGGCAAGGATTTGCGGACAGGCCAGCAGCCCTGTAGCCCAGGAAAGGTCTGGGATTGCCCATGTAGGGATAAATGGGGAAGATGGGGATGGTAGTGGCTGAGAAATTAGGCAAAGGCCTGCAGGAATAATAATAACAAAAAATAATGATAACAGCCAAGAGTGTTTCCCCAGTTTAGGCCTGGTTCTATTCACTGTGCATGTCTGGATTCATTCATCTTCACCGCCACCCTTTCGGATGCAGAAGCTGAGACACAGACAGGTGAAATAATTATCCTTTGCTCAAGGTCTCACAGCTCCTAAGTGGCAGCAGAACTGAAATTCAGACATTCGAAGGTCAATGCTCTTGATCGTGAAACTTCCCAGCCTGTGAATTATAATTATTGAACACCATTTGTCGGACATTAGGTTAACAGTGTTTATTAAATTATTTATTTTAATCCTCACAATAACCCAGTGAGCAAACTGCTTACCGTATGTTTCACTTTACAGATGAGTTCTGAAGCAGAGAGAGGTTGAGTAACTTGTCCAAAGGTCACACAGCTTGTACCCAGTGGGATACATTGGGTTAAATAAAATACACTATTAAACATATATAATTACAAAAGGCCACAAAGACCCTTGATTGTGGTGGATGTGTTCACTATCTTGATTGTGGGGATGGTTTCACAGGTGTATATACATGTCAAATCTCAAACTATACACCTTAAACACGTGCAGTTTATTACATGTTAATTACACCTCAATAATGCTGTTGAAAATTCTTTATTAGTGCCTCCATTGTTACCTGAGAGGATTAACAAAAGCTAATTTCACCTGCTTATTTTTTTCAATGTGGCTATCAGAAATTTTTCAATGACATAGATCAACAAATATTTCCTGAACACCTCCTATGTACCTGTCACTGTCCCAGGTTCCAGGGGCACAGCAGTGAGGGACAACAGACAAAAATCCCTACTCTCCTGGGAGCTTACATTCTAATAGGTGTAAACAAAATAAACTAACCAAACAGAGGCTAAACAAAATAAAGAAGACAATCATGTAGTATATTAGAAGGTGCTAAGTGCTAAGAAGAACAAGAGAAAGTGTGCTGGTTTGGGGTTGATTGTAATTTTAAATAAATAAGGTGGTCAGGGAAGGCTTCACTGAGAAGGGAACACTGGACCTTCCATGGTGAGAAAAAAAAGGATTTAGATTATTCAGAGACAGCACTTTAGATTTTACATACCCAAAGGAGAAAGAAAAAAAAAGTGGGAGGAGATCACTTCAGCCCGAGGCCCCAGCAAATGTCCTGAGAAGGACCTTGTGGGTAACAGAAAGGAGGCCAGCTTCATGTTATCTCTTCTTCTGCAGGGATGGCTCTCAAGGTTACCAGAAGAAGGTGGCAGCCAGGCAGATGGCCTCTGCTCTCCGGTCAGGGAGTCTCCCTGATCTCAGCGGGTCACCCTCACCACCCATCATTGCTGCATCTGCCCTTGAAGGCTCTTTGCCGTCTAGATTCTAGCAGTGCAAACTTTGAACTCCTTTCTATGCCCAGCTTAAGACTCACTTTCTTCCAGAAGCCTTCGGAAATTCACCTCCCTTTCTCCCTTCCCCCGACAGTGCTCAAAACGAAGTTCACCCCATTTTGAGTCCTTACCCTATCAGCTTGTACTGGCCCGTGTTACTTTGATATCATTCTCGAGGTAGTCCACGTGGGTTTTCCTTCTTCCTCCAGCTACTTCAGGAAAAGAGACAATCATTTGCCTCCTTTCATATTAATGCTTAAGAGTGCTATATTTTCAATGGATGTTTGACAAGTGTTGGATGATTGGATGAATGGATGGATGGATAGATGATTGATTGAATGAATAATGCTGTAGCTGAATGTATTTTTTAATTGAAGTACAGTCAGTTACAATGTGTCAATTTCTGGTGTACAGCATAATGTCCCAGTCATGCATATATATTACAGCTGAATGTTTGTGTCCCCCCTGCCAAGTTCGTATGTTGAAACCTGCCCCCCCACTGTGATGGTATTTGGAGGTGGAAGTCTTTGGAAGATGAATCATCCTCATGAATGAGATCAGACTTTCTTATAAAAGAAAGTCTGGAGAGCTTTGGCTAAGCGAGGACAGACACAGTGAGCAGACAGTAACACCAAATCTGCCGGTGACCTTGATCTGGGACTTCCCAGCCTCCAGAACTATGAGAAATAAATTCCTGTTGTTTATAAGCCACCCAGTCTATGGTATTTTGTTATTGCAGCCCAAACTGACTAAGGCAAACAGTGTCAAAATAAGAAGAGGCATTCTTCAGGGTCTGAGACAGAAGTCTGCCTGAATGTTTTTTAAACACAATGAAAATTAATTTCTTCTGGAAAAAAAATTAAAGTAAGTGTTTAAACTAGGAAGCTGAACGTTGTAATTCTTCCCCCGCAAAGACCTAATCCGTATCTTTGTCCTCTTTCCTTTCATAATCTGTTGTAAATACACCAGCCAGTGGAGACAGGGGATTCCACAGGGGAGCGTTTCCAAAATTAGCCCATACATTTACCTCAAAGAAAAAGAGTGTGTTAAGAAGGATGCCGGTACATTTCCAGCTGTATCACGTTGCAAACCATAGGGACATTCTACTGATGTCAAGAAGCTGTTTCCAAAGCAGAATAATGCCCACAGCTAAAATCTATTTTCCGGTGCCAATTTTTTTTTCACTCTTTCAATTTGTAGACACGGAAGTGTTTATTTGATCAAATTAGCACAGGCACCTAAAATATCCCGTTAAATAGCATCCATTTACTTAGGGCATGCAGTTTTGAACATTATCCAACATACACCAGCACTAGCAAAATTCCAGAGTTCCTTGGCCTTCAATCATGTGCTTCTCAAAAACAGAGACAGTTACCTAGCAGTTTTAGCTTTCCCAAGAGAAATCTTGGCTCAAATAAAAGGCTGTACCATCACAATGTTAGGGATTATAAAATTGCCAAAACCTTGAAGTGATGGTCCTTGCCCTTCTCTGGGACAAGGACCCCCGAAACTCTGTTTCAAACCATGTAATCTCTCCAGTAAAGTGCACATATACAAACAATTCTGTATATAAAGCTGGGGGGTGTAACTGAAACTTATCTTGGACCCTTTCCCAAGAGTCATGAATTAAAGGATGAGAAAACTTGATGATAATACCAAGTGTTGGTGAAATTAAGGAGCAACCTCTCATCTCCTGCTAATGGGAGGGTAACATAGTATAACCGCTTTGGAAAAGTGTTTGGCAGCATCCACTAAAGATGCACGTGCACTTCTGACTCACTTCTAGGTAGATGCCCAAGAAAATGTTCTCCAAACACATACCCAAGAATGTTAAATGTCCATGAACAGTAGTTGGACAAATAAATTGAGTTACATCCCACAATGGAACACCATACAGCAATGACAATGAACGATCTACAACTATGCATAAATAAAGATCGAATGCTGTGTTCATCTGAAACCATGTGTAGAGGCCAGAGAAGATGCATAACAGAGAGTAACGATGCCAAGAGGGTAGCTATGCTTTAATCACGTGTTTGGAAGGTGTTCGTGATGAGTTCTTCATTTGTGAAGCTAGGGCACTGTCCCATGGTAATTAACTGAAATACCACCAAGTCTGTCTTGACATATAGATGGATTATTATTAGAAAAGACTCCTGCAGCCATCCCGAGGCCAGAGACAGAGCTGCACACCCCAGTCCTTAAGCATCAGTGCCTTTTAGAATTATGGGGTCCTTTGCATGAAACAAATGCTTAATTTCTAGATCATGCTTAGCAACAACTACCTTTTGGTAAGCACATATCATGTGAGTGGTACTTCTCATATATCATTTTTTCAAATTGAAGTACAGTCAATTACAATGTGTCAATCTCTGGCATACAGCATAATGTCCCAGTCATGTATCTACATTACATCATGTATCATTTTCAATCCTTACAAATATTTTGTGGAATAGGTACTGTTATTAACCTTATTTTTAACTAACAGCTTTATTGAGATATAATTCACATGCCATAAAATTCTTTTTTACTGGGGTAAAATAGACATAAGATAAAATGACCATTTTAACCGTCTTTAAGTATATAATGTAGTGCTATTAAGCACTCACCATATTGGTACCACCATGACTACTTTCTATTTTCAGAACTTTTTCATCATCCCAAATAGAAACTTCACATCCATTAAACACTAACACCTCATTTCTCCCTCCCACGGGCCCCTGGTAACCTCATTCTACGTCCTGTCTCTGTGAATTTGCCTATTCTACGTACTTCATATAAGTGGATTTTACATCTTACTTATTTCATTTAGCATAATATTTTCCAGATTCATCTATGTTGTAGCATGGCTCAGAATTTCATTCTTTCTTAAGGCTGACTCATATTCCATTGTGTGGATAGACTACATTTTATTTATCCATTCATCTGTTGATAGACATTTGGGTTATTTTTGCTTTGGGGCTATTAGAATAATGCTGCATGAACATTTGTGCATTAACCCATTTTACAGATGAGAAGAGTGAGTCTCAGGATAAACAACCTTCTCAGGGTCACCCAGCTAATGAAGGAGGTTCAAATGCAGCCATGCTTAAAGTCAAGTGGGTTCCTGGCACATGCCACCTCTCACCCAGCAGGAGATCCACGATCTGGATGGTCACCGGCGCTCAGGCCACAGCAGGCACCAACATGGCCCACCTCCTCAATGTTCCACTCCATCTGCTTACATGTTTTCATGACTTTTAAAGCCCTAAGCAAAGGATAGCTATCAAATTAGAACTAACACTGTATTTAGCTAAACATTGAAGAGAATTAAAATTGTTTTACTGATAGGCTTGGACTGACCCAAGAAGAATCTCTAGGGATCATACTTTTAAGTGCTACTAACACTTGGACAATTTCTTTCATTCAGTAAAAACATATTTATTAACCACAGATCTGAGACATGCACCATGTGATGCTCTGAAGACACAGAAATGAAATAAGACATAGTCCCAGGCTCGAGGAGCTCTAAAGTCTAGTTGGAAAGGCAGGTCCATGGAAACAGAGTTACAGCACTATAATTATAACGTGGCACACAGCTGGCTTCATGGCATCACCTGGCTACATGGCTGTGTATTGCCAAGCCCCCCCCCAACCCAAATCTTTGGGTGGAGGGAGCTGTTTCCTGGAGGGCTCAGTCCGCAGGATTCAAGACTGCATCTATCTTACCCCAGACACCCCGATGCTTCTCCAGGCAGAGCCATTCTGGTAGCCAGGTGGCAAGGTCTACAAAAGCCTCCAAGAGGTGAAGCTTGGTCTAGAACTACTAAAGAGAAGAGCCATCTACCCAAGGGGTCGATGTGGTGGACACTGTGATAAGCTTGCCCATATCCCCATTCAGTAGACTTGTTACTGAGTGTTCCTGCCAGGCAGCAGTTGGCTCTTAGCCCCAAACCACTTTGCTTCAGGTCATGCCGCCTCCTCTGGGCAGCCCCCTTCCAATGACTGACCAATGTGAGGGTGTAGACGTCTTGCCCTTCTGCCCCACTCTGAACAGTTCTGAAGTGTCTTCCTGTCTTCAGAATTCCTTGCAGGGTTGGCTAAGGCTTCCATTGACAATATATCACAGTTTGATTTCTCCTTCTGCCGGCTTCTGCCTTTCCCCCCTCCTATCCATACCTGCTGATTCCCAGAGCATCCTCTAATAACCCTCCTGTGTGCTCATCTCCATCTCAGAGTTTGCTTCCTGGGGAACTCCACCACAACAGCCATTCACTGGGATGGGCACAACAGACTGTGGCAATGTCTAAAGAATCTCAATCCCAGGGCTCTGGGGTGGCCCAAACTGCATGGAAAATGTGTAGAACCAGGCACAATGGGACCACATTTGAGAACAAAGGTGTTGCCTTTGGACCAGATTAGTGAGCAGGTCCCAAACTTCTTCCCCGTGATCCTCACCAGAGCCTTGCTAAAGGAAATGAGGAATACAGCCATAGCAGTTACAAAAATCCTCAGAGAGGCTGACAGACCGACAGGAGGAAATTGAGAGGAGAAAGTCTATAATCAAATCTAAGACCTACAAAGCAAAGCTTACTTTTACATCATAGGTCATAATTTTAAAATCCCATTAATATTCATGTAAAAGTTTGTGTCAGGAGCAAGAGTGAGTTTGCCGTCTTAAAAATGCCTCCAACAAACCTGTGGTTGCCATGCGGGCGGGGGGGGGGGGGTGGGAAGGGACAGACTGGGATTCCGAAATTTGTAGATACTGACAGGCATATGCAGAACAGATAACCAAGATTATACTGTATAGCGCAGGGAAATAGATACAAGATCTTGTGGTAGCTCATGGCAAAAAAGAATGCGACAATGAATTTATGTATGTTCATGTATAACTGAAAAATTGTGCTCTACACTGGAATTTGACACATTGTAAAATGACTGTAACTCAATAAAAAAAAATGTTAAAAAATATCTCCAAGAACCTGAAACAAACAAAAAAACTCCTATCATATATTTTGAGTTATTTAAGAAATGACCTTGTAGTTAAAATCCACATGGTCTCCAAATTCCAGTAAATTTTAAACAAGTCTAAATATTGAAATTTTCCCATTTTTAACACTGTGAATGAAAAATATCTCCTGCCATATCAGTAAACAAAGAATGTTGCGGCTATCAAGCCACCGCAGCCATCGCCGACGGGGAGCCCCGAGGGAACTCACAATGGAAACAGGATGCCCGCCATTAAGCACTCAGCCACTGCAGCCACCCCCAACGGTAACACCCGAGGGGACTCCAGATGGGAGGGAACAGGATACTGGCCCTAGATGACTAAAGTGCATATCAAAGGAGTGATTTCAATAAACCCAGACTCTTGCAGCTTCCCATCCATACTGAAAAGCTCAAAATCCCTTAACCTGAGATATCTGGGTTTTCTTTAATTAACAGTAATCTTTTGATATTCCAACTACCTGGTCTTTGTTGCAAAAACTCCTGTATACCCTGGCTCCTCCCTTACCTCTTCGGAGAAGTCCCTTAGAGCTATCTGAGAGGCTGTCTCTTGAAGTCCTCAGAAAGTCCACCGAATAAAACATAATTCTCACCTTTTAGATTGTCCGGGTTTTTTTTGTTTGTTTGTTTTTTCAGTTGACAACATGCTCTGCTAGCTGTATTCACTTCTGTGTAATCATCAATTAGAGAAAAGATCATTTTGGTCTCACTAAAAGATGTCATAAAATCTTCCACAAATAATTTACACAAAAGATAGTTTTTCCAGCTCTAATATTATGATTTAATTAATAAATTCAATGTGGTTTTTCATAGGAAAAAATTGATAAAATTTTTGTTAAAGTGGCCGTTAATAAAGAGTTGTAAAATTGCATGTTTATATAGATATGTTACGGTTTGGAAAATTTTTACTTCAATAGTGTGATATTGTGAGAATATATACTTGGTCTTTGTCCCTAGTTCCTAGCACGAGAGCATCTAAAACCTTTGGAAGTTCCTAAGTCATAGGGGTGAGAAGAATGTCTTTTGTTATTCATAACTAGCCCCTTTCGAACAAAGTCCTGAGTTTATGCTAATAACGTAACTCTTAGTGAGCCCCTAGATGGCTTCAGGATGGGGGCTGGTTGCCAAGGGAACCAACCACATGACTAGAGGGCGGGAACTTTCAGCCCCACCCCAGACCTCCAAGGAGTAGTGGGGAGGAGGGCTGGATGATGCAATCACTAAAGCCCAGTGATTTAATCAGTCATTGCTACACAATGAAACCTCCATAACAATCCCTAAACAAGGGAATTCAGAGAGGCCCCGTGTCAGCGGAGAACACATCCATGTGCCTGAAGGGTGCTGCACCCTGGATGCTATGAGGACTGATGCTCCTGTGCTCAGGACCCTTCCAGACTTGGCCCTATGTTCCTCCACATCTGGCTGTTCATCTGCATCTTTTATAATAAACCAGTAGTCATAAGTAAACTGTTTTCTCTGAGTTCTGTGAGCTGTTCTAGCAAATTTTCCAACCTGAAGAGTGTGTCATGGGAACTTCCGATTTATAGCTGGTCAGTCAGAAGTAGGGGAGGCCTGGAAACTGCGAAGTGGTGGCAGTTTTGTGGGACTGAGCCCCTAACATGTGGGGCCTGCGCTAACTTCAGGTTGTCAGATGTCAGAATGAATTGAACTGGAGGACACCCAGTTGATGTCCACTCAGTTTAAGATTTGGTTGGTGTGGGGGAAAAAATCCCCACACATCTGGTGTCAGAAGAATTGTGAGTGAAAAATAGATCACAGTAAGACATAAAGTGATTTTTAGGTGACTGAATTGTAGGGCAGTAAAGAAATAAAACCAAACACGATTCGCCTTAGTCAAAAAAGGGACACTGGCTTAACCACGATCACAGCAAACCCTTATTTAGAGTGCTCAAACTGTTACAGAAACAACAGGCCAGTCAAGAAACAAGCACCACTCGGAGGGTTGGAGTACTCAGATGTATTACGTCGGCGGGCTCAGAGGGGCTTCTGCTCCGAAGCTCTGAGCACCTCCAAGACGTGAGCATGAGGTTTTATAGGGTAAAGTACAAGCTTGGAGTATTCGGCCAATAGGCATGGAACAGCTTTAGCAGCAGCAGCATCACAAAAGTGGAGGTGGGGAGGCAGCAAACCAACATTCCAAAGCCAGATATGTATCTTTGAAAACCCAGCTGGCTAGCAAAAAAACATGAACAGCAAACCAACACTAATTAACCTAGATTTACAAGTTAGTCCAGCAGAACTCAGATCAGTATTCCAATACTTAGACTTGTGAGTTATCTGGTTAGCCCAGCCCAGCCTCTCCTTCACATTCCTAGACTTGTGAGTTATCTTGTTAGACCAGCCCGGCCTTTCCTTCACAAAACAACAGAAATCACTTGAAAAGGATCCATTTTAACGCCCACATACATGCGATTAGAGGCGAGAAAACAGCCTGCAATGTTGAATAACTAAGTAACCATGTGAATTCAAGCAAACAGCTTCCACTGTCTGGCTACTGTCTAATGTGGATGTAAATAGAACCAATGTCATGATGTCATTGCCGGCAACCAGTGGGAAGATGCATATACGTCTCATAACAGAGTGCGTCGTCCAGAGCAAACGTGTAAACACCGACTAATATCATCACTACTGTCCCTACACTTATCTTTCCACAAAAGGTATTGCCAACTGTCATTTAGAGGCTGAAGCAAGGATTAAATGAGATAATATATAGAAAGTGCTTCAAAGGATGTGATTGTCATTGTTATTTTAATAAATACCACAATGCCCCTTTATAAACACGTCTTGAGCCTCCCATGACGGGAGGCTCTCCAGACCCTCTAGGGGAATTGCACCATGTGAGCTCAGGGACAACTTTGTAGCAGAAGGTGCAAAAGCTTCCTGCCTTCACAGCATCACTCAGCCTGCTGGGATTTTTACCAGCAGAGAAAATCAATCTCCAAACTGCTCACCCCAGCACACCCTTGTCAGGGAAGGCGCTCATCCAGTCACCTTCTCTGGCAAGTACTCTCTGAACCTCCAGACCTAGAGCCTGAACGCCAGCCTCAGAGAGCAGCTCAACTAATCCCAAACAACTGCACCCCTTCCCTAGCCCAACTGGAGCCTCACTGCGATCACAGGTGCCAGACGACAGGTGCGTCCCTTGTCTTTCAAAGATATTATCTGAATGCTTTTGATGTGCCCAAACGACATAGAGTAATGAGAAGATGAAAAATCACTTTGTAACTTGGGCACAGACAACATAAAAGGGGAGAGAGACAGGGAAAGAGAAAGAGAATTAAGACTTTTAAAATAAATGATTTTTCTCAAAACGGGGTTTTGGGGGCCATTATTATCAATTGTTAATTATCATCATCTTTGGGTTACCAGACTGTCATTTTGAAATCTGAGGATTTGTGATGATCTCAGTCTAGAAAAGCTGTGTCCAAAAAGTAAATGATCAAAAAAAAAATTGCCCTCCTGAAGGGTTTCTCTACCACATAAGACTTTTTTTAAATGGTAAAAGTACCTGATATTTATAAAGTCATTTGGTATATTATCATATTTAATTTTCATGACAACCCTGGGAGGTGGAAAGTAATAGTCTCACTTTACAGACTAGGAATTGAGGCTCTAAGAAGCAGTAAATTACATGCCCGGGATCCACAGTGAGTTTACTGAAAGCCCGGGGCGTAAACAGAGGGCTGTGACTCCAGAGTGAGTCTGCCTTTCTTTACAGAGAGGTCCTCACAAGATGGAAATTCATAGCCTTGAATGTACCCAACACAACACATATTCTACTTTCCAACGAATAACTCACCCAGTTCCAAAGTCAGCCACTGATTAATGCCGGTAAACATACCAACTTTCCACTCCATAAATTATTTGAGAGAAAATGTTTACTTTCTCTAATGGTACAAACCAAAATGATGATTCACTTGGATGAGTCAGAAGACTCCCTCCAAAGAAATCCAATGCTTTGAAATAGGAACGCCACTTTGGAATAAATCAAAAGAGACTTTATGCATAAATAGAAAGTTTCCTCTGCCCCAAAATGAGCTTTGCTGCTATGAACTTTAATCCCCGGTGGTGGAACAGTGTTGATTTAAGGAAGTCACTTGTTGCGGCAGTAAGAAGTATGCTGAGCAGATTCCGATCAGAGGAATATTCTGGGGTCTAGGAGAGAAGCGACATTGCAGGAGAAACCTGGAGTGAGAGTCACACGAAGGAAGAGGCAAGTCTTGTGAATTTTACATGCAAGACAACTCGAAGACATTTTAAGAGAATTCAAACTTTACCAACTTTACTGAGATGACAGGAATATCCCAGAGGCATCTGCTTCTTTGAAACAATTCTTTTCAGAGAGGAAGTGTTTTCAAAGAAATTCACTTAAGGGGTACTTTTGATCGACACCCACCTGCTTAAAAAAGCCCACCACTGCAAAGGAGAAGTCATGAGCAAGAAGAAAGTGGGTAAGAGAAATAAGGACTGTGATAGGCAAGCAGCATAATTACCATCATCATCACCACCATTGCCATCATCACCACCACCATCACCACCATCATCATCATCATCAAAGTGGCTAACACTTCCTGAACATTTGCTGTGTACCAGGGACTCTTTCAAGGATTTAAAAATTTAACTCATTTGTCTCTTAACAATCCTACAAGGATGTGCCCATGTAGGCACAGAGAGGTTAAGAAACTTGCCTCAACTCACACAGCTAATAAGCAGTGAGTCAGAAATTCAAAGTTCCTCTGGGTTCTAAGCCTACGATACCAATCTCTATATCATTACAGATGGGCTGGTGGTTTTATTTTTTGACTTTCTCCTCAAATACACTTGATGACATCTATCTTTCAAGGCTTTGACGAACTTTAATACGATAATGCTAACATATCTTCAAGCTGCTGGAAGATATTAGCCAAAGACCACTGGGACAAAGGCTATTTCTTCATAAGTAAGAGAGATACCCTTTAAGATGTACATAAGATGTATTCATGGCTTCTGTTAAATGTATAAGCATTTCCCTTTCTTCTTTTGGACATTATTTTCAATTATCTCGCTTTTTCCATCTTCAAGCCTATGTATTTATGCCGAGGAAGTCTGTCACCATAAAAGTATTTTCTCTTTCTTTGCTCTGTACCATTCAGACTCACTCAGAATTAATCTATTAACTCAGAAGGTTTCTAAAATACCTCTAACATCATTCTTATGCATAGCTTCAATTGTAAAATTCCATGCAGGGATATGGTCTCCTATGATTGCTTTAAATTCCAAAGCGGCCCACAGGATGCTAGCTAACTTACGTTGACCTGAGGGAGGTTTAAGTGATGACCATGGTAATAAGAAATGCAGTATAGGCTAGTTTCAAAATGCTTCCCTTCAAAATTATTGAATGTCTGCTGACAACCTTTATGTTTCCTAAATGTACAAATATCAGTGTGAGTAGAATACTATGCGCATCCGAGCTGGAGGGCAGAGCAGGAGCCTGAGAACACTTTCATCACCACTTAACAAAACGAAGTAATATAACTAATTGTGATGACAACATAAGGCTTCATAACGTGTGTGGAATGTCACTTTTATGAGAAGCTCGTGGGTTGAACGGGCCACATATTCTTAAAAGCCGTGATAATATACGGCATTTTTATTTTAGCAAGCTCTTGATTAAATGTCTGAATGAAGCAAGGGGATTGGCCCTTCACAGGAAAAGATGTATTCTTTTGTATCTACCCCAAAGAAAGAGCAGTGTGCTGGCTGGGGTGAATTGACACCTGTGAAGAAGAAATATACGCATAACCAAGTGCTCATGTGCGTACACATGCATGTGTGCTCCCCCTTCAACAAAGTATCTGTTTGCTCATGAGCCAACTTCTGTAGGACATAACTTTCTTTTTTGGTGAAGGGGGAGGTAATTGAGTTTATTTATCTATTTGTTGAATTAATTTTTT
The DNA here is from genome assembly GCF_048564905.1 of Vicugna pacos. Taxonomy (NCBI): domain Eukaryota; kingdom Metazoa; phylum Chordata; class Mammalia; order Artiodactyla; family Camelidae; genus Vicugna; species Vicugna pacos. The sequence continues at coordinate 36,190,421 of NC_133023.1, forward strand.
AATAGAGGCACTGGGGATTGAACCCAGGACCTTGTGCATGCTAAGTGTGCACTCTACCACTGAGCTATATGCTCCCCTACCCTTAGAACATAACTTTTAAAATTAAAATCAGATCACGTTACTTCTCTACTTAAAAACCTTCCAATCTATTCTTGTATCACCCAGAGTAAAAGCCAATGTTCTCATTTGTTTTTTATTTTTAAATTATTTTTTTGGGGGGGTAACTAGGTTCATTTACCTATTTGTTTATATTTAATGGAGGTACTGGGGATTGAACCCAGGACCTCATGCATGCTAACCACGCACTCTACCACTGAGCTATACCTTCCCCAAACCAAAGTTCTCATAACTGCCCACAAGTCCTCTGCCATCTAGAGTAGGATGCTACCTCTCTGACCTTCCTGTGTGGTGCCGGGCTCGCACGTACTGGCTCTGGAGAAGCAATTGGGCTCCTTGCTTCCCACCTCCACGTGAATCAACGATAAGTGGGTAGGTTGACCTGAGCCACTGTGTAGTATTTACACCATGCAAATCCTACAGATGAGGGTTAGGTTTTTATTGAAATGTCACCTCCTTGGTGAGGCCCTACCTGACTATTGTGTTTGAAATTAGATCCCATTCTCTCTCACCTCCCATTCTTTGTAAGCACTCAGGACTTTCTGATAATATATGTATTTTTCAAATACGGCTGAGCAGACGTTTTATTACGCATTGCTTTAATATACATGGGAGATTTAACAGATCTGGTTACAAAGTTCCAACCCTTTGTAGAAATTATTAAATCTTGACATGGGAAAAGCAACAGACTTTAAAAGCCAAACAGAACTTTGCATAATTCCACAACTTGGTGGTTAACTGATTTTTAACTCTAACATGTATTTGAAAATCAACTCATATGCCCATTAGAGTTGAGAGTGTTAAATTTAAAATGGACTTTTTTTTTAAAGTTTCAGATAATGTGATATAAGAATTTTGATATATTGGAGTTAACTTTATTTGAAGAAAATTCATATTTCATACTTTTTTAATTTTGCATTTTGCATTTCTTGACTGTGCCTGTTACTGCAAGTTAAAAGCAATATAAAATCAAACATGGTTAATTCTAATTCTATTTTAGGTAGATAAGTTGGTTTTCTATATATTTTGTTTGTTTATTGTCTGTCCTACCCAGCTCACATGTACGCTTCATGAGGGCAAGGATTTTGGTATATTTTCTTTGCCTCTGTATTTGTAAGTTTATTTGTAACTTAACTGTGGACAAGGAAAATAGTCTTCGGTTGTGGAATTTTGGTGGGAATAGAGGTGTATGTGTTGAGATGGGAGTGGTGCACCTGGTTTCTTGACATCAGACGAGGTAGGCACTGGATTTCCTGTAGGACTAGATTATTTCCGACTAAAATATTTCACTTTTGCCCCTAACAACAATACCAAATTAAAATCTGCCCAATTGTTCCCTAAAAGGGACAGGCTCACATAGAATAGGCAAAGACCCATTCTTTCAGTCATTCACGGAAAACACCTTTACCTAAAGCCAGGTCCTTATCCAAGTACTGGAGATCCTGTGGTAGACAAAATAGAAAAAAAAAAAAATTCTGTCCTCATGGTGCTTACATTCCACCAGGAGAAGGCAGATGGAAAACAAATGCATCTCGGATACAATGTTAACCATTTGTAAGTGCATTGAATAAACAATAAAGCAGGGGAGGGATAAATTAGGGACTGTAACAGAGAATACTAGGTGGGGTGGGAGAGGCTGCTCTTTCAGGTGGGGTTACCAGGGAAGGTCTCTCTGAGGAGACGCTATTTGAGTTGAGACCTGAGAAAAAGCATTCCAAGTGGAGGGAATGGCAATTACGTTTGGGTTATCTATTGATGCATAAAGAGATAGCCCATGTCTTAAAAAATGGGTTCTGTGAGTTGACTGGGCTCAGCTGTGCAGTTCTTGCTTGAGGTCACTAGTGCAGCTACATCAGAGATGGGCTGGGGCTGTAGTCATTTGAAGGCTTGACTGGGCTGGATGCCCAAGATAGCTTCACTGCCAAGTCTAAGGCCTTGGAAGGTAAGGCTGGAAGGCTGAATTCAGCTGGGGCAGGAGACCAGAGTACCTATATGTGGCTTCTCCAGCATAGTGTTCTCAAGGTATTTGGACTTCATACATGGTGTAACTTAAGGCTCCAAGAGTGACTGTTCCAAGACAGAATTGGTACTGCCAGTTCCTTAAGGCCTGGACCCCAAACTGGAACAGCATCATTTCCACCATATACTACTGGTCAAATCAGCAACAGTGCCCTCCCAAAGGAAGGGGGCATAGAACCCACCTCTCCCTCCCCATGAGAGGGGCATCAGAGAATATGTGGCCATCTTTAATCTGCCTCAAAGTGCCAAAGCCCTGAGGTAGGAGTAAACTTGGCATACTAGAAGCCAGAGTGGCTGGACTAGGAGGTTGGAAGGGGCATATCATGTAGGGACTTGTAAGCCATAATAAAAATTGAGTTTCATTCATTCTTCTAATTTATTTTTTATTGCTTTTTTTTTTCCTTCTAGGGTTCTGCAGTCAAGAAACCTTAACCCCAGCCTGGATACATAGAAAAGATGTCAACAGTGATCTGGGAGAAATGCCTGGAAGTAATAAAGGAGAAATATAAGGTCCTTAAAATAGCAGCAGTACAAAGATCCTGGCCTTAGAAAGAGAGGTAGCAGCTTAAAGCAACCTGTTGTTTTTAGACGGACCCTCATCCTTTCTAATCCAATGGATCAATGTCATTAGGTATCATAATGATCCTCTTCAACTGCCAAAACATCTACTCTACATAGGTCACCCTTAAATATTTTATCTTCTCTTTTCTGCCTAAAGCATGAAGTGGTACATAAAGCAATGCTTCTTCTGACTATATTATGTTTGCAATGGAAAGATGAAATGAACATGAGATTCGTGTATGGCTGTCTCCTCATATTTATCTGGTATAACAGAGCTCAAATTAAGAATTCTCAAGTTAAGAATGAAATGAGAAAGTTCAGTGTCTCTCAACAGCCTTTGACTTAACCAAATGGAAAGTTCATGTCAGTGGCCTCGGTGGGCTCCTAACGCTGCTAGATCAGGTGGCTCTTGGGAGTATTAAGTATTGAGTATCTGAGAATTGAGTTAACACAGATCAAATGCTTAGCATGGGGCTCTGCACACATTGAAATCTCAAAAGGTATTGGCTATTGTTGTTACTAAATTCAATTTTGAACTGAGTCTCCAGGAACCACAATGCACAGATATGTTCAGTTCAACGTGAGAGCCTAAACTATAGGTGACGATGAATTGGGATTTTTTCCCTTAGTTTGCACGTGACCAGACGCTGTCTGTAGCAGTGGCTCTTAACATTTGCCAACTTAAAGAAGGGGAAACAGTAAATGTCAACTGTAAAAGGCTCCAGGTCACTCTGCAGCCCTTTCGCTTAGAGTTTTGCAGGGAGCATGTGTGCAAAAAGATGAAGGGAGTAAATAAGCATCTTCTGTTGAACTATAGCCTCATCGTCTCTACAACTCATCACTTGCGGGAATCTTCCTTAACTCTATTTTAAGACAATAATCATTTATAACACTTTGGGCCAGTTCTGTGGTTTCTCCCAAGTCATAGTCAAGGATAATTTAACAACTTTATTAAAATATTGCCACCGTACGAAAAGTACTTATGCTCTCCCTAAAGTAATTTCCTTAAATTTATTTAGCAATGCCCTTTAGGTTTTGAAAAGTGTCCAAAACATTGTCTATGGCAACATCTCTGACCTCCTCAACCTCATTGAGTTCTAACTTGCTCGCTGCCTCGTGAATGAAAATCTCAGGGACATGGCATCTCCCTGGGGACCTAGGAGAGTATTCAGAAAGGGATTCAAAGCTGGTTTGCCCTTAGGAAGCAAGAGGCACATAAGGAATCTCACTTATTTCCAAGTTCTTTGCGATACCAGATAATGAAGTTGTCAGAATAAGTGAAATTAATCTATGCCATAATGTTGGGTTTATGTTGTAAGATCTAAAAGTGTTTTATACAGGTTTCTAAAAAGCTGAAGATGGATTAGAAATACTTGCAAAAATACATAAAATCTGCTAACCTTTTAGGCCTCTGCTGTTCAGTACAGGAGCCACTAGCCATATGAGGCTAAGAAAACTTAGTATGGGGCTAGTCCAAATTGAGATGTGCTGTAAGTATAAACTACATTCTGAATTTCTAAAGCTTAGTACCAAACAAGAATGTAAATGTCATCTTAATAATGTTTTATATGGACTACATGTGTTTTTGTTTCTTGTTTGTTTTTTGGGGGGGAGTAATTAGATTGATTTATTTATTTATGTAATGGAGGCGTTGGGGATTGAACCCAGGACCTCATGCATGCCAGGCATGTGCTCTACCACTGAGCTACATCCCCCACCACTGGACTACATGTTCAGATGATAATATTTTGGATATCCTGGATTCAATAAAATATATTATTAAAATTAATTTCACCTGTTTCTTTTTACTTTTCAAATACAGCTACTAGAAAATTTGAAGGGACATATGTGACATCTTACATTTCTGTTGGACAGCGTTGCTTTAGTCTATTTTAATGAGTATTCCCAGATTTCACATCAAAAATGAGGAAAATGAATGTATTTTGAGTCTCTGAACTGAGATGATTTAGAGATTAGGAAACGGACATGCCCACTGTCTCCTGACAGCTCTCCAAAGTATTACCACTACCATTTAATAACTGGAAGGAAAGGGTCTCAACTGGGCCAAATAATCACCACATATGCAGGATCTGAAGACATCAGAGTAGAGCTGAAGGAAATTTACAAGGTAACACAGCTAAAAAAGACGGGGGGGGGTTAATTTCTCTTTTCTATTATCTATTTACTGTTTGTCTGGGTGTGTGAGTCTGTGCAGCCAAATGCTGATATCCTAAGCCCATTAGTAACATGGGAAACAAATAAAGAAGGGAAGACTGTATTTAAAAGTAGGAGAAGTTCTATTTTGGTGTATAAAGAGCCTACAAAAATATTTTCAGGATGAGTTTATTGGCCTGGTTCTCTTTCGAAAAGAATTTGTAAAGCTTTAAACTATCTGGTATCTCACCATTTAAATTCTTCCTTGGTAGTAAGAATCTTCTGAGCCTATTAGAAAAGTTTGTTTTTGAAAGTAAACAGACTCTATGAGAACATCCTTAGTATGTCCAGTGTATCCAAGCAGCCTTCTTGGTGAGAATAATGTTGATCAATGTCTTCTGTTATTTTTTTCTCTTTCAAATCTCAAAGCACTAAGCAGGACAGGTACAAATATCCACCTTTTGCAAATGGGGAAATCAAGGCACAAAAGCAGAAATAACATGGCCAAGGTCATACAAAAAGTCAATGATGAAGTGTGTGTGCAGGAGACACTGGGAAAATTCTGTAGCTCAGTAATACCAGGATAAGAGCCTTTGAGGTTCTGCATTCAAACAGCTGCTTTGGGCTCTAGACTGTCTGAACTCAAAGGGTCGAAGCTCAGTCACTAAGCCTGGCTGGAAGCAGTTTCGTTATTGTTAATAGATCTGTAACCCAGGAGACTGCTGCCTACGCAGGTGAGAATCACAGAGATCTGCTGGAAACACTGGATCTTACCTCTTCTCATAGATCATGAGCTCTTAAAAGTAGAGTCTGTGCATAAAAAACAAATTTATGGTTACCTAAAGGGAAAGAGGGCGGAGGACTAAATTAGGAGTTTGGGATTAGCAGATACACACTACTATACATAAAAGAGATAAACAACAAGGTCCTACTGTATAGCACAGGGAACTATAGTCATTATCTTGTAATAAGCTCTAATGGAAAGAATATGAAAAGTAAAGTCCGTGTCTAATTACATTTTTCAAAATAGAAATGAGAGGAGCTCTTCACATAAAGTTCAAGCAGTACTAAAAAATACAATGAAGAAGGCAACAAACTACCTCAAATCATACCATTCAGGTTAAGAAAAAATTAGTTACAACATATGGTTCATTACCTTCCAGACCTCTTTGTAAGCATCTGCAACATAGAAAGATGGATAGATACATGGGTGGATGGATGGATGGTTGATATGGATGGACAAATAAACAAATCAATGATGGAGAGAAGGAGGAAGGAAGAAAAAGTAAGGAAGGAGGAAAGAAAGGGCAAAGAAAGAAATATAAGTATTTGAGAATTAAATTATACTATATTTGCTATTTTTAATGACATGAATGTACTTGAATTTCATGGAGGAAACATAAGTGAAGGGAACTGAAGGAAGGGCTCAACTTCAAATAAATGCTGCATAATCCCAAGAGATATTAGTTTCTGAAACAGCTCTGTAGCATAAAGTTAAAAGAATGATAAAAAAATCATTAAGAGATTTGAGTCTTTGTTTCTTTATTAGCTACAAGTATATGGTTGGTATAGACTGATTCCATACTATGAAGGAAGATGTCAGTAGCATTCACCTTTCTAATGCCGCTTCCTTTCTCCTCTTCCCCACATTCTGATTTTATAGATTATGTGATTTGTTTACCATAGAAGGGCTTTAAAAAAAAATCTGTAGTTCATTGTGCACTACAATTGTAATTCTTCCAATTTAAATCTTTATTTAAACATTTAATGTTTGGTACCAATTGCATCAAAGCTTATCTATTCTTGAATTTTTATTTGGACTCATCATTTGATGATACCTTGAAGTGGAGAACTAATATAACAAAAATTTTAATTGTGTGCCATTAGCTTAGTGGGCAGGATGCTGGTAGCCAGAAAAGAGATGTCACAGGATTGAAAGATAGAGAAAGTTGGAGGGCATTGGCAAAACTGTCACATGGACGACCTGGAAAGGCAAACCAAGTACTTATGGACCTTGAAATGCTAATCAAAACTGTTGCAGTGTTAGTGATTGTTGCTTTTTACTTGTAACACATTTGCTTTCAGCAATGATGTAGCCCTGGGACTGAGCAGCCAGGATTGGAAACCTTTCCTTGCCGTCAACTCTCAGATTTTACCTTCTAAGGCTACTGTTTTTTCCTGGTTCAATTGTGGCATGGAGATCTTTTTTTTTTTTTTTTGCTTTGTTTTATTTGGTCATTTTTCCTTTTTTTTTTGTTCATTTCTTTTTATATTAAAAGAAGACTCTTTGATCCCACAAATCCCACACTGACTTTAAGCCAGACTGTTTCAAATTCAATTATTTAGCCCTAAGCCTTGCATAGTAGGAACCTATGTTAGATGTATAATACATGTGAGATGATTTGAATAGAGTGTTGAAGCTTAATTAATAGAAACTGATTGGCAAAATGGCCACTCTATTACAGAGTGTTCTTATTACAGAATATTATGCATCTATTTAAAATGGTATCTGTAAAGAACTTTTAATGACATTAGAAAATACTTGAGAAATATTCATAAGCAAAAAAAAACTTGAAAACTTTCTTTATGTGAAAGTATGAAAATGTAAAATGATTATAAATCAATAAAAAGTTAAAAAAAAAAGAACCCAAGAATGTCAAATATAAACAGACTATGTTCTCTGTGTTGGAGGGAGTGCATAATCTTCAAGTACAAATAACAGATTTCTCCCTACTTTCAAACAGGTTTCTACAAAATGTAATCAAGAAAGTGAGGAGGATGCAGGGCTTCAGAATTGTATTCAATTGCAGAAAATTTTAAGGAAAGAAAGATTTTGAATTGGATTTTTTCACAATGTGAGAGTGTAAGTTGGGCAGGAAGGAAGCAGGGCAAGCCAGATGCTGGGGCTCAAGGAAGTGACAGGAATTCTCCCATCCGGAGGACAGTGAGCTGTTTACTGTGTATCCTTAGCACCTCAATTCATGCTCTGACCCCATCGCTTCCTGCCATATGCAATTGATCTCTTTAGCCTTTACATTCTCACCTGTCAAATGGGGCCAAAACTTCTAGTTCACAGCCAAATACATTCTAGTTATTTGGGACTCATATTTGTGAGGTCCAAATCACATATCATGTGTGAAAGCACTTGGAAGGTTCTAGATGTCTATACCAGAGTATTATTTATTGGTTGAAGCAGAGGGCAAGAGAAAGATGTGGGCTCCATGACAGTGTAGCAAGGTAGGCTAACACATTTTCAGCCATCCTGTACTTCCTGCCAATCCCTACAGGCTGCTGAAGATTCGACCTGTTACATGATCACCCTTATTAGTCATCACCCTTTGATGAGCTGGGCCCCTGTCATTGTATCTCCTTTGGACTGCTTGGCCATATTCCATGATGACATGGTAATTAGATGCTATAAAAATTTCCCAGCAGATTTAAGCTCCAGGCTTGTTTCCTCTTATGAATTTCACCATCATAACTGAATTCTATATATTCTCTACCCTCTCCCTCCGGTATAATGTAAAACCAACACTGTGTGACTCACAACTCTAGTCATTGTTAAGTTTATCCAGATGTGTGTGTGTGTGTGTGTGTGTGTGTTTGTACACAGGGAGCATGTTTACTGATTTCATTACATTTTAAATTCTAATAGGAAACCTTGAAGATCTAGAATAAATTCATTTCACATCCCAAAATATTGCTCCACATCCAGTCATTGAAAGGATCATTTTCAGCAAATTATTAGCTGCCAAAAAAATCTGCCTGTATTTTCTAAAGAACACAAATGAACACTTCGGTTTCCAGAATAACTTGGCATAAGGTTCAGAATGATCACTAGGCAAGTGGGTTTTACTTGCTGAAGAGGACATTACTATTCTGCATTTTTTTGGGGGGAAAAAAAATCTCCCATGAATACAAGACATATTTGTTTCCAACAATTAAGACATGAAATGGAGTGGGGGTGGGAGTGGAAGAGGTTCATAAAGTCCATCCCAGCTAGGGAAGACTCTCAGAGCCAGTGAGCTCGGTGTGGCATGTATGAAGTTCATGTGAAATGGGCAACTATTCCTGGGTGAAATACAAGAGTTGATTATCTAACTGCTCCTAGAGACTCCTGTCACCATGAGACAAGCAAGTGCTGCCTAGACTTTGATCCAAGCTCCTCTGGATTAATTGGATCGGAGGTAGAGGCATGGAAAAGGGGATACTAACAGCCTAAAGAAGACTAGACGCTCCTGGTCTCCTGATTTCTGGGAGATGCCGAGGTCCTGCACCATAGGACCATCTCTGTTTGCAAATGCAATTAACATTTGAATATTTTAGTTTTCAACATTTCACCTCTAATTCTTTTGCTGTTTCCCCACACTGAGAGGCAGTTTAGCCTTGCAATCGCTTCCAAGAAGTTCGCTCAACTGTTCTTGTCAATAGAGATCTACTCTCAGCTCTCTGCCTTTGTGTGCTTTTTTGTCCTGTATTTTTCACTGGCTTTTAGAGTTCTCAGCAAACCGAAGGGCTGTGCCACATGGTACCTCCCCCATGAGGCTGTCTGAACAACACAGTAACAGGTGGGCAGTATATTTGAGGGATGGTGCCTCATTCATGCACCTCTTCAAGCATTAAGGTTGACCACATACAACGCAAAAGGGACTTTGACAGTCAGCTTGACTTCTGCCCTCTGGGAAACACACTAAGACCAGAGCATCTTTTTTCCTCCATTTCTCCAGATAGCTGAAGTTTGGAAAAGATTATCAGTGCACAGTTGGGCTCTTAAGTTTGTCACGCTCCATCTTTACATTCACCCAACTCTTTAACAGTTCAGCCTTTGGGCCTAAAGCAGTTTCATGCATATTTTGACTAGAATCTAGTTCCAAATTTCAGACTTATAAGAGCTTCTGAGACAGAGGAACTTAATTTGCCGATAGCCTGAATTGTACTACACTTAAGAATGTTCTCCGACTCCTTCAAGGTAAGAATCCAAAAGAACAAAAAATAACATCACAATAACCACAGAGATGGGTGCACGCTAACAGATACACACACACACACACACACACACACACACACACACACACACGAGATGAAGGAGGAAGAGGCATAAGTCAGAATAGAGCAAGATTCCTTAACAAGTTTTTACCTTTTGTCTTTGTCTTTTAAATTATCAGATAGTCCCTAAAAGGGGACTTTTTTTTTTCCAAGTCACTTCCCAGGCATGCAAACAGCCACCTTTTAAACTCGACTAGCAGAAATCAGCATGACTATTTGTAAAACATGAAAAACTTCAGTAGATGTTTAACAATAATTGTGAAGCACAAAGAACCACATTGCTGCTTTGAGAAGTGTGGAAAAACACCTAAATTATACAGATTTGAGCTGAAGTGATCACTTTTCCCACTGATGATTAAATCCCAATTTATCTTGGTATCACATCTTTCATTCATGAATAAGGTTTTGGAAAACCACATAAAATAGATCTCCTGTGGTACTAAAAATGAATGCCCCCTCAGGAGATTAGAAATATTTCCGACAGATCAGAGGCAGACAGCAAAAGGCCCTGCACATCACAGGACACCAGGGGTTACGGATGCTTGGTATGGGGCTGGCACGCTCATACCCCATCTGTCAATAGACCATTTCTCCTAGAACTCTCAGGGAACTGGTGATACTGGGAGTCCTCATTTCTTGGGAAAGACACCCTTCCTGTGGATAGCTAGCCCATCATTTGCTGTGCCCTCCCCCTCTTGTGAATAGCCCCATTTCACCAGTTTCAATTCCAAGCATCATATCCAAATTCCTTAGCTTAATGGTATGAAGGCTGCACATAACATTCTGCCCTCCTTTAACGACCATGCAAGGAATTAAAAAAAAAAAAAAGAACCAGAGACCTGGAGCAGGTTGATTTGATTAGCAGGATCTGGCAAGATAGTAAGTAGTACACTTGATATCTTGATGTTCTCAGGCTTTGGGTTAAGAAATACATGCAGGTCTGCTGACAAAACAAGGCACAAATATCTGGTATATTTGCATGAACTGTAGTTTGCACTTGGAAATGGTAGCTATTGAAATAGGCAATCGAGAGTCATGTCCAAATGCCCGAAGTACTGCCTACCATGACCAAGGAGGCACATTTCTGGACTACATTCTTTGGCATGTTGTAAGAGATCAAATGTCAGAGTTCTTGTCAATTCCAAAAAATGGATGGAGCTATCTGAGATGCTTTTTACAGGTTAAAAATAAGAAATATGACATCTGAGCAAAGATATGGCGGTGATGATAGTGGTGAATAAATAAATATTTAGTTTGGGGAAGATTTCTTAGCTTTATACTGTTTATTGATGTTTATTAACATGTAGCTCTTCACTGGATATGACCACAAGGAGGTCAAATTAGCATCTCTGGAAACCGCCTTTGGAAACATCTTTGTTTCATAAACCTCATTGGCGCTTCAACTGTCTCAGTATGAGAATTAATTGGAGACTAAGTAAGCATATTAAACATATGCACATATGCATAGGTATACAGTATGTTAAAGTGTACTGATATTTCTCATTTCCTCCAGCAGAGGTCAGAAAATAGCAATACAGGAATATGAAAATCTATGTTCCAAAAGAATATTTAGAGTGATTTTCTCTAGATAGGATTATTGGAGTGTTTTTATTTTTTTTAAGTTGTTTTTCTCTACCCACATTTTCATATTATATTTTTTACAGTAAACATGTTTCATTTTTGTAATAATTAAACAGCGATAACATTTATTTTGATAAAGAGCAATATTGGCATATGCATTTATTCTGTATCAAGTCAGAGATACTACTTCATTGCTTGTATTGTCTTAGCTGCACGTGGATTATTTAAAATAGTCTAAGAAAGTAGTACATTTGGCCATCACTCTGAAAAATTCAAGTATAGCATCGTTTCCATGATTGATGACTGTGACCAGCCTCTTTCAAACAAGGAACTTAACGGGAGCCATAAGATTACCAGAAAAACAGAGCATCCTGAACATAGCTCCTGACTGCCAAGAAACCCTGCACACACATAGACAGAAAAGTGAATATAATCTGTTAGTCATCTCCTTTGTCTGGAGAAACCTAAAAGAGATCTTAGTGTTCTGGGAAGTCAGTCTCTCCAAGTCTTAAATGGTAGGACAAGGAAGACAGGAGAAATAGGTCAAGATGCCCTACATTTAAAAGCAAGAAAGCCGATGAAGGATGTTCACTGCCGCTGACTGATGTTCAATAAATCACACCATCACCATGTTACATTTTCATTTCTAATTTGTGTGTGTCTTTTCCCGCTAGACACATATGGAAGCAAGGTGCAAGGGCTCATAAAACAAAATCTGAAGGTCAACCAAAACATGTATATATGAATGTGACCCTCATTATGCCAAATTAGGTAGATATTTATTTCCTGTCTTATTAAATGATTCATAATGTACAATCTATTCTTTGTCCTTCTTGATATTACCACTCACAAATAATATACAGGTGTCAACATTGTTATGTAAATTGAAACTGACTGTTGCTAGTTTCTTCTGTCTCCTAAGGGGATGATTTCTTCCAGGGAGGAACAGGTCTCTAGACTGATCACTTTCAGTGAGGAAGAGAGAGGAAAGGCTGAAATTCAAAACCTCTACCAGTTCTTCTGTGGGACTTCAGAGTGGGGCCCAAGGTAGGTGACTCTTTGCTTGTCAGAGAACACTGGTGACATTTTGGATCAAGACAACAGTGCCAGGAAAACAAGGATCAGGATGGCAGAAACATGGTGGAAAACTGGAATCCACAGAGGAATGTGGCCCTTCAGAAATCCCCAGGGGCATACTGTTTTAAGAGCTTATTAGAATGACCAATATTGAATTCTAAGCTGTTTATGTTTCTGCAATTAAGCCCCCTCCTGATGCTCAAAACTTCAGTCAAGTCTGCTGAACACAGATGTTTGGGGTGGTCTGAAGAAAATCAAGACAAAGAGGTGAATTTGAACTCATGTTGACACAGAACAAGGGGAAGGTAAGAGTCACAGGCCATGAACTGTGAATGAGCACAGGGGTCACAGAAGCAAGAACCATGAGCCACAAAGGATCATGGGAATGGGAGACCCAGTGAACTCACAGAAATTTCCAGGGGATCAATGGAGCTTCTCCATGAAAAATGGAATTTGAGACTTGAGCAACTTTTATGTTTCTCCAAAAAAAGAGTGAGTTTAGCTGATTATATAGGACTTAATGACAAAGTTTCAAAATACTATAGTAGATATATTGCAAACACCCTTTATAATGTGAAGTCTAGGGCAGCATTTGTAAAACTATACACAAATTTTTATATCACTTGAAAGGGACCTAGTTATTTCCATAGAGCTATTTAATAAATCAATCACATTTTTTTCTATTGGTTTTGTTACACTTTTTACCAGATGGGCAATATCACCTCATCAATAACCTCCGCAAATAGGTCTGGAATCATTCTTTGATAACAGTAAAAAAAGTATTCTCAGAATGGTTGAAATTAAAAAAAAGATTCTCAGAATGGTTGAAATATACTTATAAAATATATATGCATCATTCAGGGATAAAGGAGACTGAGGGAAGGATCTGGAATTCATATGTGGAAAGATCCATAGAGAAGTCTTCAAATCCTTCAAAGGCTGGTCCAGGCTTACCTTTACATGATGAATCAGGCGCTCTACTTCATTCACTTTGTAGGTCTCCAATCCTAGCTCCGTGGATAATCTTAAGATACGATTCTGAGTTGGCCCAACATAAGATCCTCCAAGGTCCACATATTTAACTTTTTGGTTCTGTTTTTCCATGGAAAAAATAAAAATAAATATTTGTAAAAATGTTCTTCCTAAGATAAAAAAGACAGCCCTGAAATATGCAAATTGGCATTTCACAGGTTAAAGAGGTGTATCCTTGGAAAATTGGATTCTATTCTCAACTTTACTTCATTCATGTGACTTAACAGTTACTGAATTATTCCTTAATTTAAAACAAAACTGACTAAACTTGAAATAGACAAGAGACATCTGAACCCCATACTTCTCAATACACACCACGACATGATTTGGGTTTTAGTGCCTTGGATTTGTAAGCTATGAATTGTTGATGAATTTCTCTTTACTTAGCATTTCAGGCTGATTTTGAGGGACCTAATGCTAGAGGAAAAACAAGAAACGAAATAATCACTTCTTATGCAGTTTGCTAATCCAGACCCTTGAAAGATGGCATTAGGAAATATTTGGCCATAATCAAACCTTTGAAATTGTTCTTAGGTTCAACAGAGAGGTTTCCATATGGGTATGAATTGGTTCACTTGCAATGCCTAAGCATCAATCTTTGAAAAAGAGTGACTAGAAAAACTCCCTATGTTTGAATGTGTCTAAGCATAATTGGATGCCTAATTGTTTGTTTATTGTATTACTCATCCTGCAAAAGAAAGAGAACATAAGTTTCACAAGAGTAATCTTCATTTTATTCACTAATAAATTCCAAACACTTATTTACTGGTGCCATAATTTACTGGGCAAATGCCAAGTGTCATGAGGTGAGAAGAGAAAAGGGACGGGAGGATAAGTTGAAAAGGAAGATAAGTTGAAAATTGAGAGAGACGCTGGGGAGAATGCTCCAGAGTAATTTTCACTCTCTTAAAAAGAGTCAAATGAAGCACAAGACTTCCAGAAAGAAAAAAAAGAAACTCAGCTTCAGTGGCACGTTTCTCCAACCCATCCTTAACAAGTCTTACCCTGAGGGTGTAAGTCCTGCCTCCCACACGGTCCCGGGCTTCTAGAACAATCACATTCAGGCCACAGTCGTGCAGAAGTTTGGCTGCGGCCATACCTGGGAGAAAAATACAAGAAGCAATCAGAATCAAGCACTTTACAGGAGACTCCAGATCAGCTCCTCATGCTAACAGCCAATGAGAAAAAGTCCACATTGGCTCACACATTTGCTTTATCGTTCTGCTCTACTTGTTTTAACTGAGAGTGGTTAAGGGTTCTCAAGAGAGGCCCAGATTCCAAGTCTGGGAAACCAACTTCTATTTCTAGAAAGAATAGAAGGGATTTCATTTTTGGGGAAATGTCTCAAATTTTAAAAACATCTTTGGTCACTGTATCAAAATGTCTGTCTTTAAGGACTAGATTGCATGACTGTGTCTGACAATGCGAGAGAAAGTACAAGGCCACCCAAAAGAGATACATATAAGCCCCAGAAGGCACAGGACCAAATGGAGCCGTTGACTTCATTCTCAAGGCAAATCCGAAAATCCGGTAAATCGGGGGGAGAGTGAGCCTTCAAAACACGTGAAAGGATCTAAGATTTGCTGTTAAAACTGCATTTTTGGAAGTCGATGTAAAGTTTCAAAACCAAGGACATAAAATTCAACCCATTTAATTGTCTTGATTGCCTGAATACTTCATCACTGAAGGATGAAATGACTCCATTCATTCATTCATTCATTCATTCCATTGGTAATGTAGTCAAAATAGTTATTGAATGCCTAATGTGTTCTCACCACCATGAATTTAACTTTAAAAAATTTTTTACTGAGGTACACTTACATGCAATAAACTTTACCCAATGAGTTCAATGAGTTTTGATAAAGTGTAAAGCTTAGTGTAGAGTTCCAATATGTAGTTTTTGCTGTAAGTATATCCTGGGTGTAGTTTTTGACATCACAGACCTTAAAATTCTGCATTTTTGACTTCCAGAGTTTAGCAAGCATTTTCTCAGACAAGAGAACTCTGGTGCTCTTCCCACGATGACCTGAATTTGCTCAGTTCCCAATACATTACTCATTTGTTTTATGAGACCAAACAAAATCAAGGAAATGCCAAGATGCTGTGCCTTACTGATAAATGAAACAAATTCTATCTTGTCTTTTAAAAATAATAGTTCTGGGACTTTTAGATATAGATACCACTAGTGTGAAAACAAAGATTCCTATCAAAATAGCTACCATTCATATGTGCTCACTGCATTTGAGACGCTGTCCTAAGCATTTTATATGTGAATTCAATGAATTCTCACAGCAACCCGATAAAAAAGGTCTTATTGATCTTTCTATTTCATGGCTGAGGAAACTGAAGTGCGAAGAGGTGTCCAAGGTCACGTAACGAGCCAGCGGCAAAGCCAGGCAGTTTCACTCCAGTGTTGGTATCCATAGCCACCATGAGTACTGCTTTCAGATGCCTCAGAGCCATCCTTTTCATAGATCGCATCTCTCAATTTTTGCTTCAGGGAGAAATTACCTTTCAAAAGATATTTTTCACTCTGTTTAGATCAATGTGTTTTTAAAACACACTTGTACCTCAAGGTTTGATAACAGTCTGTGGAACATAAAATATGAGTGCATTGTAAAAGCCATAATGAAAAGGCGAGGCTTGTATCCCCCTCTATGGGCTATTCTAAAAGAAGATGCCCACTTTTTTTTTAAAGAGGCTGATTTTGGGGGGAGGGTTTAGCTCAGTGGTAGAGCACATGCTTAGCATGCACGAGGTCCTGGGTTCAATCCCCAGGACCTCCATTAAAAATAAATAAATCTAGTTTATCTATTCTGCATATGCCTGTCAGTATCTACAAATTTTGAAATCCCAGTCTGAGAATAGATAAACAAGATTGTACTGTATAGCACAGGAAAATATATACAGGATATTATGGTGGTTCACAGCGAAAAAAAATGTGACAATGAATATATGTATGTTCATGTATAACTGAAAAATTGTGCTCTACACTGGAATTTGATACAACATTGTAAAATGACTAACTCAATAAAAAAAATGTTAAAAAAAAGATAAATAAATAAATAAATAAAATTACCTCCCCCTCTGCCAAAAAATAATAAAATAATATGATAATAAATAAAATATTTAAAATATTAAAGAGGCAAATTTGCCCTTTCATCCTTTGAGTGAATCCATCTTCTGATCCCTGTCCTTGGGGGCAAGGCTGGGACTTCCAGTTGGTGGTGAGGTGATGGTCCCAAAGTCCACAGCTCCCCGCACAGTGTGCACAGGCATTGCACACAAGCATTGCACACAAGCATTGCACAATCCTAATTCACAAATACAGGGCTTGGATTTTTAACTCCACTTTCCTAATTTTACCTCTATAAGGAAAAGAAAATTCCTATTTAGATACAAAATTGCATACAATTCAATGCCATTTCCCTTTTCAAGCATCAGTTCAACAAATGATATATGAAATAACATGCAGCCCTAGTAACAGCTGTCATCAGGGAATTCAGACAGACCTGCTGAGCGTGTTGAGGCTCAAACAAAAGGGCTCAGAGCGAAACACAACATCACTCATACACACTAGCATTTTATATTCCACAGAAGGTACTGTCTTTGAGTAAGTGCAGTTTCCCCATAGCATCTGATGCTAAACACAGACTTTTACTAAAACAAGCCAGGGTCTTATCAAATCACTGAATAGAGTTCTCTATGCCCAAGTGCCTTAAAAAGGCATAAATAGAAATTACAAAAATATCTTTAAAGAAGGCAATACGAGACTGTATTATTGGAAATACCTCACGATTTGTCTCACTAGTGTTCGTGTGAGGGGTATTTAAAATGTTTGTTGGAATCAACTGACAAAATTGACTTGAAAAGTAATTGACCCAAGCATCCGTGCCTTAAGGAAGACACTGCAATTGGAAAAAAGAATTGGAGTCGGGGTCTGGAGGTGATTAAGACTGTTAAGAAATAGCCCTCAAGGGATTCCTCAGTGACGACTGGCAAAAGGACTAATGGTTTGATTAATTAAGAGTAAGCAAACAACGAAGTACACAAAGCTGCCCCGGCTTAGGACAGGGTGATTTCCCAAGAGTTCATGTTTATGTCAGGCGTTTGGAACTACTAACACATTTTGCCATAGAACAAAAATATGAGAGATGGTGCATTCTCCAGGAAGTCTGAGAATTTTATAATGCAATACTATTGCAAAAAAAAAAAACCCCACGAAGTAGCAGAATTACATTTGCTCTAAAAACACTAGACGATGAAATCAACACTGTTGAAACACTTAGGCAATCATTTACTGACACAACACAGTAACGGTGAAAAAGAAAGAAAGAATGAAAATATCCACAATATTAACAGTCACCATCATAAAGCACTGAGCATTGCTTTGCTCTGTGTGAAGAAGAAGCGTTTTAAACACAAAGCTCATCTGATCTTCACCCCAGTGCTGAGAAGTACTATTATCCTCATTTAAAAAGGAAGCCTTAGAGACATTCCCTGACTTGCTGAAGATTACACAATTACTAAAAGGCAGGGTTAGAGTTTGGCACCAAACCTGAACTCTCAGCCACCACCCTTGGATCCAAAAGGAAAAATTTAAAAAATCAGTAACTATACACTGATTGATGCAAAGTGTCTTAAAGCATTCTGTTCTCCATTTAAATATAAGAATCTTAAAATATCAGTTTTTCTCTTAAACAGATATTTAACTTTTGCAACCAGTTTAGAAGCAAGGTGAGAATCCATCTGTACTTTTAAAAAGTGAATTAAACTTGAGTTTAACACACAGGACCAAGTAATATTTCACAAACAGATGATCATTTGGCACTTTCAGAAGCAGCCCCTATCGGTCCCCGACAGGACCCTGATAAGATCATCTTATTTGTTGTCTCTAAATGGTGCAGGACTCATAGTATTTTGGCTCAGGGAGTCTCCCTTGGATGAATAAACCCAGTGTGGTACATCTGACTAATGGTGGACTATAAAGCCTCATGCGTGAAATGATTAAAATATTGCATCTCCCTTCCCAGATGGTTCACTTGGAAAATGTCTCATCAAAGTGATGACTGTCTCAATTACTTGGATACTTCAATTTGGATTAGATACTCAAATTATTTTAAGTACCTAGAAATCAGTGGTTTGTACCATTATTAACAGTCAACGCTTCCAGTTTCGTGCCACGGAAAATGGCCTGAGAGTTAGATGCAGTAGGAGACTGAAAAGCACATAGTGCAGGTAATGAGGGGGGGCTCTTCTCAGTGTCTTAGGAACAGTGGAGGAGAAAGGACTTGGAGAAAAGGGAAAAATCAAAATCCCCATCTGCCTCATCCTTTGTCTTGTCAATCTGTCTCATGTCCTTCAGATCAAAATCTGATATTTAACAGAGCTTTTCCAGCATTTTAAAATGCAAAGTTAATCGTTTTGAAAACAGTACGAAACATCAATACTTCAATACTACATAAGGACTTTTTCTTAGTTTAAAGTTACCAAAAAAAAAAAGGAACATGTTAACCAAAACTGACCAAAATATTTCACTGTACCTCAAAGCATCTCTAACCTTAGAACCCTGGTAAACCCTTCAAGCATCCTCCCAGGAAGGATAATAGCCAAAAAATATGCAAATAGCCCTCATCACCTCTGTCACTTCTGACAAAGCAATGGTTTTATGAGAAAATTCTAGAAACAATCAAGTGGCCTTTGATCAAAGAACTGGAATTCTTTGATGCCTCTAAAGAGAATGCCTTTTAGTTATTTAACACAAACACACACACATACACACACACATACACACACACATACAAAGGATCTGGGGTAAGAAGAAAAATATCCCCAACATGTGATTAAATTCATTACAGGAAAGCAGCATTTGTAGGCAGAATTCAGATATTAATTTTTGAACTCTTCAACACAGAATGGAGAGGCAGGTAATAATATTACTAAAAACAGCTAACATTTTGAGCACAGGCTATATGCCAGCTTCTAGTCTAACTGTTTTACAGGTAAGAATTTACTTATCCTCCTAACAACTCTATGAAGTGGGCAGTTGTGGCAAGCGGCAAGCACAGAGAGGCCAAGTAATGTACCCAAGGTCACACAGCTAGCAAATGGCAGAGCCAGTATTCAAATCCAGACACTCTGACTCCAAGTAACAAACGTGGCCAGCAGCCTTCCTCATGCTAAACGGCGAAACACTGAAAGCCTTCCAGAGAATATCATGAACCGTAAAAGCATCAGGGCCGCTGCTGACACATTCCATGTCTTCTTTGTGTAAATTACAAGAAGGCACACACTCATGGCAAGTAAATTTCAAAAAGGCATCCTTTCTTCATATGACTGCAGCTCACATCGGCGCTTGGCTGGCAGAGTGTGAGCTGGCCTGCATCTCCTCTTTCACTGCATCCGTGTGAACAGTTTATGCTGTGGCCTTGAAACTCAGAAAACGTATTTCCTGAATGATAAGAATTTAATTATCTATTCTTTGTCTCCCCGATGCTAGTACACCGTTGGCACTTAACACGTTTGTTGGATGGATTCATTTAATATCCTTCAACAAAGATGACATTTAATTACTTGGTCAAGAAATAAATAAATGCCTGAAATGGCATCTGTATAAACTGAGTATATTTAACACCGTATAAGAAACTAAAATATTTACAGACGCTGAAACTGACTTCTTCCGGTCACACTGGAAATAGTAAAGGATACCCTTGACTTTTCAAAGAAAAAGAGATGGAAAGAAAGAGAACCAACCAACCAATAATAATAACTACCTTATATGTGTACAGCACAGCAGTCTCCAATATTCACACACGTTCAGCCCTTAACAGTAAGCCTTTGAGGCTCAAAGTGTTATTCCTATTTTTCAGATTAGAAAATGGAGGCTCAAGGATTTGCCCAGTGTTATACAACTAGCAATGGCAGAGCTAGGTCTAAAACCCAGCTCTGTTTCTGTGTCCTCTGTGTTTTTCATTAGTCACATCACTTCCTATAACATACAAAGGCCAATATGGTTTAAACAAAATTCTCAAGGCATGCCGTGCTTTAAAATGAGAATATCTCATTATTAGCTTTCTTGGAAAGAATGTATTGATAAAAAAAAAACTACCTGGAGCCTGTCAGTGCTCCAAACCCGGTGACCATATCATTTACAGGCAGATCTGAAGGCAGCTGGAGCATCGCAGAGCCTTCTAACTGCTCCACTAAACTAGTCATTAAGAGGTGCTTTGGCCAGACAGTTCCTCCTCCTTAAGTACAGATTGGTTTTTCTTTCCTGAGAACCCATCAGTCACAACTTTTTGGAAATTTGAAACAATACATGATATAAACCAAACATACTAATGTGTACCCTCATTTTTTTTGGAGTAGGGGGAGGTAATTAGGTTAATTAATTAATTTATTTCATGGTGGTACTGGGGATTGAACCCAGGATTTCCTGCATGCTAGGCATGCGCTCTACCACTGAGCTATATACCCTCCCCCTGTACCATCATTTTGATCACTGAGAAGCAAAGTCTAAAGTTATGTTATTCACATCTTGGCCCCAAATATGAAAAAGACTCCAAGTTTTCTTAGAAGCCCTTTGTTCGGTTTTCTCTGAGACAGTCAAAATCGGGAACGCAAAACCAAATGGCAATAGCTTCTAAGATAAAGGAGACCTTTACTGAAGCCTCAAGCCAGGAGATGATTTATGCTCCTGAAAAGGAGGGAAAAAAAAAAAAACAAGCTTTCCCGCGTTGCCATAGAAACTTTTCTCCAAATGCGGCTGCTTTTGAGAAATTAGAATGAGATTGCCTTCCAAGGCCTTTCAGAATACGTCTAAAACCATAAAAATTGTTTCATCATGCTGTCTACGTAAATTATTACATTTTATTAAAATGTCAGCAGTATAATGAGTCTTGTTTCATATCTAAGCTCTTGTCTTCCTTTGTTGTGTGAAAGGTGTGGGTTATCTTTTGTGTATTGTAATTGTAGTAGACAAGATTTCTTTTCACCTTACCTCATCGTGGTCTCCCATGAAAAAAAGGATGCAAACCCAGAAATTACAGCTTTGTCTTTCTCAAATTTGGGTGTTGTATTCTTCATTTTAAAAACTGTTATAGAAAACGAATCTTTTAATTCACCTGCCTCAAATCCTTTTGCAAATTCAATGGAATATGTATAAATAAATGAACACAGACTCCTTGAAGAATACTATTTTTTAAGTATTGAAAGTATCCAGATGATGCCACCATAGTTTCCTTGACTATCCATCACGTGGTTGAAGGATGACATAGCTCACTGCTGTGACAGTAGCCCTCCTCGAGTTTCCCAACATGATTTTTAGAATCACAAGCATCTTTAAGGTAGAATATAAAATTGGAGCAATACCACTTCCCCCATGGCTTCATCCACGCCCTAGATTTGAGTCTCTGAAAGGGCTGGGTGTTACAGATGGCCGGAAGAGGGTCAGAGACCTGCTGTAGCATCCTTTGAATACTTCTTCATTTAAACATCTCCTTTCACCAAAAAGGAGATGATTAATTTGGAATTCTAGAAGAACAGAATAAAACATGGGCATTGCCAAGCAAAAGAAATCTGGATGAGATGGAACAAGTAACTGGAAGAAATGAAGTTCCAAAAACAGTCATCTGGGAGTCTAGCTTAGAGACTGACCCAGGAACTTTACTTTTGCTCCTGAAACACCCTTGTGAGCCAAAGACCATAGCAGTCAGCAGTGTGCTAGGACTACAGTGACAGGAAAATGGCCTCGTTCAAGAACAAGGCAGAACATTGTCATTCTGCAGGAAAGCTCTATGCCTAACAGGCCTAATAGGTTGTATGACCTTGGACAAGAGCCCTCACCTTTCTGGGCTTCACTTTCCCCATCTGTAAAATGAGATGATTAAATTTGCCCCCTTCCATTCGGTGTTTAATCTACATGAGACAGGATAACAATTTTAAATAATCTGAGATTTACCATATGACCCAGGAATCCCACTCCTGGGCTTGTATCCAGAAGGAAATCTACTTCAGGATGACACCTGCACCCCAATGTTCAGAGCAGCACTATTTACAATAGCCAAAACATGGAAACAGCCTAAATGTCCATCAACAGGTGACTGGATAAAGAAGATGTGGTATATTTATACAATGGAATACTACTCAGCCATAAAAACCAACAACATAATGCCATTTGCAGCAACATGGATGCTCCTGGAGAATGTCATTCTAAGTGAAGTAAGCCAGAAAGAGAAAGAAAAATACCATATGAGAGCGCTCATATGTGGAATCTAAAAAACAAAAACAAAAACAAACAAACAAACAAAAACAAAGCATAAATACAGGACAGAAATAGACTCAAGGACAGAGAATACAGACTTGTGGTTACCAGGGGGGTGGAGGGTGGGAAGGGATAGACTGGGATTTCAAAATTGTAGAATAGATAAACAAGATTACACTGTATAGCACAGGGAAATATACACAAAATGTTATGATAAATCACAGAGAAAAAAATGTGACAATGAGTGTGTATATGTCTATGAATGACTGAAAAATTGTGCTGAACACTGGAATTTGACACAACATTGTAAAATGATTATAAATCAATAAAAAATGTTAAAAAAAAATCTGAGATTTCATTACATAGGTGATGTTTTCATAACCCCAAAGGATTAGCTTTAGTCTGCCCTGTGGAGCATGAAATTTGAGTGACATCAATAGGTGTTAATCAAAAACATGGGATTTTTGTGCTCTTGTGGGACAAGGAAATATGGATTCGAACAAAGCTGGTTGAGGATAAGTGTGCTAAAGTAATTAGAGGCAAAAGGTCCTGATGTCTGTGACTTACTTTGAAATGTATCAAAAAATAATAAGAGGGTTTGACAGATAAAGAGAAGGATGGATAGATGGATAATTACAGAATAAAGCAAATACAGCAAGCATGTTAAGTGTAGAATCTAGTTGGTCAGTATATGAGTGTTGACTGTAAAATTCCTTGACCTTTTTCATAATAAGAAAATTCTGGGAAAAAAGTTAAACCAGGTGGTCAAAAGGTACAAACTTTCAATTATAAAATAAGTCATGGGGATGTAATGTGCAGCATGGTGGCTACAGTTACTAATACTGTATGGTATATTTGAAAGTTGCTAAGAAAGTAGCTCTTACAAGTTCTCATCACAAGAAAAAAAATCTTTGTAACTGTGTCATGATGGATGTTAACTAGACACATTGTGGTGATCATTTCATGGTATACGCAAATATTGAATCTTTATGTTGTACACTTGAGACTAAAATAATGTTATATGTCAATTATATCTCAATTTTTTAAAAGTTGGCTATAAAATCTAAATTATGAAGATGGTTATTTGAAATTTGAAAGAGGTGGATTTTCTTAGATTATATAATATTTTAAATTGCAAAATACTTAAGATTTGCCCAACTTAAAGATGAATGAAACATTGTTCAAGTACAAATGTTCAAATGGTTGCTGACATTTTCTGTAAGGAATGGTGGTTTAGTAATATACTACCCAGCTGCTGTAAAATAAAATAAAAATAAACACACACATACAAAAAGTTAAACTGGTTTCTATCCAGCTGGACTTTCAGAGTCCTTAATTAACTTACTGCATACCTCCATCGGGAGATATTATATATATTATTCACATAATTTCTTAGTCTCTATATCTTATTGGAAGAGGGGATGGAAGTGATTTAAAATTTTTTTTAACATTTTTTTATTGAGTTATAGTCATTTGACAATGTTGTGTCAAATGGAAGTGATGTTTTTCAAGGGCAGGAATGTTTCCTTACGTATTTTGGGAAATACTGCCTAAAGCAACTGGTCCGTTTGGTCAATGTGGCTACAGTTGGTGGTGGGTTGATCACAGAACATTCCTCAAAAAAAAACCCTCCTCTCTTTTCCCCTACAATTCAAACTTCCTCGACCACATCATTGTCCTTCAGCTGAACATTATCAAGGAGTTGATATCCAACCATGACTTGCTTCTTGAAGAGAAAAAAGCCTAATAGGAGAGGCACCACAGAGGTGGGAAGAGGGTGATTGTAATGTATGTGGAAAGGGAGCTTCCTAGGGAGGCTGGAAGTGTACTTAGTTCAGCCGAGTTACAGAAATGTGAAAAATGGTGAAACAAGAAGGAAAAAGACAGTGTTCTACCAAAAAAAGAAACTAGAAGCTTCCCTCTTTCTTCTTCTTTCAAGACAAGCAGTGCTACAGAAGGCCCAGGGGCCACTAGTTTAGAACCTCTGCTCTAAGCCACTCATCTTATTGATAGGGATGTGGCTTCAGCAGAGGGTGCCATTTTCCTGGGTCTTCACTGATTCATCAGCGCTTTGCATGCCTTCAAAGATGGCGCCTCTTCCTGTTCCAAAGCAGGGCTCTTCATCAAACCAGGAAGGAAATCCCTAGTTTTCAGCATATTTACAACACAGAGATAATTGACAAACCTGAAACTAATGAATGATCAAATCCTATCCATTTTCCCAGGTTGTTTTCTGACTCATAACTTGGGCCCAGTCATTGGCCTGGGAGCTCATGTCTAAAACCTAGAGTTCATCATTGAGTTTTTCCCAGTCTCTTCTCCCATCTTAATGCCCTACAAGATCCAACATGACTTCACCCCTGCCAACTTTTCTAGCCTTATTCTCCTGCTCCCCATCTTGTTCCTTATACTTCAGCCATGTTGAAACCCTTCCCACTATGGTTCTTGTCACATCCCACGCTATTTAGTGTTTCCTGGCCTTTGTTCTGCTGGGAAGATGTCATTGAATTCCATCTCATTCCCCAAAATACAGCTCAAGCTCTAGACAATTTGCCCTAACCAACCCCCCTCCACCAAGGTGTGTTAGGAGCCCCAAGTTGGGGCTTCCATAGCAATGAATACCTTACCCATTATTAGATCACTTACAATAAGAATTAGGAGACATGGTGAGCCAAGAGAAAGTAGGCTTCGGCAGTTTGTAACTAAATCTCCAAGAATATTTTGAGAGTTCTATAATTTTAAACTTTTCAGTCAAATTATTTTTGGAAAGAGGCTTTTCTTGTTATTTCATACCAACAGTTTAGAGATAGGTTGAAAGGTCTCCATGTCTGGCTAAAACCCAGTTTGTGGTTTGATAAAAGGCTTCCGGAAAGCCAAAACAAGGCCTCAAGTGGGACTCAGATGAAATTCCTTGTATGTTCATTAGGGTCAATTCTTTTTAGGGAAAATTATACTCTCAAAAAAAATAAAATAAAAAAGGATCAGGTCAGTATCAGAAGAGGGCCTGTCACACAAAATGAACACTAGTGCAAAGATCCACAGAAAAACGAAGTATCTATTGCTGTCTGGACAAATTATTTCAGAGGTGTCTGTGGCTGGGATCCAGTTTCCCCATTCACTTGAGGACATCTACTCAGTTACCCCAAATCAAAAACAAATTTAGGTGCTTTTAGCCAAAATATCTAGATTTCATGCTGAGCGGTGGGCCCCAGTCCTTACCAATCCAATTGTCTTAATTAATTCCTTGTGTTGAATTGGCTTTGTATTACTTCAAAAAGGCAATGTTAATCTTTCCAGAAAATCAGATCTCTCTCGTATTCAGGGTCTACCATTGACTAGGTGATTAAATTAATCCCCTTCTTTAAATCCCAAATCCCTGGCCTGTAAATGAATAGAAGTATTTACCCTCTACCTTATCCAGTAATTGTGAAAAGAAATTGAGCCAAAATACACAAGGTTCTGAGAACGATGCCTGTTGCATGGTATATACCCAACAAATATCTATTCAGAGAATGAATTCAACATCTTAGGAAGTATTTGGCTTTGAAATTGGAAGAATTAGGTTCCAATCCCACTTGGCCTCTTAGGCACTGTGGCATCTTGAGCAAGGAACTTCTGAACTCCTTCTAATTCAAGTTTGTAAAACAGGGATGTAGCTTGCAGGCAGAGTTGATACAAAGATTATGTGTGTGAAATTACTTGCATATATTGGGCCTGCTGTTGCTATCCAGTGATCAGCAGGCTGGGCTTGGGAATTAATCATGCCTCCTTCTCCTTTACTTCCATCTCCCTACAAATACTTAGTGGCAATTGAAGGCTTTTGACAGCATCATCCTTGAATTCCATGTAGATGATTTTGCTATACCTCCACGTCTTAGAACACTGGCATAACCTCTCAGGTTTTACTATTTCTTCAAATTGTGCATCCCACGAAAAATGACTGGGTCTTAAACCACCTTCTTTTTAACCTATAACAAGACAAATGGATAAACTGTATCATGGATTGGACGAACGCCCACTGGCCATAGCAGAGAAGAGGTAAAGCAATTTTTGTCTCTGTTGATAACATTTTTATCATGGACTTGGCGCAATCTAAGCAATATCTTTTGACTAATCATCATCAGAAAGAATATTTTAATACCTCTTTTCTAACATTAAGATGATTGTATTTGACGGATACCATCATGCAATTAAATGAACAGCATTTTTGACCCTTAGCGTGTAATTTCCCACTGTCGGATATTTCCTTCTAAAACTTCTTACATGACACCACCCCCGCTCCCCCAGCCCTCTTCATCTGATGACTCTGCTTCATTTTTTATTGAGAAAATGTAAAAACTCATTCATCTTTCCATAATAAATCCACTTATATACCCCCGCTTGTGCTTTAAGTGAAGTGGTTTCTTTAAAGAAGCCAATCCTTTCCACTCTCTTTGGATCCTAGCCCCCCCACCAAGGCTTTGACCCTCTAATCATGTACTTTCTCTCCTGCATCATCAATTTCTCCCTCTCTCCTGGGTCACTGTCATCAGCACACAATCCTGCTCTGGTTTTAGCTACAACCCCTCCCCTCTGCATCCTGCACTTCAAAGAGTTATCTTCACGTGTTGCTTCTGTTGGCCACTTGACTTTAGTCAGCCTTTCATTCCTACCACTCCATCTAGACTGCTCTGGTTTTCAGATTACAAACCCAGTGGTCAAGTCTTTGCCCTGAAATTACTTGTCCACTTAACAGCTTTTGGTCTTGTCCTCCTTGACCCACTGTCTTCACTTTGTTTCTGGGCCACATACTTCCTTGGGATTCTCTGCTCCTTCTCACACTCCTTTGCTGAATCTTTCTCCTCTTCCCAGCCTCTAAATGTTGGAGAGCTTCAGGATTCACTTATTAGATCTCTCTCTCTTTTTTTTTTTTAAATCATTCCTGGGTTATCTCGCTCAATCCTACAGACTTGAAGCTTCAAGCTTTATATATAAATTGCCTACTTAATTGTGCCTTCAGCTATTTAATAATCATCTCAACCTTAACATCTCCCAAACAGAGGTCTTGAGTCCCCTCCCCCAAACTAGTTCTTCTGCAGTCTCTTCCATCTCAGCAATGGTACTACACTTCACCCAGTTGCTCAGGCCAAAATCCTGGAACTGTCCTTAGTTCTTTATCCCCCCGGCCACTCCACCCTCCAATCAGTACGTCAGTAAGTCAGCTCTACCTGAATACAACCATTTCTTAGCACCCATATTACTACTACCTTGGTCAAAGATGATATCATCTTCCTTTGGACTATTATAATAGTCTGGCAACTGCTTCCACTCTCACTTCTCTAAGTTTTCAATCTACAGAGGATAGAACATCTTTTAAAGCAAACTCAAATTCATGACATTTCCCTGTTTCAAATCATCCAATGACTTACATTGCAAAGAGGTGATCCTACCTCATTACTTAACTTACAGGGCCCTATATGAACTCACTCTTGCTTACATATCTTGCCTTACTACCCTTTGCTCATCCCACTCCAGCTACCTTGATTTTCTTTCTGTTCCTTGTACACATCAAAGTTGTTTCCACCCTTGGGGCTTTCCATCAATGGTTCCCATCTCCTGTAGTGCTCCTTGCCCTGATACTGACATGTTCAACATCTCAGATCTCAGCTTATACCTCAACTCTAAGGAGGAGGTATTCCCCGGCTCTGCTCCATCACACCGTCTATTTTATTTTTCCTGGATTACTTGCCACTGGTAGTACTTTGTATGCATGAATGTATGTAGGTAGGTGTTTATTTGGTTGATTCATTGGTTATTTATTGTGTGACTGTCCTTACTAGATTATAAGCTCTGGGAGGGCAGGGATCTTACTTGTTTTGCTTCCTACTTTGTCCCCAACACTTGGGAGAATATCTGACATGTAGACATCCTCAATGAATATTTGCTGCTCGCATGAAACAACACAGACAAGTCAATAAGTTCAGCTGCAAAGATGAAGAGTGATTCGTTTTGCAAAGAACATACTCTAGTGGGTTCCTCAGAATGCATTTCTACTCAAAATCTGATGTATCACAAAATTTATTTTAATGTCAGTGTGACCATCTGATCACAAGTGCCCTTTAAAATTTAAAAACCCTAAATTTTCTGTTCCAGAATTCTTTTAAATCACAAATTTAATACAAAACATCTGCAAGGGAAGAAGCACCCATAGAGAAATGGAGTCTTCCACCCAGACAAGGATTCAAACAGGTCGCCAAATATTAACAATACAATGTCAGCTCCACAACCTGTCTGCCTCACATCTAAATTCTAGAGTTCCCTTTAATCAATAACACAATCTGGGAACTGGTCAGAAAATTAAACTATTTTCTCAGCCGAAGGTCACTTGAGCATTTGATATTTTAAAGGCTTTTAAAATTGTTCATTCTTGTGGGGCATTTAAATCCTCAACCTGCACCATTAGATTGTGGAACAGAAAGGTACCTGGTCTATGTTGCACTAGCTACTTACCAAAATTTCTTATACATTAAATGTGTTTTAATATTATGCTGTAGCAGAAATAGTGTGTGTGTGTGTGCGTGTGTGTGTGTGTGTGTACTTTTAAATGCCTTAAACAAACTCTCTGTACTCCGAAGCTTTGGGCATAGCCCCAAATTGCAATATCAATCTGCATTCCAAGTTGAAAGACGAAGCCACTCCTAATGGGAGAGGCCCGTTCTATCTTGTTAAAAGGAGGTATAATCCAGACCCGGAGGTCTTGCAATCCTTGACAAATTCCTCCTAGACAAAGGAGCACATGGAACTGAAAATGCCAATGTCACCACTTAAGCCCACGGTGGCAAAAATATATTTAACAGTCTTTAGTAACAAAATTCTAAGCCTGGAAAGTTATGCTGTGATGTGATGTTCCTCTGTGCCCCTTTGTCCCTCTGGATTTCTGTTCAATTCAATAAGTCTATTTCTGGGGCTCCTTTACAATATATATATCTTTTGTGTGTGTGTGTGTGTGTGTTGTTTTGTGTTTTGTTGTGTGTGTATATCTTTGTGGAGGTCTCCATGTACATTCTTAGCTCTGTCTTACTATGTCCATCTGTATCCCATACTTTCCCAGTTCCTTTTGTCTCTCATAACTGACCCAACTACAAAGCCAGAAGTTGTTAATTTATTTTCCCATTTGTTGACTTTCGCTGAAAATATATAGCCCTTTGGGAGTCACCTTAGCACAGGTGAAGTTTGAAACCACTACGTTCCCCTGGAGGTTTGTAAAAGTGGTAGAGTGACAGCACGAATTTGGCATAGAATAATACCATAAGGAAAACATGTACAAGGAAGCCTACTTATTGGGTTAAGCCTTTTTAATCACAATATCACAATCATCCCATGGCTACTGGCCACACACCTGGGTGTGAAATGTGTACACTGAAAGCGGTCGAGAGGCTCACGGAAGACTACATGCATTAGAAGGGCATAATGCATTAGAAAGCAAAGAGCATTCAAATATCTTGGCTAAAAGGTTTCTAGTTACTTATCAGCTCAGAAACATAGACATAAATACTGGTATATTAAAAAAGAAAAATAGATCCCACCCCATATCCTAACCACAAGTTAAGAAAAAAATGAAATAAAAGTAGTTCACCCAGAAAATGTAATTGAATAATAGACGCAAGAGAAATGTTCAACTTTGCTAGTAATTAAAAACAACCATGTTCACCTCTCAATTTGAGAAACTGAGAAATATCATTTTCCCTCTCCATTTGAGAAAGATTGAATAAAAAAGGATGATATTAAATGCTGCCAATAATGTGATGAAACAAAGCTGGCTAGGATAGTAATTGGTAAAATATTCGAGAGAAGCAATTTGGCAGTATTTGTCAAAACCTTTAAACTGTCTATATCTTTAAATCAGAAATTATTACTTTATGATTCAATTCCAAGAAATAATATCAAATGTGGAAAAATATTATTTCTAAAGCTCTTTAGTGCAGTATCATTTATAATAACACACACACATAACACATAAGGTCCAATAATCTGGTATTAGTTAAGTAAGCTACGGTAAGCTTATTTGTTATTAACTTGTGTTCATAAAGACTGTAAGGATGTGGGAAATGCTTCTGTTTTAATATCAGGTGAAAAGATATCAATTTGTGTCTGAACAAATGATTATAAATATAAATGTGTGACACACATGCAGAGAGAACAAACAAATGCATGAAAAAAAGGCTGAAAGAAAATATACCCAAATGTTAAGAGTGGTTGTCTTTCGGATGATAAGACTTAAAAAGGAACTTACGAAAATAATTCATCCAGAATTAGTAAAAATTTCAATAGTCGTGATGCTACATGAGTAGTTTCGTTTATTAGACTATTTCTAGAATTCACTGTATAAATGATTGACTTTTTGTTACAAATTTATACTTTTCAGAGACCTCAAATTAAGCACTTAGAGTCACATAATTGTGAAACTTCTCTATAAATCACACTCTATCTGCCTGTATGTTGCACTCCCTATTTCAGAAGAATAATTGTATGCAAATAAATTGATGGAAATGCTTTCCCAAAGGTCAGCTGTAAATCAAATAAAAATCAACTCAACGACTTGATATTTTATGAAATTTACTTCAATCACAACCTAATGATCAGATTGGGGAAAGGAGCGAAGGATGTACATTAGTTTTTCAAGGCTTAGGAGCTGTTTCCCTTCATTGCTTTTTCTTTGAACACCACAAATACATCTTTATTAGATTGCAAGGAGGATACAGCTCAAGTGGTAGAGCGCATGCTTAGCATGCACGGGGTCCTGAGTTCAATCCTCAGTTACTCCTCTATAAATAAGTTAACCTAATTACCTGCCCCGCCTCAAAAACAAACATCTTTATTAGATTAGCCTGTAAATTTTGGAACTTAATAACATTGCTTATATTGTGCTTTCTTAAACCGATGAATACAATGCAATTATTGTTCGCCAGTTAAGGGATTGAATTTGGCAACCCCATCTGTATTCCAGGCTCATGGGCCAACTAAAGTGTCCCAATGTCCATAGGAAAGCTATAACTAAGGAAAAGACTTATTATATGTTAAATATAATACCTAAATGTGCACATAAATATATTCATGTATACACATTTTATATATAAGCATACACTTAAATATACATGTAAATATTTTCTTTAGTCAGGGTTTTCATGTGAATGTTGAGGCATTTTGCCCCAAGGATCTCTCTCTTCCAGCCCCAACCGTGTGGGAAAAGCATATGGGAGAAGCAGGCAGCTCAGCTGGTCCGCACCTCTACACACGTGCCTTTGTGAC
Source organism: Vicugna pacos (assembly GCF_048564905.1). Taxonomy (NCBI): domain Eukaryota; kingdom Metazoa; phylum Chordata; class Mammalia; order Artiodactyla; family Camelidae; genus Vicugna; species Vicugna pacos. The sequence goes on from NC_133023.1 coordinate 36,222,558, forward strand.
GACCAGAGGCTCCCACTGTCGTCTCCCAGTCTCCTGGACTAATACAGTCAACTTCTTCTCTTCCCAGAAGGCAACACAAAATACCAAGTTTCTAAGTGCACCCTCACCACATGGTATCCACAAAACCACTGAAGGTGACATTTTAAAATCGATGATTCTCAAAAGGTTAAGCATAGAGTTACCACATGACCCAGCAATTCCATTCCTACATATCTACCCGAGAGAAATGAAAACCATATGTCCACACAAATATTTGTACACAAATGTTCATAGTGGTGTTCTCACTGTCCACAATAGCCAAAAAGTGGAAACAACCCAAATGTCCATCAACTAAAGAGCAGGTAAACAAAATGTGGTCTATCCATACAATGGAATACTATTCTGCCATAAAAAGGAATGGAGCATTCATGCCTGCCACAACACGGAGGAACCTTCTGCTGAGTGAAAGAAGCCAGACACAAAGGTATGGTATGATTCATTTATATGAAATGTCCAGAACAAGCAAATATCTAGAGTCAGAAAGTAGATTAGTGGTTGCCAGGGGCTGGGGCGAGGTGGGTAGTGGCGGTGGTAGTGGAGGGGAATGAAGAGTGACTGCTAATGGGGGCAGAGTTTCCTTTAGGGGAGACAAAAACGTTCAAAAGTTATACTGGGGCAATGTGCATGGACCTAGAGATGATCATATGAAGGGAAGTAAGCCAGACAGAGAAAGACAGCTACCATATGCTATCACTATATGTAGAATCTAAAATAATCATGTAAATGAACTTATTTACAGAACTGACTAGACTCACAGACATCCAAAACAAACTTATGGTTACATGGGGGAGGGATAAATTAGGAGTTTGGGATAAGCAGATACCACCTACTATATACAAAATAGATAAATAACAAGGAACTACTGTATGGCTCAGGGAACTATATTCAATATCTTATAATAACCTATAATAGAAAAGAATCTGAAAAATAAATATATGTGTGTGTGTGTATGTATAACTGAATCACTTTGTTGTACATAGGAAACTAACACGATACTGTAAATCAACTATACTTCAATCAAAAAAAATAAAGTGGCTGTTTTCCGTTCTGAAAAAAAAATTTACATTGGGGTCATGATTATACAACCCCGTGACTATGTTAAAAAGTCATTCAATTGTACATTTAAGTGAGTGAATTGTATGGTATGTAAATTATCTATATCAATAAAGCTGTTATTTTAAAAACTTAAGCCGAAATTTTAGAACTCGATAAGGTTTCTAATTATTATCATTACCTTTTAAAGTTATTTTGAGGTTTTAAGGAAAGATGCTGTAGCCGGTGTTGTCATGCCCCACTCATATTCCCTCTTCATGCATTTCTATTTGAACCCATGACTGATTCTGCCCAAGGGCTTGCTTCTGGCAGCAGCTGCCACCTAAACCAATGAGGTACCCCAGCTGCCTCACAACTCGGCGGGGATAACTAAGGAGCATCCTACATTGTCTTCCCCGGGGTCCCCAGCAGGGATGCGCCTGAGTCACCCACAGTGGAAACAGGCTTGAAAATTCACCCTTTGACTTCCTTACCTCCTCTAGGCTTCCAAACCTCTCAGGGATTTGCTGGGATCACTTCCCAAATAAATGACTTGCACTCACAGTCTGTCTGAGGGTCAGCTTCTAGGGGAAACCAAGGCAAGATACGTGTTACTCTTTCTTCCTTTCTCAAGTAATATTCATATCTTGCTCCACTAGAAAGATCTGAACTGATCATTGGTCAGGTTATTAAAAGAAAATCTCTGTAGTTATAGGTTTAGCCAACACAGAGAGAGAGATTGAGAATTAGAGTTTGTTGACTTGTGTTTACAAATAACGCTGTGTTTCCTTAAATTGTCACAGTAACTACATCTTTGCATACCAGGCTGTATGGGAAGTGCGGTGGCCTTTGGAGCAGGGTTCTCTGGGCCCACTGTCTTCTCTGGGGGCTGAGAGAGAGGATTCTGGGACCTCAGCCTACAGGTGTAGAAGGAGCCGGTCCCAGTGCAGTGTTGTGGATGGGGCAACTGCAGCTTCTCCAGCCCATGGAAACAGCAACGAGGGCTTCAGGGGAGCAGAGCAGGGACAACTGGGGCTGGCAGAGACTAGCAGATGGAAAGTTCCAGAATTAGTCAAGATTTGGTGAGCAGGAAACCCTCATGTCCTCTGGGGTTCAGCTGGCATGACGGTCCTACTTAGAGGAACAGAAACGCAGACACCATGGAAGCACTGTCATCAATGTATTGAAAGCATAAAATCGAGAAACTTTGTTGGGACTCCAATATATTAATTTTTTTGGCTGGAAATTTTGTTGAGAAGAGTTGGGTCTTTCCTGAGAACAATGAACTAATGGTGTTTCTAAGCAAAAACCCACCAACTAACACACAAACACCCCAGGATGGGCAGAACTAGCACACGACTGTGTCATTTAAGGTATTATATTTTCCAAAATACACCATCCTCTTAGTTTATATTTTTAAGGATGTCCCTGATCTGAAACTCTGGGCACCAAATGCATTTCAGAACTTTGAATTTTTTTCAGATTTTAGAGACAAAACAGTATGCAGGCATTATATTATGTAATAGCCCCAATGCAATTACCTGCATTATTATTGCTACCACTAATAGCAAACCAGACACATCAGTTCTCATCAGCTCTTGCTGAAAGCTGCAGGAAACACTTCCAATTCTCTGAGCTCTGGGGCATTTAGGAAACGCAGAAAGGGGACTGTGGCCTGTATTATGGTAGATTAGAGCCATAGCTGCTGTCAAATAAATGCTGGGACATGGATGTCGGAAAATGGGGCGAGAGGACTCAGGGAAAACCAGGACAGCCCCTTCATCAACAATAGAATTTTGTCAGGCAACTAGGTGGTTTAATAGTTCCTAACTCGTCATAACAACTATATGAAATAACTCCGAAAACAGGGACAAAACAAGAAGGGTACAAATGCAATTTAAAACGCCAAGTTCTAAACTCAGTTTTTGGAGAAAGACTTAATAAGCCGATTAATATTTACTGTGGACCTACTAGGTGGAGACACTGAGCTAGATGCTAAAAAGACAGAGCACCTGCCCTCCTGGAGTTTATCCCCAGGAGGGCAGGAAAGGGATAAAACAAGGCTCCACAAGAAGGGAGAACTGGCAGTGTAGGGTAACGTGCAGAAGGCTATCAGATGAGGACATCTCCGAAAAAGTGAGTCTTAAAAGAAATTCTGAAAGATGATCAAGAGTTACTAAAGCAGGAGATGGGAAGGAGGAGCGCTAGGAAGAGACCCATATGAAAAGCAAGTACAAAGGCCAGAGACCGTGGTAGATAATAGGAGATCAGCCTCCTACGTGGTAGGCGGGGCTCAGGTCTGCAGTGTGTCTGGGCCACAGTCATCATTTTGGACTTTTGATTTTGTTTTTTGGGGTTTTTTTTGATTGAATGATCAATCGATTTACAAATTATCGATTTACAATGTTGTGTTAATTTCTGGTATCTTGGGTGTAACAGGAGTAACCTCATGAGATTTATATTTTAGAATGACTGTCCTTCCAGGAGAAAAGTCTCAAAGGATACACACCAGGCTGTTAACACAGGTCACCTCAGGAGGGTTGGGATGGGGTGAAGACCGATTGGTAATTAGCTTTGTGTTTGGACAACTTTGGGCGCATCACTTCTGACAGTAAAGATTTCCTGTAGCTTTAAAACATCGCACTTGGATTTTTCGCACTAAGAAAATATTATTCATCCTTTAGTGTAAGAATGGACTGAATGGATGAATCTTGAAGGCATTACGATAATTGAAATAAGCCAGACACGATAGGACAAATGCTGTATGCTCCCACTCTGTATGAAGTTCCCAGCATAGTCAAATTCATGGAGGCAGAAAACAGAATGGAGGTTACTAGGGGCTGAGAGAAGAGTTAGTGTTTAATGTGGACAGAATTTCAATTTAGTGTAATGACAAAATTCTGAAGATGGATGGTGGTGATGGTGGCACAACAATGTGGATGTACTTAATGCTACTGAACTGTACACTTAAAATGGTTAAAATGGTAAATTTTATGTTGCATATACTTTATTACAAGAAAAAAGAAAAAAGAAAAAGAACAGATTGGCCAAGGACTGGACCAAATGATGGAGACATGAAGAGCAGATTCTGAGAACTATTTTGGTCTACTTGAGGAACCCCAGGTCAGGAGGGGTATGGAGATGGTGAGGTAGATGTGTCCAAGTTCTATTTTGAAACTGGAATAGGGTTTAGGAATAAGAAAAGGAGAAAAGAAGAAAGTGTCTAGTATCCAAAAGCAGACCTTGAAACAAGGAGTTGGATGCTGCTAGTTTATTTGGGAGGTGACCTCAAGAAGCCCTGGTAGGACTCTGGGGACGTAATACACGGAAGGGATGGCAGGCAATAAAGGTGCAGTATTCAGCAGGCTGTCACTGTGAGCAACTGGGGCTCGATCCCCCTCAGGATCTCTGGGAGACTGTGTGGAACACACCTTGGTGACTCCAACTAAGAGGCAACTTTTCAGGCCAGTCCCAGGAAGATGGCTGCTCCTGGGGGCATGAACCCCACCCCATTGCTGGCCAGTCCTTAGTGGAAGCCTACAGGGGTTCCAGTGGCCAGAGAAAGCCCTCAGGCAAAGACTTGCAGCAGTCAAGAGCCACAGGTCTCAGCAGAAGCGAGTGGGTGCCTTCCAATATCTGCTACCAATGTCAAGGGTCTGGACTTGAAAACTGGTCTGAAGGTGGCTCTGTTTCCCCAAACTGGGAACACTGGAGGAAAAACAAGTTAGAAGCAGGCAGAGGAGACTCAAGGAGCAGCTAGAGAGGCAGGAGGGCAGCAGGAAACTGTAGAATCATGGGAGTGATGAGAAGTGACGTTTTAAAATGCCTAGTTAATACCTAGCGCGAGAAGCTGAAAAATCTTTTCTGAGACAGTAGGAACTATTTTGGAAAACAGTATTAGTTAAATAGCAGTTCACAGGGCCCGAACACCCTTCTACTGCACTGTACCATGAGGCTCAGAAGCCAAGGATATAGGAGACAGTATTCCACTAGGCAAGTAACAGTGTGAGAGAAACAAAAGCTGAGAGAAACAAAAGCTCTCAGTGTGTCTCCACACTCCATCTCTTTCTAACTTTCCACTTCATGTAAAATTATACAAATCAGTATATTGCGCATGCCACCTTGTAGGAGGGACGTATTTGTGGAGGGAAAAAAAAACCCCAATATTGCCCTTCTTACATGTGCCGAATGATATGTAACCAAGGTCCTTTAGAAATATCGGGCAGATATTTTTGTTACTATATGTCATGCATGTCCTTTGTTTGTTCTTCCCACGTAGCTGCAAATTGTTTCCCCAGCAAGACTGAATAAGCTCTCACTTTACAAATTACTTTCAGGCAGCATTTTTCATGGTTATTGGGGTCTTCATCTATTGTATTTAAAAAATATTGAAAAAGAACGCCACGAATTTATATATACAATGCATGATTTGCAGACTGGTTGAAATTCTAATTGCTAACACTTTTTAAAAATCCCTATTTTCTAAGAAAAAGTATTCAAATATTTTAACACACACACACATCTATTCATTGGGAATTCAAAATTCACTCATGTGTTGAAGCTTAAAGATCAGTTTTAAACTTATTCTCATGCAATCTTTAAACCTACAAACTCCTTTCAAAGGAATTCATCTGTGGGAAAGGAAGGCAGATTTAAAAGATACCTGTTTACTGAAATATACCTTTAAAAGAACAAAGTAGGAGAAAAAAATGCTTTCTCATTGCCATCAGCTTCTCATAGTGTTCTGCTCACCAACTAAAACCCAGAAATAAAACAAACATAAGCCCCAAATGATTTTTCTTTTGCACGCAAAATGTTTTTGCCTCCTCTACCTCATAGCCAGCTCAGCCTCTTTGTACCTTTCCCCATTTTTCAGACCTGTCCACTGGAAGCTCAGTATTGCAGATCGGCAGACTGATTTATCTACTGAAAACTCATTTCCCTTTGGACATATTCTTCCTGAAATCAGAGAAAAAAAGAATCAAGAGGAGAAACTCAGATCACAGGCAGTGTATTTTGAATGTTCTGCCTTTTATCAACTAGGACGAACCATGTGATTTCTTTTCAGATTGTGACTGTTCCTGCCTGCAACCCAATTTCTGATCAGAGAAAAGGCACTTATGACATTCCACTTACCCCTCATAAGGCCCGAAATAGCACACCACCTCTGAGTCAGACGAAAACTAGCTAGCAGAGGACACAACGCTTGGAAACCAAAATCAAAGTTGTCTTTGCATCTATCCTGATTTGGTCCAAAGGTGACCTCTTCAAAAGCGCGCGGAGGTCTCTTTCATTTGAAGAGGACATTTTTGTGCATCGATCAACAACAGGCACAAGAAATGTAACTTCCCATCGTTTCTTGCGTGTGTGCATGTGTTAAGCTGGCACTGTTTCCTGATTGTTCATCCCTAGCACCTGGCACGTACAAGGCCCTCACGTGATGTTTTTCTAAGTGAAGGGCTAGCAGCAGACGGCCAGAGAGAGATTGGCACGCTGCCAGCCAAGATCTTCCAGCAGATAGTAAATCTAAGAGGCTGAACCACAGGATGAAAAACTAACCCCCAATTTCCTTTTACAGACATTTCCATAAGTAATACGCTTCGTCATTTTCAATTAGAGAACAGAATCCTCAAGGTGTTCATGCCACCATCGTTAACAGTCTAGCTCTGAAACATTTAGTTTGGGGGGCACGGGAAGGACAGGCTCTCTCTCTCTCTGTATGGAATGGGCCAGTGTGCTGGGACTTTATACAGTGCTGAATTGTGTATAGCACTTGCCTTTTGGTTTTTTTCTTTTTAATGCTTTTCTAATCATCTTCCTCAAAATGAGCCGGTCGGAAGTGTTTCATTGTCTCCCAGCTGCTCTGCACTGCTGGGCCCGGAGCACCTTGCTTTGGGTCCCCTCCCCATTCTGCTGTGCATCAGTCATACACAAGTCAGCAGTGGAGGGGTTACCCCTCCCAGTGCTGTGTGCGTGCAATTTGAACAAAGACCTCTACTTAGAATCTTCGGGACCCAAAGCACAGGATTCCTGCCTCTCTCAATCCGGCAGAAGAGCCTTCCAGTCATTCCTAAACTTGGACTAAATGAATAGTTGTCTCTTCTGCTCAACCATAAAACCAGCAGCAGACTACTATTTTTAAAAACGACATTATTTTTTCTGGCTTTTAAATCATGTGTTGAATCACACAGAGAATCCTGTCTCTGGTCATGATGAGTCAAAATGTTGCAACTCATTTAAACACAATTAATGGTCATTGCCAAGACGTACAAGCAAATGATTACCTGTCAAAACTCGACAGCTCACTCCCTTGCCATCTTGATCTTCTATCCTCCTAGTTTACGTGCTCAAATCCATCTAAGATGAATATCCTTTAACCAGAGAACCTCAGTTTATTAACCTTTCCACTCAAATACTACCAACAGCCCTGCCACAGCCTCACTTTTTCCCTTGTCCATCTGGGATTCCATCCTCTATTTTTACCTCTACTTTCACTTTCAATATCTTCAATTCCCTGTGAGAAATCCTAAGGAAAGCTGCATGAAATGGCTGTAGGATTAGGGGAAGAATAGTGGTCCACACCAACAGCACCATTTTGCTAAGAACCCAGAAGCTGAGCTGGATCCAAAATGGTAGCCTGGAATAGATGGATGGCTCCTGTCTGTATCATCCAGTCTTCATAGGTTAGGGATATGTGTTTCACAGTTTATCCTTTGGCTGCACTGCCACAGATTTCTCCAGTAAAGGAAGAAACCCACATTTATAGCAATTCTAGATCAGAGGGCATGAATCTCAACTCTAAATTAGCCCACAGAGTAGTGAGAGAAGAAGTGAATTCCCCAGAGCTTGTTTGGACCATTGTAGCGCTCAGCCTCCATCCTCCACCCCTGTTCCAGGGACCCACAGGGCACCTAAGAGAGGTTATCCAGAACTGATAAAGCTCAGCACCCTCCCCAGCCCTGTTGGCTTCTTGCATCCTGGAAAATGCCCAGTCCTTTAATGGCCTCCTCCATCTCCAACTGACTGAAGCTCTGTGGTCAGAATATCTTATGATGTGCAGAACAAAAATGCTGTTCGATTATCATCTGTCTAGATTAGGGTCCATGGCAAGAAGCTTCTGAAACTGATTTGCATCTAGAAAGCTTTATCGGGGTTCAACAGGAGTGGAAAAAAAAAAGTAAGGGAAACAGGATTGGGCAGAGGGAGAAGCTGAACTGAGATGCGGTCACAACAATGGCTTTAGTCAATCCTACAGGGAGCTCCAGAGCTGAGATGGCCCTGGCAAGGGGGTCTAGTCTCTATACCCCCACGTCTGCTGCAGGGAAGTCAGCTCCCCTCGGTCGAGGGCAATTTCGAGAGAGGGACTCAGCTGTGAACCAGCAGCAGGCAACGCTCTCAGCAGGTGGGTCAATAACTGCCCCGCGGGGGCTTGGGCAGCCCACTACAGCATCCACTACGTTGTCACTTTAGGGTCAAAGTTAAGAAGATGAAACCTGAAATCTCAAAGCCCCATGTATATTAAATGTAGATTTAAGTTTCAACCACTTAAACCTATACTTCAAGCAAGAATATCTGAATTGGCTACTTCTCACTCCAATAAATCCTATCACCAAGTCTTCAGGTCCTCTGAGGCCCTGAGGTGAAGCTGCCAGCCTCCTCTCCTCTGTGTCATGTGAACCAGCTGCAGTTGCCTTTTTCAGCCTCCACCACCCCTCAGAGCATTCACCTGTATGTAGCGGTAGGTGACTCCCTCTGCTTGGTGTACCCTTCAAAGATGGAAACATGTATTACCCATCTGTGTATTCCCACACCTAGCCCAATGCTTGGTAAATAGGGCACGCGAAAAGGGTTTACTCAATGAATGCACGAATCAACGGATGAGCAAACTTGACTCCTTTTTCTCCCATGCAGAAACAACAAAATAAGAACACACTTTCAATGAAATGAGGATAAGTCATTTGAGTGTACGCCTTCAGGTGTGTCTATCATCAGTGCTTAACTAGGGCTGTTTCACTTTAACTGGCATAGCATGAAAGGGCAATTCTGAAACAGCCAACGATATCTTTTGAGACTCCTAAATAAACCAAAATCTAACCCAGGATTTGAATGCAAACTGGAGAGGAAATTAAAATGTAAAACATGAAAGAGCTGTTTGATCAGCTTTTACAATAGACTGTGGACAAAGGCCATATTCACGTCTTATCTAGATGGCTAAAAATAATTAATCATAGAAAATGGTTTGCTACAGGACTATTCTTTTTTCTTTTCTGTACTGAGACGCAACAGAATTATCTCATTAATGATGTCCAACTTCCAGAAGCACAGGCTAAATGGGATTCAAAAAATTCTAAAGCACTATAAAAAAATATATTCCTAGTAAATAATGGTAGACACAAAGCATGAATTGTAAAAAGTGCCACCACTGAAATTTTAAAAAACTCAAGATAGTTTACAAAAACGAATACCTACAATTTCATTAAATTACAGCTCCAAACTGGTGAAGAACCGTGGTCTTCTCTGTTTTGTGTCAGAGAGGGAAAAATACTGGTTTCCTATTGAAGTAACTAAAAAGTTCACTATTAAAATTCCACCTTAAATTGATAAGACTTTTTTGGTGTGACAATTTTGCAATCATTACTAAATGCCTTTAAAAAGAGACTCCTAACACTTATTTCTAGAAATTTCTTAAATAAATACTCATAATTATGCACAAAGGTTTAGGTATAAGGATATTCACAATAGATTTGTTTAAAATAGCAGAAATTTGGAAACACCAATGTTCATCAATAGAAGAGTGGTAAATAAATACAATCATATGAAATAATATAAAGTTATCAAGATCATATGTAAGAAGAATATTTAAGACACAATTAAACATTCATAATATGTTATTATTTATTTAAAAGGGGCTGCCAGTGAGTATGGTTAATATAGTAAATGGTTTGCAAAAAAAAAAATACATATATATATAGGTGACAATAATAACAGTGAATTTTTTTTGTGGGGGATCAATTATAGATGATTTCATTTTCTTTCTGATCTTTTCTATAATTTACAGATTTTCACCATAAATATGTATTATTTCTGCAGCTAGTATTACTTTTCAAATGTTCCCACCTCTCCAAAATAAAATTTCCTTAAACTCTAAATAACCAAAAAGGAATGTGATTTCATTGTTCATTTACATCAGTGGCCTTTCCTCCTCAAAATTTTCGAGGGAACTTTGGTTATTCATTAACTTAATTATTAATCCTTCACTTTACTGCAAGTCATCTGAAAAAGAGGCCCTGTTGGATAACAAAACTTTTCCAAAGAGCTTGTTGCTTTTCATGTCAAAAACTGGAAAAGAACCCAAAGAAATGAAATAGAACTAAACATAATTATAAAGACACAATTTCAGACAGAAACCCAACTGGGATCACAGAAATAAATAAGGAGCTCCAACTCCAAAGATGAGGTCAGGGTTCCAAATTCACTATAAAAGAATCTTTGGAAATATTTGCAAGGTAAACACAAAGAGGGGATTATTTAGGCTGGAAGGAGAGCAAATAAAACTAAGGACCTAGAAGGACACCTTCACCATTGTGCAATTCTGATAAATGAAATGAGGATGATGAGTCCAGAGTGAACATGGCTCAGGTAAGGGATGATTAACGTAAGATCGAGAGCTTAAGCTTCCGACAGGAAGTGGAAATTAACTAGAACATGACATTTAAGATGCCATTAAACAGAGACTATGGTCACATGACTAACATTTGAAAGGTCAAACCTACCTGAGGTTGCTTTCTGATTTTGCCCTCTCCCTCACAAAACAACAGGTTTCAATGACAACTTTTACGTTACCAAATAGAATGAACTATTCACTTTGTGTTTGAGATTGCCCAAGATGTGTTTGCCATTTAGTAAGCTGGGTCACCACCCTTAGAAATAAAATCTCTTTGATTTTATTTTTTTTAAAAAAGGAAATTTGAAATACAGTCAAGTCCTTCAATTCTAAATACAAAACTTCAAGGGGAAAACATTAATTATTTTTTGGTGATACTTCTTTTCTGGGTATGTTTCAGCAAGATAGAAGAAAGGAGACTGTACCATTGAAGAACTTCCCCTTTTCGTTCTTGCCTCCTCTCTCCCCCTTTCTCTTGCAAGCTGTCTTGAGCTTCAGGATAACCCAATTCATGATAATCAGCTGATCACCTCTCAATCTGTTCCTGAATTTCTACCCATCCCTTGGCTTCATTCTAGGGTTGCCCTCTTGCACCTATCAGGCACACCACTGTCCACCCTATCTTGACAGCAAAAATTGTCAATGCTCCCCTATTTCCAATCACAGAAAACCGAAGCTAACTCACTTTGCTTTTCAATGTTTCATTGTTTAATCCCACCCTCCTTCTTCTAACTTTATTACCCAAGTCTCCCCATCCTCTTAGTCTAGACTTGCTGCATTTTCTACCTTCCTATAAGTAGAAATATCACCTGTTAACTGGAGCCAATAGACTTATGATTTCTATTATTCCTCCCATCTTAGGAACCTCTCTCTTCTCCACTCACCTCAAATCTTGACTGTTCTTCAGGACCTGTTCAAATTCTATTCCCTTAATGAAAACTTCGCCAATTCCTGGGGTCTTCAGTGATTTCTTCTAACTTAGTCCTTGGGTCCCACAATACAGAACTCAATTCAATTATTTATTATTTCTAGTAATTTCTTATTGCTTGTATGTGCTGGTCTTGTGCCTCCAATTGCATTTTAAGTTTTCTGAGGCTAAGAACTTGGTCTTACTCTTTTTCTATATCTAAGTAAACAGACACATGCTGACTCTAGAACGTTGCTTACTGGGATTTGGTTTTATGCAGTGTGGTTATTTACTGAATTAACTGAAGATGGACCCATTGTGCGAACTTGAAAGTAGAAACAGCGCATTCGAAATATTGGTAATTTTTCTCTTCCACCCAGCATTATTTGGTCAGGTTCTTGGTCCAATCGCATTTCCTCCTGAAGGTTCATCCCCCAGGACAGTAATTTTATTCAAAAGAAGTGGCTGTGAGGCCTGGAATCAGCTCTTTGGTATCTCTTGGTCTGCTTTTCCTTGGATGGAAAACCAGACGTTCTCATCAGTAGGTAAAACTCTAAAGATGATCTCATCTTCAGTCACCAATGTTTCTATTAGAGAAAACTTTTTGGGGGGCTCAGAAGAAGTTTATGTGATCTGGATGTTCAAAGTGAGGAAAGAATTTTATACCATTATCAAGAGAAATCATGACTTTTATTCAGAGACATTACTGAAAAATGAAGCCTAACAAACTTGGGGCCCTTGCGAAATGGGAACGCTGCACATTGAATCTGAGCAAATCTCCGATGCATTGTTATGGGGACAAAAACCCTCATTCTGAACATGACCTCTCAACTGAGCCCATTTTGGGGATGGAGACAAGTATTTGATTTTGTACGTTTCCAGGATCCCCTCAGTTAAGTACTGCCTGTTAGTTTGTAAAAATGATAAAGTTAATGTTATTGAACATTCCAGAAGGTAGCCCCAAGGCCATCACTCCTCATTTGACACATAGATCTGGAGGCTAGGGAAACAGGTAACTAGTCCAAGCTACAGAGTTAAGGACACAGGTCTGAATCCAGGATCTGACCTCAAGCCTTGGGCTCCAGAGTCCTTGCATTTAACTTCCGTGTTACTCTGCTTCCTCTAGGAGGTGAAAGGTTAACTCCATTCTTTCAATAGATTTTGGGTTGTGGGGCCTCCTTTTCCTGGTTCCAAAGCCTATCAAGGCCCATGATCGTCATTAAGGGATTCGATCAATTTCATTCAATTTCTGGGAGTTAGGGTAAGCCGGTTTCTTTGCTAAACGCCAGAGATCGGGAGATACATTATACAAAGTCCCTGATTTTGAACAGCCTATGATCAGGTAAGGGTTCACAGATGCTTAAACAGGTAATTTAAATTAAACATGGTAAATGAGATATAGTAATAGAGATCCACATGGAACACTGCTAAGACTGTAAGCATAATGTCCACCAAATCCAAAGATGACACTAAAGTTAGTGGTAGTTCTCACATGGAATCACATGCAACTGTATGCATTTCGTCTGTCTCAAGTAGTGATGACATCTGCCACTATACTATGATCTTGTCACCTGTAATAACTTAATATTTACTAATTTTAAACGTCCTTTAAGCTGCAGAAGTTCTAATTCATTGTCATCAGTCGAGTGCCTGTGCACATACAGTCTGAATCTTGAGAGGAATAAAGAAATATACTAACATTAGAATTTGGTGATAGCAATCTTAGTTGTCATTCATGATGTCTGGAGAAACACTTGAAGTTGAAACATTATATGGACTTCATCATGTCAATAGACCGTGAAAATGCTACTAAGGTCCAAAACATTAATGAAATAAGTTAGCCACTAAATGATCTCTTCAAGTTCATAAGATAAATTTGACGCAGAGGCCACCTGAGTATTTATTGTCAAAAATGCAGGAATCATTAGAACAGCTGATTGTTAGTTATAAGCTGAGGATTTTTAAACAAACTTTGATGACCTATTTATCAGTTGCATTACTAGAATGCCCTTAATGTGTGTGTCTTTCCAGCCATGTCAGTGTGACGCAATGATAGCAAAACAAATTCTAAGTTATTGTTACAGAGACAATGGCTGCCCTGATGTTGGGTAAAGGTTAAGAGACTGGAATTACCTTCTCCTGCAATAACATTTTCAGCAGTGGTAGATCACAGAGGTTAAGAGCAGAGTGTTTACCCTGGTTCCACCACTAACTAGCGGTGCCATCTTAGGCAAAATTGATACCCTTTCCATGGCTTGGTTTTCTCATCTGGAAAACAGGGATACTAAAGCTATCTACTTCAAAAAGTGGATCAGAGGATTAAAAGAAAAAATGCCTATAAAGTGCTTGCAATGGGGCTTGGCTTCCAGCAAACACACAGGGAGATCTTGGCTATTACTGTTACCAGGCTGACAAAGTGGCCACTAATCCAAAGTGTCAGTGTGCCAGTCGACTCCACCATCAAACTTTGGGTTGAGAAGGTTGCCAGTGGTTGTGCACACACATGCATTGGCTAATACACACACACACACACTCGTGGAATATTATCCTGTAACAAGGATGCTGCTTTGAAGCCCTATTTTCTTGGCTTCTGTATGATTTATTAACACAGCCGATGCAAGAAAGCCAGCAGCTAAATTGAAAGAAAAATCATAAACTCCAATCATTTAAAATCTGTGTTGAAGAGATAAACATGTCGGAAATTCTAAACGCAGAACGCATTTCTGCATGAAGACTGTGAATTCATTTGGTGCCCAGCAGATGCTAATAGCACCTCACTGTTACTCAGTTTAACATATAAACGTATAAACAGCACTCAACATGCTGGCTCTTGTAGTATTTATTATTATGCAAGAATTAACATTATTAAATAAATAAATAATATTCCCACTTATTAGTCATGCATTTTTTAATTATTATTATCATTAAGACAGGACTCAGGTGGCTGAAATGAGGACCAGGTCAGAATCGGAATAACAGCCAGGCTGGGGTAGGGATGAAATACAGATCTCTGGCTGCCAGAATTTCTCCTGATGAGGAATCCAGTGGATCCCAGAGCCCGGGGTGAGCCTAAGCTCCTCAGGCCCTTCACTGGAGGCAATAAAGGGATAGGCTGGGGCAAGGCGAGGCTGGAACCAGGCAGGTCCCTACCGATGCCTGCATGTAAAACTCGCATCCTGTTGCCACCTTATACATGCCTCACAGCAAGAAAAATGACTGGTTAGCAAGGAGGAAGAAGAGATTACACAGAGATGCCTGCCTCTGCTCTCACAGATTAAAAAAACCCTGGAAGCCAAAAAAGGGTGTATTTTCCAAAAGGAACAAACGGAAGCCATAATGACCACTGTGTACCTTACTTCCTGCGCATTCTTTCTAAACAACGTCTCCACCAATAAAGGCACCGGGAGTCCCCTTTCAAAGATAAGGCAGCTGAAGAGCAGAGGCGTGATGGAAATTTTAAGGTGACACAGTAGTAAGTGCAGGAAATGGGACTGATAACGAGTCTGTTTGATGTGTGATGGATGTTGTTTGAACACTGCCATACTGCCTCTCTCCAGACCCTCCTTGACTGGGCTGTACAAATTTCCAAGCACTTCTGTACAATTACTATTTTTTTTAGAACATTCAGGTGGGTCATAGGAGCCCAGGGGAGTTCTCCATCTTTCTTCATCAGAGATGAGGAGGGGGCTTTGTCATTAACACGCAGGCCACATCTGCCTATCTGTCGTGTCCCTCAACTCATGATCCCTTCTGGACCCTCTCTGTCGCCCCCTGCCCAGGCCAGTCCCGCCAGCCCGCAGCATGCTTGCCCTCCTGGCCGCACGGATCACCTCCCAGGTGTCAGTTACCATTTGGAAGGCTGACTTCGACTCTTTCAGGCTCTTAGCCAAGTTCCTGCCACCCTCAGATGGCCAGATCTCCTCTCTCAAGCCTGGAAAAAAACATGTTCTCCTTTCTGCTTCATGTTTCCCTTTTTTAGCTTTTATTTAGAGCCTTGAGCAAGAGCCATTCCAGAATTGCAAAAGATAGTTTCCATGGTTCTACCAAAACCAAACATTAAAACCGAGACTCAGGACAGAAGCAATACGCTGCTGTCCAACTCCATGTGGGAAATGCCATCACTCTGCCAAGTCTCCAGAGATGACCTGCTCCTTGGGTGAAAGAAATTTGAGTATGTGTGCACTTAAGTACTACACACATTTCAGAAAAGCTGTTCTATACTTGCCTTGGAATTTTTCAAACATTAAAAAAGAAAGTTATAGGTTAACCAGCTGTACCCCCAGTACATCTTTGTTTATCCCAAAGGAAGTGATTAAAATTTGCTGACGGCTTTGAAAACTATCAGAGAATTGCCAGAATGTCCCAAGTTTAATAATTAACAAAGTTAAAAAACCAGAGTCGAATTCTAGACTTTTAAACCATTGCGTCGGTCACCTACTTGTTCTAAAACTCCGATTTTACCACTTTCCCCGTTCTCAATATGATTTGGCAGGAAATGCAAAAGTGAATGGATGTGAATTTCAGATCCAGTCAGTTGCTACTTTGTTGGTGTAAAGTAAAAGTTCGTTAATTCAACACATTTATTGGGTGCTAACTGGGTCAGGCAGAGCCCTGGAGTTGGGGGTTAGGAGTTCTCCAGGAGAAAAAGAGACACCTCCCCGGGGCTCTAGAGACTTACAGCCTAGTGGAGGAGAAAGCTATTGGCTGAGAAATTATACTAATATGTGAACAATTAAAAACTCATGGCAAAGAACAAGATGGCAGAGGGAAGTTAAACAAAGGCATCTAATCCCATTGGGAGGGACTTGGGAAGGGAAGACTGCCCCAGGGAAACGACATCTGAGCTAAGATCTGAGGTTAACGAAGTGTTTTTCAGTTACTCAGTTTCTTCATCTCTCTCATCAAACTATAGAGAATGACTGAAACATCTCCCTCCCTGTGGAGGGGGTAAGCACCCTCTCATCCAGTTCTGCCCTGGGCATCCCCTCTTCTCTCTCCACTCTCGGTTTGGGTCATTTCAGGTGGCTTCAACTAAAACTGCTCTGTCACACAAATCTGCAAACCCAGCTTCCTCCTTGCCTTTCCACCTGCTAGACATCCCTCCCTGGGCATCCACCCAGCACCTCCAACTCTAAATCTTTCCTCCAAACTTGCTCCTCTTCTTCCGCATGTCCCACTTTTTGCATCACCATATTCTCGTCACTTGAAACATGTCACTCTGTGAATGAAAAATTATCAGTGGCTGTTCATCAACCACAGAAGGAACTAAATCTTTTGGGATGATATACAAGGCTCCCCACAAGTCCCCCCAACTCTCCACACTGAAGTTCTTACGATTTCCTAACCATGCTGCAATCTTCTTTCCCATATTTGTGATTTTATATAAGCTGTTCCTTAGCTTCAAATACTTTCTTCATCCAGTCTCCTAGTGAATCCATATTCACTCCTTCAGACCTACATCAAACGTCACCACCTCTGTGAAGTCTGCCCAGATATTCTCAGGCAGATTTCAACATTCACCTTTCGTAACTATTCACCTTTCATTAGTATTAATTGTTCATGACTCTGCCTCCCCCATCAGCTGGTTGAGTCCCCCAGGGGCAATGGCTCTGTATAATTCATCTTTCATTCCCTTTGGGATAAGGTGTGGGACAGGAAGCAAACGTTCGTTGAATGAATGGTTAACCAGTGAATGAGTGGACCCCTTTTGTGGCATCTACCACTTTCTAACTTGTATTTTCTTTGGGTACCTCATCTCCCTTCCTGGATTGACAAATCTTCCAGGGCAAGAATAATGGGATTGATTTTTCCATGGTCTACCACAGCCTACCCTAATGTCTATGGCCTGAATAAATGAGCAAAACCCTTGTAAGACCTTGTGTCATACATCTGACTTTGCAATGCCATCTTCACACATATTGCCTCACTTGCCTTCTACCACCACCCTGTAATGTAGCTATGACCCTGTATGTATAATTGGTGTTATCCTCATGTAGCAGATAAAGCAATTGCATACGGTCTGCTTTCTTGGTTTCTAGAACAATGCCTATTCCATGTAACATGCTTGAGAAGTCAGATCTACTCATCAGTCCCTTGTTTGGAGAATTTGGGGCTGAATATGGAGATTCACTACCACTGTAGAAATAGCTAAACACTTTCCATAGAAGTCTAATGTGAATAAGCTTGAGTGAGCTTGAAGCTTTAGAGCGCGAATAAGAAAAGTCAAAATAAAGGGGGTGGGGAATAGAAGAATCTGACCCCATTAGACATATTTTGGGCAAGAAAAGGACTTTGGGGGACTGGAAAGAGAATCCTCAGTTTCCATAATATGGGTGCTGTGCAAGGCAGCATGGAGAAGCACCTAGTAATATTTTGTAGAACACCTAGGTAGATAAGTTTTCAAGTCCAAGTTCCTTTAGTAGAGAAGATGTCAAAAATACTGAAAGAAAACTCAGCCTTGGCCCATCTCAGCGAGCTGTTGTGATTATGCATCTGTGCACCTGGCAGGGGTGCGCTCAGGAGGACCAGGCAGACAGAAGTGGTAGCCTGAGATCTGATTCAAGGGTGAAGAAAGCTGGAGTGGAGGAGCAGCAGACAATCAGGGGCAGCACCCAACGTTCAACACCTTGGTTTCTTCTCCTGGGCAAAAGAGAGTCAGGGCACCTCTGCCCTGCAGGCCTCACAGGGAGCAAGACGGAGTCTCGCCCCTGAGATCTGGTGAGCCCTGCTCCTGAGATCTGGTTAGGGCACATCCTATCCCACACACCCACGGATTTTAGAGGTGTCCTAGTTACTGCCCAAGCACCAGGAGGTCCTGGGGGTTTGGCCAAAGCATCCCCAGTGGTCTGTTAGGCTGTTCTGAAAGCATTGCTTATTTCCACTGACCCCACTCCAAGTGATCCACCTGACCCTCCTCCTCTGAAGGTAGGTTCCCCCACTGTCCACATCCCTCTCCTGGCTTCTATTTCTGGGGGCTCCTGCTGTGCACACTGCCCCCCATGTCCCATGTTTGAGAGGGTAATTTCTGTCCCCATTCTGCTGGGCGACTTGGCCACCCTCTAACTGCCTGAAGGGGGAGGGGAATGAGAGAAGAGGCATTTGACAAGAAAGCCCTGCAGCCCCAGGTCCCAGGGCAATCATGGAACCACAAAGAATCAGGGTCAGGAGGGTCTCCGGCAATCGACTGCCCCCGGGGCGAATGCCTTGTTTCTGAACGGGGAAATGTTCAAGGTCGTTCTCCTGGTGCCAGAATAACAGCGCGTCGCCGTGCACGCCTGCTCCAAGTAAGGGTGCAGAGCGTTCAGGGCAGGTTGGGGCAAAATGACTGACCTTTGCTTGGGGCAAGTGACTGACCTTTGGGCCATCCCCTACGAAGAGCCCCTCTCCTGCCCACTCTGTTTCTCCTCGCTTCGAAAATTCCAGCAAGCGCTGGCTTGGCAGCTTTCCGGGGGAGAAGTTCAAATTCTGGCCCCAGACCTTCAGCAGACTTCCAGCCCCCGGCTCCTGTCCAGGGACGCACCAAATCCTTCCCCCAGGGAGGATTCCGGGTGCGGAACTCGGGACCCGCTAGACCCCCGCCGGCGTTTGGAGAGTCTAGGGGCTCCTGGGGGGCACCCCTCCCTCCGGCCGCCCCGCGCGCCTCCCGGGGCGGCCACTTGTCGGAGCCCGGGAGGAGGAAGGAGGGTGCGCAGCCGCGACTGACCTGAGATGCCGCCCCCCACCACGATCACGTCGCATTTGCTGCTCATGGCGCTCGCCCCTCTCCGGGTGGCCCCGGTGCCAGCCGCTCCGGTCTCTGGATCTCGGCCCCCGCCCGCTGCGCTGCCCCCGCGCACCCGCGCCTCCGCCGAGCGGCTATATTGCCCGCCCAGGGCGTCCGGTCGCGGAGCCCCGCCCGCCCGCCTACGCGCTGGCCGGTTGGAGCGCACCGCCACCGCCACCGCCACCGCCACCGCCACCGCCCCCGCCCGGAGCTCCGCCGCGCAGACCTGGGGAGGGCGGACGCCTGGGCAGACCGGCCACCTGGGGCCTCCAAGAGCCCGTCCCCGGGGCCACCGCCCCTTGGCCTAATGCACGGTATTTTCCCATCAGCCTCCCTAGAGCGCTCCTCAGCTTGGGGGCTGGGAGGGTGGTGTGTCTTCCTCCAGCACCCCAGTTACTGGACAGGAGCAAAAGAATAGCAGCCATTAATGGAGCGCTTTTCTGCTAGCAAGCACTGTACTAAGCACTTTATGTGCATGATTCCAGTTAAACCTTACAACAGCCCATTTTACAGATGAGGAAAGCGAGGTAAAGGAGTTACCGAGGGACAAAGGCAAGATAAAAAGATAAGAATTTTTTTTTTTAAAAGCCAAGAAGATTCCAAGACCCTCCTTCATCTACCACATAGTAGTACTGCCATTATCTGGGCATATACCTGAGTGGAATTTACAACCCCTCTCATCCTCTTTCCAAATGCCCACTTCTGTCCCCACTCTCCTTTCTTTATGCCCACAAGAATCTCCAGAATGCTCTTCTCTAGTATTGCAAATGCAACACCTAAAGACTATCTTAAACTGTCTCCTGCTTGCAAGTGAGTCAAACAGCCAACTGCTCCTGGAGCAACCCAGTATGCCCGTGTTGGGGGCTGTTGACACAGGAGCCCAGGAAAGTGGTGGTGTCAGGAAGAGGCTTTGGGTGGGTGAGGCAGAATGGAATTCAGAGCCCCCCAAAACAGCAAGGGGAGTTATTTATGGCCCTGGGATGTGGGCCTTGTCTTTGCCAAGCATGGGAATGATTCAACAAGATTACAGGTATTTAAGCTGAGGTAGCTCCAAATAAAACAGAGATCTATTTCTTCAGACCACTAGGAAAGCCACCCCTGAGAGCTGAAAGTGGAAAGAAGCCATGTAGGCTGGCCTGTCAAGAAATAATTGTGGGAAGTGCTTCTGTTCGGACTAGGGGCCGCTGTGGACCTGATGGGGGGGTACTTGTTCCAGGTCTGGTGAATTGATGAGACACTGAAGCAAACCTGCATCTCATCCCACCCCAGTCCGTGTATCCACTTGCTGCCGAAGTATTCGGAGCTTCTGCTGTCTTCAGACTAGGGTTTGGGTATGTCTGTGACTGAGAAGTTACTGGTGGCAGAGAATGTCTTGGTCCAGCTCTAACTTGAATTCTAGAAACGTCCATCTCTCCTGCTTTGGTATAAAATAGCCCCTGTGCTTGAATGTTGAGCCCATGTCCCCACTGCCTTACCCGGCAGACAGCCTATGTTGGCCTCCTGGTCAGGACTCACCCATCCACGTCCATCCACAGACCCCTGAAGCTTCGGGCTCCTTAGCTGTGGCCACTCTGTCCCCTCACCTAGCCTACAAGTGACTTACATGTCCAGGTGGGTGGGGTGGGATGGGTGGAGAGGATACGTGTACAATCTGCTTCATATGTCCTTTGCTTGGTTCCAGCAATGCAAAGTCAGCCAGAGGCCTGGGCATATAAAGCGTGAGTCCATTGCAGGCTGACTGTCCCTTCTCCATGTCCAGCTGGCAACAAGGCCAGGGGAGGAACTACAGTTCCCTGGTGTCCATGGAAAAAAGTCACTGGCTGGCAAACAGCATTTTCCCCAGAAAAAGGTAGTCAGTTACCATGTGCTCTATGAGGTCAAATGTGGGTTGAAATAAAACTCAGGACTTGGCTGTAGGGGGAAACGGGATCCTTTAGGGACACATCCAGGTAGTCATCCAGGCCTGTTCAGGGTCTTCCGTCTCCTGGTTGGTTAACTCCCAAGGTCCGTCTTCTCCCTTAGCATCATGTGGCCGGAGGAAGCCTCTGAAAGCAGCGCTTCCTGAACCTGAATTTGCATACAAATCACCCAAGTCTGGGGTCTGAGAAGCTGTATTTCTAACAGGCTCCAGGGGATGCCAGTGCTGCTGTCTATGGACCACACATCTTGAGCACATTTTCCTCTACACTAGGCCTCTGCTCCTCATCAGTTTCAGAACCAGCTCCATGGTCCAGAGCCCCCCCCCATCTCAAAGTGACCCTAATGATAAGGTGCCTGTTCATTATCCAAGCATTTATGGAACATCTACTATGCTGAACCCCAGGGGAGAGATGAATGAGACAGAGGCTGACCCTGCCCTCCTGGGGCTCATTCTCCATCAGGAAGAGCAATCACAAGTGTAATTCTGAATGTTGCTCTGGAACATGCAGCAGGGCCAGATAATTGCCCAGGCAATCATGTGAGGAAGACCTTCCCAGAGGAAGTGAGTTTTCTGCTGGGTCTTGAAGGATGAACAGGGGTTAATCAACTATTGAGGAAGACAAACATGCCAGGCAGAGATGGGAGGCAAGCCTAAGGCCAGAGCATGGGAAGAACTGGACACAGTCCAGGGTACAAAGAACATTTTTGACCACCTTTAAGACTTATTAACAAACACTGCAAAACCAATAGTGTAATAATCAGATAATACCAGTGAAATATTAACAGCGAATAAAGTGATAGAAAGCATCATTTGTGTGTGTATGCATGTCTGTATGTGTGTGCCTGTGTCTTCTCTTCCCAAGTAATAAATCCCTGCAGGAAGAGATCCCACATTATCTTTTATTCATCCGTTTCAGAATGATTTATCGAGCGCCGACTCTGTGTCAGGCACTGTGTTCATCATTGGAAATATGCCTTTATAAACAAGAAATGATGCTAATCCTAGGAAAACCAAATACGAAAACAATTACCATGAACCTAATTCATGCCCCAATAGGTGATGCTCAGCATCTCTAACCAAGAAGCACAGAGGAATGCTGTTTTCCATCCTCGCCTCCGGCGCTAGGCAGTGTTTATTTGCCTTTCCAACTTGATGAAATCTGTATTTCTTTCATCAATTAAAATGAACTTACTTTCATTTTTTTATTAGAAGACTGCCAGAGATAAAAAGTCCTTATTACCGTTTTCTTGCTGTCCAGCTTTTCATTAACAGATATCTCAGTGAGTCTCTTATGATGCCACAGGAGGTTTCAATAAAAGGCAGACTGTGCAGAACTGAGTTCATCAGATATTATCTAAGTTGTACATTTCACTTTTTTTTTTGCATGCTGGAAGCTTCACAGGGGATAGAAAATGTGTTTTAAAATTATATTCTTTAGAGTGTACCAGTTTCTTTTCCCCAACTTCTCTGTTAATCTCTTTTGAAGCATACATTGAGGGATGAAATGATGAAAGGGTCTCAGCCATCGCAGCTCTTTAACAATGTTAAATCAAAATTTTAACAACTTAACAACTGTTCCACGTTATAGGGGCTTTGGTTCTGCCCAGTGAAATATCCGTTATCAGCCTGGATCCTAACCTGAGAGTGGCCGAATCCCCTCCTTGGGGACAACAAGAAACAGTTGGGGACCTTTCAGTGGACCAAGACTTTACTTTTGGTCTCAAGGACTTGCTTGGAGGGGAATCACATCCTCAAGCAGCCCCAGAGTTGGGGGTGCTCAGCTTCAGTCCAAGTCAAAGCCCTTCATGAGACATTGGGCTAGAGCTTGAGATCCAACTCAAAAGTCCATAGGCTGGATTAAGAGGCCAAAGGAAAGACCTGCCCCAGGACCAGGGGACTGGTCAGGAACTGGCTCAGAGTAGAGTTGGCAGGAAACAAACTAGAGTCTTCATGACTCTCTTTAACAGGCTGACAGCTAGATGGATGCACTGAGCTGGCTTATAGACACAAGGCTGAGATGGAAGAGAAATGACTTTTTCTGCTCAAAAAAACCAGAGGACGACTCTTTCCTCTGTGACCTAATTGCCACAGCATGGGCAGGAGAGAGACGAAGGGGCGCCACACAGAGGGGTGGGCCCTCAAGCAAAAACACACAAGCTACAAGGCTTCAGAAAAATAGAGGTCATGCCTAGACATGTTGCAGAGCATGCAGAAGAAAAACAAATCTTATTTGCAACATAAGTGCTAAACAAACTGGACCGAAAGTGATTTTTTTTTTACAATGACTGATGCTGAGATGAATACTGTTTCTACAAATCATAATCGGGGCTTCTAAACAAAGGGTGATATATCAGAACAGATGGCATGACGAGGACTGTAGGGGACACACAGAGGAAGAGCCAACTGCAAAATATTCAGCTCAGGAAGAAGATGAGAATATTTCCCAAGAACACTGTGTTAAGGCTTTTCATCAATTCTTTTAGGAAGAAGAAATTACAAATTAGTATTAGAGCCCCACCGTATACTACCTATTGGCCGTTGAATAAAGTTATTGCAATTAATTATTCTTATTTCTATGATTCTAATTTCATAGTGTGAGGTCACAGATGCAGAATCAATCTTCTGATTATCTTTATGCAGTCCTGAGTTTAATCTTTCCATGTTTTCTTATAGACATTTATGTCATGTCGACTCCAGATGACGACTGTCATTGAGTCTGCTGACTATGCTAATCAGGTGAGGAGAGGAGTTCCCCTTAGAGATGGCGACCACAGCAAGGCGTGTTCCTGGTGGGGAGGGTCACACACTACAAAAGGATGCTAATAGCTGGGGCTTGAGTTGACTTGAACTCTTCTAAGGAATAGAAATTCAGCCCATATGAAATAATTGATATTAAGGTGTTAAAGAAGAAAAATGATTCTTCACTATGGATGCTGTGGCTATTAGGAGTTTAAACTATAAACAACTGTAAAAATAAGTGAAGTAGAAATTGAGCCATATACTGCAAAAACCTGAAGTGTATTACCAAAGGTAGACAATCTGAGCATACTTCTGAAATATATAGTAATGTTGGATATAATCATAGACCTACATATTACATATACATATATGAATATATCCTATATTAATTAATTACGCATTATAAGTATAATATAATTATTAATATATAATAATATATTAAGTATATATAAGGGATTGCATAATTAGGGTGTTTGGCAGCTCACACTGAGACCCATTGGTCTGTGATGGTACAGCCAAGATGTGGCCCAGCAACTGAGTGTGGCGAGGGGCCTCTTTAGAAGATGTATAGCATCGCCATGTTTTTTAAGTCAAGCACCCACATCTCCAAGGAAATAAAAATGTTCTACCAGAGGGGGAAAACTAGAGAAACTGCAGCAAGCTACCGTTCCTCGGGTAGCAGTATCATAATTGGGCTGAGGTAATTTTCTTCAGCAGCAGAGAACAGCCTTGTGCCAAAAACATGAGGCTGATGGTACTGCGTCTAATCCCACAGGAGTGAGGGGTCTGTGCTCACAGATCAACCAAAATCCAAGAGCCTGGGTCGTAGTAATCTAGATTATTCAGGAAGCAGAATCGGAAACACGAGTCCAAAAATAAACTGAGGCACATTAAAATTTTCAGGAGTTTATTTGAGCAAGAATCCATTTGAACTGAGGAGTGCCAAACTGAAGGTGGTTGGGGGCACTCTGGTGACAAGAGCTAGGGGCAAGACTTTCATAGAGCAGAGAAGGAAGTAAAGCAAGGGAATTATTTGATTGGCTAGAGCTCAAGCGGCTATTTGTGATTGGTTGTTTCTAAATTTCCGTTTCTCAGATGTGAGTGTGTGGACTGAGGTATAGGTTTGCTCACACAGGTTAGCAAGGCATTAGTGTGCTTACTCAGTTTCACAGAGGCAAGTGAACAGGAGATTTATTAGGGAGTGCTCTCAGGATCCAGAGCTGCCGAAGGGAAAAGAAGAAAGCAGGAAGTTGAAGAAATTGACTTGTGATTCAGCCCCAGTGGAAGGCTCAGCCAACCTACGGGGATTTCTGGGACTGGAAAGACCCTGCAAGCTTGTTCTCTCTTGGAGCAGGGGCCAGGCCTCTGTATTCCTGCCTCAATCTCTCATTGGTTGTGGGTTACTTGGGGACGGTGACCTGGCTTTCAACAGTTGAGACAATCCCTCAAGGGGGCTGACAGATTTTACTTGGATCTGTTAAATTTATAAAATTAACTTGGGTTGAACCAATATTTTTATGATGTTGACTCCTTTTATCCAAGAGCATAGAATATTTTTCCACTTGATCTAGTATAATCCCGTGTATTTCCAAATTGTCTTGTAATTTTCCTCATATAGAGTTTGGATGCATCTTGTTAATTCTGTGCCTAGGTAATTTAAAAGTTTTTTTCTCTGGTGAATGGAGGACTTTTGTTTCATTATATCTTTGAATATAATATTATTTATTTTAAATGGAGGACTTTCATGTTTGTATATTTATTTTATAACCTATTACTTTATTAAAATCTCTTGTCATTTGCAGTATTTTCTATTGATTTGAGTTTTACACAAAGGTTATGCAAATAGAGACAGTTTTACCATAGAATAGCTGGGAAAATCCTGAAGAAAAGAAGAAAAATAAAGGGAAACAGAGGGCTGAACTTACTAGGTATTGTTTAAAAAAAAAAGAAAAGAAACAATAGGCCCAAAATGGAGTCACTTGTGCTAATCCTCATCACTGAATCAAGACTTAATATCTAACATAATTGCAGTTTTAATCTTCCCCAGAAATGTAACCTTAACTAGTCAGCCTGGAATTTCCTGGTAAGCACCAGTGAGGTAGTATGCCTAGTAGATCTTGTCTTCTTCCAAAGAAAAGTGTCCTTGCCTGAAATAACTTGCTCTTTTGTTTAGGGACTTACTTGGCCCACCCCCTCTCTGCCGTTAAAAACCTTGCATTTTGTACAGCCCCTCGGAGCTCCTTGCTCCTTGCTAGATGGAGCGCTGCCCAAATCATGAATCTTTGAGTAAAGCCAATTAGAGCTCTAAATGTACTTAGTTGAATTAAGTTTTTTTAAACAGTATAATAGCTTCTTGGACTAAAACAGAGTGGCATCAATTCATGAGTAGACAACCCAATGGAATGGAATTGCGTAAACTGGTTCCATTGCATATGGAAACTTACCATGTGATAAAAGCTGCGTCCCAAATCAGGAAAAGATAGAAGCTGTTTTCTCTCTGCAATTATGTTGTTTTACACAGTTTCAAACTTTAAGAAAAGTTGCAAATACAGGACAAAAGAATCTTTTATTCTTCGAAGTATTTGAGAATAACTTGTTGGCATGATGTCCCATCACCACGACCTCCAAATACTTTAGTGTGTATTTCCTAGGAACAAAGTTATTCTCCTCCAAAACTGTGATACAGCCCTCAAAATGAGAAAGGTAATATTGTCTCATAACCATGATCTAATCTCTAATCTGCAGACCCCAAGATGGGCTCACAGTCCCTAAGGCATTAGCTTGCAGTGACTCCCTTTGCCCAGCAAAGCAATAAATCTGTTCTTTTCTAATTCTCCCAAAACTCTGCTTCTGACTCTCAATTCAGCTATCAGGATACAGAGGCTGGTTTTTCGGCAACACTAGCCTTTTTGGGGAAGCTTCTCGTCCTACTGGAAATGGTGTTTTCTCCCTCAGTAAATCAAATGACCCACTAGTTCTTCCCTGAAATACTTCTCACCCATAAAGATCCTGCAGTAGAAATGTCTTCAAATCTTACTGTGATTTCTCTAATAGATAGCCTTGACTTTAGATAGTATGTTGGAGGTATTTGTTTGCAACTGGAAAATGTTAGCTAAAGCATTTATACAGCAAAGCCAACAAAGCTCAACTAAGCCCTTTACACATTTTCTGAAAGAGGCTATGTGACAAAGGCCATGGTCTCACTTTGGTTCTATTCCAAAGCTCTAAACCACAGCCTGCCATTCTGTATACCATAACCACTTCCTCACAGATATCTGGCCATGTACAGTGTAATTATTATTATATTAAGGATCCCAAGAGTCTCCGAAATCTTGATATATTTTCTAAATTGTCTAATAAAAAAAGATTAAATTGTGCTCACTATAAAAGCCTCTTCAGAGACTCAAACAAACGCAATGTGTAGATTTGTTTGGCTCCTGATTAGAATAAATCAATTGCATTTGGGTGACAAATGGAGAAATTTGACTATGGATGGGCTATGAGATGTTATTAAGCAATTATTGCTCATTTTGATATATGTGATAAAGCCATGGTGGTTACATAAAAATATTTTTATCCATTAGAGATGCATACTAAATATTTGAGTATAAAAGAATATAATGAGATTTGCTTCAAAATACAGTAGGAAAAAAATAGTGGTGGTTGTAAATAAAACAAGACTGGCAAAATAGTGCTAGATATTGAAACTGGGAGCTAGATGCTTGAGAAATGACATATTCTTCTTCTTTTCTGTGTACATTTATGAAAATTCTTAGAATAAGATATTCTTAAAAATCTGTTGACTATCATTTTATTAAGCCTATTTTATTACATTCAAAAGCTGTGAAAAGTGGTCATTGGCTAATAAGTTTGTGTTAATCTGAAAAATATTGTCCAACTATGCTGAGTAACTGAAGATGTATTCCAAAGAAAAGAAAATTTCCCCATCTTTCTTCCTTCCTACTTTAGTAAATCAGATAGTTTCTTTGTTCTTCACCTGGAATAACCTAGAACAAATTCAAATAAACTTTCTGTCTCCTCAAGACTGGTGAGACATTAATAACTTTCAATCATATTTTTTTTGTTCTCTATTTTTTTGAGGGGTGGCAGTCGAGGTAATTTGGTTTATTTACTTATTTTTAATGGAGGTACTGGAGATTGAACCCAGGACCTCATGCATGCTAGGCATACACTCCACTACTGAGCTATACCCTCCCCAACACCTTTCAATATTAAGAGGACTGGTGATGGAGGTCACAGACCTGGAAAAGAACTTTGGAGCCATCTGGTCTACATCTCCACTGTCACGTGCCTATAGCAGCTCACCTAAAGCCTTGGGAACAAAGAACAAGGTCAGCTTCAGGTGGTCCTAATAGCGAGACAATTGAACGGACAGAAGACTCTAAGCACAGGAAGTAATCTCATCTCTGACGCCCCTTCCTCCTGCAAACAACAACATCCATTAATACAGCCAAGATGAGAATGCAGGACTCCTGCCTAGGAAAAACAAGTATGAAAAATCTCACATGTCCTGAGGTTGTCGTGGCATTTTGTGTGACAGTCTTTCCTGTTTCTGTAATACTCTGCAATCCGTATGACATTTCCTGACAAATTCCACATGACAGAGCATTTTCTGGTTCCAAAAAGCAATACTTGTAGTTGCTATTGCAAATAGAAACTCTGACCTGCTGGTCTCAGAATGGATGCTATTTGGCAATGACTGTTTATGCTTTCTGGGCAGTTAAGTCATTTCATCAATTTCAGGAGCAGCTTCATGTATTTTCAGTTATAATGGTGACTGAAGTAACAGTATAATATTCCTTGATAGCCAAGTGTCAGATGTAAAAAAATATTATTTGCAGTTAAATTTTCATGATTAATTATCCAAATAATTGTGACTGAAACAAGTTGTTTTCCTGCACTATCCATATACCAATGCTCGATGTGAAACTCACTTTGGAATGGATGGGACTAAAAGACAGACTTTCACCCACCCTCTCCTCCTCAGGGTGGGGGGAATCCCTCGGGCTTGAATTCTCTTCTCTCTCATAATTTGATATTTTAGAAGTTATGCCCTAAAGTCCACCATTTCCTGGAAGCCTGCTCCTACTTCAGATCACAACTGATTTAACTATGATGTAAGTAGGAACCAGAACAAATTACTCACTGTCCCTGCCTTTGGAGGAAAAACATTTTAACTTTCTGTGTCCCTCAGAGGAATAAGACAATTGCTTATTTGAGTACTGACAGCACACCCAGACCTCTCTCATACATCCTTGGGAGATGTAAGGAAAATATTAGACAACACTTACCCTAAAGAGGGTTGCCAGCTTTAGCAAATAAAAATACAAGATGCTCAGTTACACTTGAATTTCGACAAATCATCTCTTTTTAATATAAATGTGTCTCATGAAACATTTGCAACACTGTCATATTAAAAAATTCTCTGTTGTTTATCTGAAAGTCAAAATTAACTGGAGGGCCGGTACTTTATCTGGCAACCCTAGCTGGAAAAGATATTTCGTTCTGGTTCAGGAGGAGAAATTGACACAAAGAAATCAATTTGAGCAGAATGTGATCAAGTCTCAAATTGTGGGGTGCAGGGAAAGGGAATGTTAACAGAGATCAGAATTTTTCCAACAATGAGGGCACTCAAGGAATTCTGTTTTTGAGGGCCTTTCCTGTGTCTCCAGCCCCTAGCCTACTGGTAGTGGTGTTCAGGAGATTCTCAATGTGTGTAATGAATGAACAAATAAATGCATACATCCGCCAGCGTGAGGCAGCTTGAGGTGGGTCTCGACGGAGGACCAAGATCTAAAGGTAAAGAGTAGTGGAGAGAAGGAACGGGCACATTTATCTCAGCAGGGGGCTGGGCAGGAGGAACTGTTGCAAAGAAAAGTCTGGGCAGCAATGGGTCTCCAGCTTTTTTGGACTGAGAATTACTTACAGAAAAAGATCCCACAGCTGCTGGTCCTACTCATTGCGCTTTCCGGTAGAAATAGCACCAGTGAAGCAAAATTCAATAAAAATCTATAGAATTGCATGTGATACTCTTCGAAATGCTGATGTGATGTAAAAATCGACATGTTTACATCTGTTTATAGCTTCTCAGGGGGAACCTTTGTCACCCATTAGTGGTTTAAGGATTATATTTGGGGATATATCCAACTAGAATACAGGTGTTAAGTTTCTTGAGATGGAAAACTGAAATGTAAGAGATTAAATCTTAGATTTTTCACATTTTGATATAAAGGTGTTAATAGCGACAGCATATTCTCTGGCCTGGCAGACTTTCAGTGTATTTTTTAAAGTCATTTAAAATCCATCTGAAACCAAGAAGAAACAAGATTTAAAATCTGAAATTGCTTCAGGTTAGATCAGGGTTTCTCAGCCTCTGCGCAGATGACACTTTGAACAGGATAATTTTTTGTTATGAGGGCTGTCCCGAGCATTGTAGCATGCTTAGCCACACTCCTCATGTGATGGTCAGTTTGATGCGTCAACTTGACTGGCCACAGAGTGCCCAGATTAAACAGTATTTCTGGGTGTGTCTGTGAGAGTGTTTCCAGATGAGATTAGCACGTGAATCTGTGGACTTACTAAAGCAGATAGCCCTCTCCAATTGAGGTGGGCATCATCCAATCAATTGAGGGCCTCAACAGAACAAAAGACGAGAGAAGGAGGAATTTGACCCTCTTGCTTTCTGCCTGCCTGCTTGACTTGGAACATCTCATCTGACTGTCTCTGGCCCTCTGGCTGGAATTTAAACCACTGGCTCTCTTGGTTCTCAAGCGTTCAGATTTGGATGGAATTACAGCACAGGTTTTCCTGGGTTGCCAGCATGCAAATGGCAGATCGTGGGACTTTGCTGCCTTCACATTGTATGAGCCTATTCTTCATTATATATATGTTATATATATAACATATTATATATATAATATATTAATTATATATTTATATATATTATATAAATGTATATATACATGTCATATGTGTATATATATCTTCATCTTACTGGTTGTTTCTCCAGAGAGCCATAAATGATACACCAGGCTTCTACCCACTGGATACTAGCACACCACCACTGCTCCCCCTTCTCCTGCCATTTGTTTGTGACAAACAAAGATGTCTCCAGACATTGCCACATGTCTCCCAGAGGAAACCACCCCCCCCACCACCGTTGAGAGCCCTTGATCTAGATTAAAGCACCCTGTACCAGTTGAATTAGATGTCCAAGAAGTCTCTAATGTAATTCTTTTCCTATCCGACTGAGACAAATAAGAGACAACTTGAGCAAATAAAGCCTATGCATCTGATAAGCTCGTCTCTAAGATGAATAAAGATGCTGCTAGACATGGATCCTGGATGATGAAAAAGCAAGTGATGAACTATATCCATTAAGATCACACACATTCACTTCAAAGGTCCTGACTTCAGTGGTCCTGGGTTGATCTCATCAGATTGACTCATTGAAATAAGTGCACCTGACAATGAAAGGCAAATCATTACTGGCTAATTATGAGATGATTACCTTTAATAAATGCTTCTGCGTCTATAATTTGGGAGAGAAGAAAAATTGGCCATCATAAAGGTAAACGAGAGACACCTTTGAAAATCTGGGGTCCCTCCCAAGAGGCAGCTCTCTTCAACTGATAAACACTGTGACATCAGTTCAAAAACCCTTGAAAAATTTTCATGTTCAAAATTATTCTGCCAAAACAGGTGCCATATTGTTTGCCTCTGGCTATCCTGTCCTGGAGTCTTTATTTCATCACTTTGAGAAACAATGGTTACTTCTAACTACTATTTGGAAGTTTATTAAAAATTGATCTCTATGGGAGAAATAAGCAAGGATATATATTCACAATGCATTTTTCCTGAATCAAGAAGTTTTTTTCCTGTGGTGAAGCTAGGAAAAAAATCACTTTTCTAATAATTTATTAAACAAAATTTACTGGATTCAAAATATGGATAAAGTGAATTTATACTTTGAATGCCCACTGTTTTACAGAAGGATTGACCAAATAGTGGAGGAAACTCTCTTACGCTTGCTTAAAAAGAAGTAAAACATTGAGTGAAAGTTTTGGACCTCTGAGAGATAAATATCAGTCAAACGGATTTTCAATAAAGCCCCTTAATTTCCTACTCATGGTAATAATCAGATCTAGGACTTCCATTTCCAGCAACATCATCTATATACTGGATGGCCTGAAAATTCTCCCAATACAAAACAGCTAAGAACTCTAGATATATATATCTATCTAGATATATCTAGATATATATATCTAGATAATATAACGAACATCACATGATGCTAAATAAAAGAAGCCAGATACAAAAGGTCACATATTGTATGATAGCATTTATATGAAATATCCGGAATATGTAAATCCATAAAGACAGAAAGCAGAGTTGTGGTTGTCAGGGGCTGGGGGATGGGAAATGGGGGATTAACTTCTGAATGGGTGCAGGGTTTCCCTTTGAGGTGAAGACAATATTTTTTGGAAGTAGATAGAGGTGGTGGTTGCACAGCACTGTGAATGTACTAAATGTCACTGAATTGTGTACTTCAAATGGTTAATTTCATAGTATGTGAATATCATCTCAATAGAAAACAGAGAGACATAACAGACATCTTTTTAAATGTATAGGAGGTTAGTAAGAAAGTGATAGAAAACACGAGGGGCCAAAACTTAAGAGGCAGATGGAAAAGCAAGTGATCATATGACACTACAGCTATACTGGGGCTCTGATGATTTTCTTAACCAAGGGAACTGGCTTCTAAGGGCAGCATTGGACAGGAGGCAGTGTTTTGGACTCATGCTGCATGAGTTGTTGGAACTGAGACATTGGATGAAGCCCAAAGACTAAAAGGAATGGGTCAATGAAAGGGCTCGCTGGAAACAAGCCACCTGCTTGAAAGGTAGAAGAAAAAGAATAGATCCCAGCTTGGGATCTGGATGTGAAACAAGAAAACAAAACGAAACGAAAGTTTCTTCTTGGACAACTGTAACAGTGGGTAACAGTTACAATGAATGGTAGAAATGACAGGGGAAGGTAACTGGTAAAGACTTATCATTTAGAAGGATGTTTATCATATTAAACAATTGAATAAAATGAAACAAAATGGTAAAAATGTAAGGAGTTGAAATCAAAAGAATTTGTTAGTGTACTGAAAGTAAAAAAGAAAAGAGTAAAAATATTAAAAGGTGATTTTAAAAATAAAAGTTTGGCGGGGGAGGGTATAGCTCAGTGGTAGAGCATAAGCACAAGGTCCTGGGTTCAATCCCCAGAGCCTCCATTAAAAAAATAAAATCAAAACAAATAAACCTAATTTCTTCCCCCCAAAAAGGTCATATAAAATAATGAGGAAATCAAAGGCAAGAGTTTTTAAAAGCATAAATCGTAGAGAGTCAAAGAATAGAAAAGAAAATGGGATCCTAATTCATAGAAAAATAATTTAAAACAGGCTAAACAGAGTAAAAGTGGACACAACCAGAAATGGTAAGCTACAAATAATTTTAAAATTAAGTAAACGTATAGCCAGTCACTGTGAGGCAAAATAACAGCCATAAAAGCAATAACAGAATTAGTGACAATTCCTAACTGGGAGTTGGCCATACCCCCAACGTGGGGCCTGGACAGAGGCCTTCAGTGTCAGAGGGCCAAAGGTGGCAGAGTCCAAATTCCAGAGGTCACAGCCCTATCCTTGGCTATTTCCAAGTTGACTTGAAACCCAGGTCACCTCCTCAGTAAAAACACACCCATAAGGACACTATGACTACCAGGGATGGAGGCTTTTGCAACATCACACAGCTGATAAATGACAGACCTATGAGCTTCTTCTACCTGTGCCGAGCTGGTTGCTAGTTCAATAGCTGGGACCAGAGATGTGCTAGGGAAACATGAGGCAAAGCACCTGAAGGGTCTGATACAATGCTTTTGTCAAGGAGAAGAAGAATCTAGAAGCAGTTGCCTCATCATAAGAAAGAGACTTTCAAGTGAAACTTCAGTTGGATGTAAAGCTCTTTTCATTAGTCTATAGGTGCTCTTCTAACACCCTATGTACACAAGCCCAGCTGAAACTCTAGCTGATGTCCTTCCTAAGGTCCCTAATTGCCTGCCATATTTACACAGTGGTTGCAGTGATCTGCTCTTTGCATAGTTACTTAATAATTCAGTCTCAAGTTTTACTACCGTGGGACTCCTTAAATTCTCCATGGCCTAGACTGGCAAAGTCCCAGCCTGGGTCAGGGATAAGCTGTCACATTTGTACAGCCCTGCTAAGGTTACAGAACATTTTCACATGATATTTCTTATGTGGCCTTCACATCAACGCTGGAGGAATAGATTTCAAATGGTAAAGGTGGCAGTGACATTCTAGAGGTAGCAGAGCTACCGAGATATAGAGCGTTAGGATTTCTGACAATGTTCCTTCCTCCTGAATAGTCTACTTCTTGTTCGTAACAATTTGCAAACAACCCTTAGGCCAAAATAACTTTCTTTCTTACAAATGAAAGGTTGCACATTGCCATGACCATCTTCTGTCACAGCTGTCAGTGTATCCCCAGTGGGCCACTTGATATTCTTGGTAGTAAATGACTGAAATCGATTCTATCTATCTTATGAAAGAATGGGCTTGTTGGAAAGATATAGGTTGGCTCACAGAATCAGTGGGAAGAGTAAAGAACAAGGCTAATAAATGAACAGGAACCAAACTTACAGGGTCGACTAGGTTATGTTTAAGCAGCTTAAATCAATAAAGGCTTATTTCTTACTCAATCCGTCTTGGGTTGACAGAGAGCCTCTGCTCAATATAGTCCCTCAAGGTCCCAAGCTGATAAGGCAGCCACCATCTCAAACCTTGCCAGTGTCCATACTAGAAGAAAAAGATAACTCTGGATGATCTCACTCGACCAATTACATTCTCAGTCCTGAAGGAACACTCATCACTTCCAGTCCAACTCATTGGCTATAACTGGTCCACTCAACCAGAAGGCGGCCAGAAAATGAAACTGTATCATGTTCCCAGAAGAAGAAAAGAACTGGAAATAGATGACAAACAGCAGTCAGGACGATCATAGCCATGCAGAGGAAAATTCCCTGGTTAGGGTGCCACGGCTGGGCACTGTTGGCCACCAGTAGTCATGGCAGAATAAAGCCTAAACTACCTTTATCATTCATTCTGATTTGCAAGCCCTGAATGCATTCTGAATCCAAAGTCCATATTAATTGACTGGGCTTGGGTCACATGACTGTGCCCCAGTTGTCAGTACCTGTCTCCCACCAGGTCATTATGTGAATTCCATAGCGCGTTCCCCAAATGCAAGAAAGGAGTTTAGGTGCTGGGCAGTCAAAAGGGAGAAAAATGTCCACTATGTGATAAATGTCCAATATATGCAACTTGCAGAAGAAAACAGAAAAACATATATAAACAGTCTTGTTCAAAGTGTCAGTCCTATTTGTTCTCTGCTTAGTTTGGAAATCAGTGCTCCATGGACTATTTGCTCGTCTCTACATCCGTATATTCATTTAGGCAACAAATGTTCAGAGAGATCTCATCTGCTTCCAGGCACTCTGAACATACCAAGATGAATAAGACAGGGTCCTTCAGATGCTTATGTTCTAACAGTAAGATAGACACTAGGTAAGAAATTGCAACACAGTGTGGTAAGTCTTTATACAGAGATTAACGTCAAGCGGTGGTATTGGCACAAAGTAGAGTGTAATTAACTTCAGTGGTGGGAGGCACACTAGTCGTGGATGACCATTTGGAAAAGATGTTAGAGGAGGGAGGTACTGTTGCAGTGTCTGTCCTGGGGAGAGATGAGTAACGTAGTATGTCAGGGGCTTAGAAGAGCATTAGAGCTGAGGCTGGAATTAAGATTGCCAGAATCAGCAAATAAAAACATAGGACTCCCAGTTAAATCTAAATTTTAATTTTTTTTTGGTGGGGGGAAGTAATTAGGTTTACTTATTTATCTGTTGTTAGAGGAGGCACTGGGGATTGAACCCAGGACCTCATGCATGCTAAGCATGTGCTCTACCACTTGAGCTATACCATCCCCTTAAATCTAAATTTTAAATGAACAATAAATACTTTTTTTAGTGTAAATGTGTCCCAGACAATATTGGGAACATATTTACACTAAACATTATTCTAAAAAGGGGTCTGGGTGAAATTTAAATTTAACTGTGTGTCTTTGTCGTATCTGGCCCCCCTAATTAGAATGCTTTCTTACTCATTCTTTGGAATGCATCTCAAATGTCCTGTCTTCCAGGAAGCCTTCCCTGAACCCTGGGGTTGGCCTGAATATCTTCTGGGCACCTCTGGGCTCACATCTTTGCCTCCAGCGCAGAATATAGTACATTTTTGTGATATTATCCCTGGTACTGGGGGAATGTAAAGGGCAGTTACAAAGAGCCCCAAGAAATCATATAGCACCCTACAAAGCATCAAAGTTCAAAGAACATAGAAGTTTGACCTTTCAGTGAAAATACATGTTTGACATGAAACATTAAAAAAAAGATATCTTGCATGTTTCTATCTCAGAGGGCTCAAAAAATGATAAGAAAATGTGAAGTAATTAGTACTTTAGGAGAAAAAGCATTATTTAAGAGATAAGCCATTAGCTAGCCTAGCAGGAAAATCTGGTCCATTTCCTTGACTTAAAATGGGAATCATTCTAGCAAGATGAGACTCTAGCTAAGAATCAAAAGTGTCCTTTATGAGTCCAAAGCTGTCATTTTACAGATAAAGAAGTTAGAACACACAGAGGCTAAGTAACTTGTCCAAGGTCATAGAACGAATTTGTGACTAAGGGTTAAAGGTCTTTTGATCCCCAGCCCAGCACTCTTGGAATTGTCTACCGAAGACTTGGATGGAAGATTTCCAAGGTCACTGAGTAATCCATTCGAGTGTTTATTAGATCCTTATTATCAAAAAAGTCCTTCTTTCCTTCCATCTTATCTAAGTTCTTCATTCTGTTCAAGTCCTTGCTTTGGTTCTTCTTTCAATGAAAAGGAAAAATAAGCCTTACTTGGGTCAACCTGTGCTTTGTCTATTAAAACACTATTAAGTTGACCCCTATGTCATCTCATTCTCAGGCAAAAATTAAAAACAGTGTTTTAATGGAGTTTTTTCCTTCTGGGCAAAGTGACTCTCCTTTGAACTATTAGGTCTTCAGATCTGTCCTATATTAGAGAGAACAGAATGGACATGACATTGTAGAATGGTCCTGCCTGCTTTCAGACTGAAGGGAAAACTACTATCTGCATTGTC
This sequence comes from Vicugna pacos, assembly GCF_048564905.1. Classification (NCBI taxonomy): domain Eukaryota; kingdom Metazoa; phylum Chordata; class Mammalia; order Artiodactyla; family Camelidae; genus Vicugna; species Vicugna pacos. Next base: position 36,259,904 of record NC_133023.1, read on the forward strand.
CTACATCCCTACACACTTTAGGATTACATTTCTTTTAAAGAAAAAAAAAGGTAGAGAAAATGGCTTTTAATTACTGATTCGTGATAATGTCATTCACTTCCAACCATGACCTAATTTTACTACTGTCCACAGTACACCCACTGAGATCCCAGGACCTCTGCCCTGAAACCAGGCATTAATACCTCACGTGTCCTACACCTTAAATGGCTTCCTTTGCCAAAGACTCAGCTTACACTCATTCTCTCTGCTGTCCTTATGCTCTGCCTTAGATGTAGTTTACTGAGAAAGCAAAACCACAAGCATGCAGGCCATAAATCTCACCTAGGGCAAAGTGTATTCAATTTCAAGGAATTTCAGTCTAGAGTTCCTTCTTGGCCAATTCCCACTGAATTTCCAATATCCATTTTACTTAATCTCCCTGTCCGCTCTTCAGGATGCATTGTCCTTATTTTTAATCTACAAAGTCTCTAGTTGCCCTATAATAACACGATTATCTTCTTAGGACATTTCCTTATAATTTTGCTTAATAATCTTTAAAGGTACATGATGCCTATGTTTTAACTTAAAGAGGGCAAGCATGAATATCTACTCATAAACAGTAATACTAGGAACAGAATAGATATTAATATCATTCTCATAATCTGGCATAAGAACCTTTTCTTCTAATACTTCTAATACTTTCCTTCTTGCCTAAGAATGCCTTCCTCTCTTCCCCTACCCAAATCCCTCTCCTCTTCTTAAAGGTTTAGCTTAAAATCTCTCCTCTGTGATGATTTGCTGACCAAAGCACGGTTCCCATACTTTGATAATTTATTTTCCACCTGTTTCTCTTTCTCCCAGCACCTGTACTTTTGCTTCATTGTCCTAATACAACTTGCAAATGCTATTTATTTGTTTGTTTATTTGTTGTTATATGTCTCCCTTCCTCCTCCACTTGTCTCCAACCCTTCACCCCTCCCCCCCATAGAATATTTCCAGCATCTTGCACAATGCTTGGCATTTGTTAAATGAATGAATAAAAAAGCAACCTCATCACTATAACATCCTTGTAGGTAAGCATTATTATCCCCAATTCACCAATGAGGAAATTGAATTTTGCAGCAGTTGATTAATTTGCCCAAGGTTGCATTATGTTGTCTGATAGAGCTGGATTTCTCCGGGAAGGTTTTCTGAGTTACAGCTGTGAGGCTTTGCACAAGATTCTTACCTTTGCTGTGCTTCCATTCTCATTGTTAAAATACTATCTACCTTTGAGTGTTGGTGTAGGGATTCATTGAGCAAAGCTTGGCTAATCGCAGGGCCCTTGAGCTCACTGCTGGGCACAGCTGGTTCCTATCAGTTCATTATCCTTTGGGTAAAACTGTTCAAATCGCTACTAATCCAACAATTTTGTCCAAAAAGATGTGATAAAATTATCTGTCAAATACCTAGCTGAATTTAAGATTCCCTTAAAGCAAATGAAATTCCTTACCTATTGGTTTCATCAACGCTAACCATCAAAGGAAACAAGATTTGGCTTGTTTATTGGTAAACTCATTTCAACAGTGGCCGCAACTTCTATGTGTGTCCCCTAAAACATCCCTCTGATACCTGTTTTAGAATTTTGCAGAGCAATTCCATCAAGCTCATTTTTCCCTGGTTTCTAGAACCTACTTGTCTTCTTTTTGGAAAAATGGGAACATGATTCCAACTCTAAAATAAATTAATTTAGTTTTGTATTATGTTCCCAAAATGCATTGCTTCTGGTAAAGTGCATTGCTCACTTTGCTTTTGAGGGTTGCTTAATTTAGTACTGAATTCTTATAATGTCTTTGGAATTGACTACAGTGTATCCAGAACCTTAGTGTTCTAATGATCCATTTGTCTAAATAATAGAATAACTCATATTTATTGTGTGCCAAGGAATGAGCTAAGCCCTTTATAAGCATCCTTTCCTTTAAATTTTACAACATCACTTTGAGTTAACTATTATTATTATCCAACTTTACAGGTGAGAAACTGAGACTTCGAAATTATATTTCCAGCTCCATGGTGAATAAAAAGACGGAAAATGTAACTGGCAAAGAGGAAGTAGGAAAGAGACACAGTGAGAAGTGAGAAGATGCTGGAACTTCTAGAGGTTTTAATGACTCCTAAGTTTCTGTTTCCAACCCCTTTCTGGACCCTTATTAAAAATCCCCTCTCTCTTAACCTAGCTCTAAATGGTATCCGTTACTTGAAAACTAAGTCTTAACTAGGAAGGCTGTCTAGAAGATGTTACAGACAAAAATTCATTTTGAAGAAGTAGGAGTTTACTAAATGAATAGAGTGTTTTTGGAAGACTCAGTATTGTGTGAGAAGGGTTTAGTAGCTCCATGGAGGCAGTACGAACTCCAGGATGTCCTAATGTTTCCAAAAGTAAGAGAATCTGGGGGATGGAGGGTATAGCTCATGTGGTAGAGAGCATGCTTAGCATGCGTGAGGTCCTAGGTTCAATCCTCAGTACCTCTATTACAGAAAAAAAATATTAAATAATTAAAAAGTAAGGGAATCTGAAGGGTGTGATAGATGGTAAGGTGGAGAGACAGGCAGGAATAGAATCATATTTTATCGGGGAGAAAGAATTTGAAATGTGTCCTAAAAATTAAGATAAGCCACTGAATCATTTTAAGCTGGAAAAGAATTTGTATTTGAGACTGATCTTGCTAACTTCAGCAACCTAATGGGATTTGGAGGACTGTAGACTGTCAAGACACTGGATTTCCATCATCCAGGAATGGAATGGAGGGGTCTGAATCAAAGCCGACACAGTTACACCACTAGCTGCCTCAAAGGGGGAGTTTTATATATTGTTTTGTTTGTCCAACTAAAATTTACTTAATACCTACTAGTTAGAATGATCTAGAAAAAACAAACAAAAAAATTCTACAGAATTAAAAACAAAAGGAATATAAGTTTCTTGGAATGCCCAGAATTTGGGGTATTTTGAGTGATGGTTCAAATCACTCAAGAGTTAGCTTTTTTTTTTTACAGTTGATGATAAAGAATGTTTAATTGTTTAGGATTAAATTTAATTAGCATTTTAATGAATTTGAATCATATCTTTTTCATTGAAGTATAGTTGATTTACAATGTTGTGTTAGTTTCAGGTATACAGCAAAGTGATTCAGTTATATATCTACATATATGCATATTATTTTTTCAGATTCTTCTCCATTATAGGTTATTACAAGATATTGAATATAGTTCCCTGTGACATACAGTTGGTCCTTGTTGTTTATCTGTTTTATATATAGTAGCGTGTATATGTTCATCCCAAACTCTTAATTTATCCTTCCCCCATCCCTTTCCCTTTTAGTAACCATCATTTGTTAGCTTTTGACTGTACATTTCCGATGAAAAGCATTCTTTGGGAGTCTATTGCATCCATCTTCTTTCTGACCCTAAGTGCACTTGGTAGCATAAAGACAAGCCAAAATGTCTCACGAGGAAGCACATACATGTAGTTCCACAGTTCATTTACGCACACGATCCAGACTCATTAAAGTTTTATCTTAGAGACAGATAAATTTACAAAATGAATATTTTGAGTAGTGAAGTCCCCACATATTTAGATTTTGCAGTGTAGGTATCCATGGCAGTATGATCAGAATTCAGGATGGAGAGATATAAAGAGTTAAGCTTGAGGTTAACTTTCTGTAAAACTATTAGATGCTGAGATTCGAATATATATTAGTTTCAGATAGCAACAAGTTTCCAGAGTTGTTAGATTTTTTAAAAGTGTCCCTGACTTATCTTTGTATCTTCCTTGGCCACATTCTCCTCTCATTTCCATATAAAAACAATAGCAAATAGTCCCTCTATTCCTTTAAGCGCCCCCAGAGAATCTCACTTCCCCTAAAGAAGCCTTCTGATTTTGTTTGCTTGGTCACTTGATTTTGAGGGGTAGAGAGGAGCAGCTTGAACACTGTCTTGTGTGCTTCAGACCGAAATGCTTCCTGTATTTTTCCTATGCTATTCAACCAGTCTGTTCATTCAAGACACCACCTTTCATTTAGCTGGTGCCCTTTAAGTCATCGTGAATTACGTCAGTGCCCAAGGAGCTTCACATCTATGACCTCTTTATCGTAAAATAGGACAAGACAGGGCCTGATCCAACTCTTCTGAGAAAAAGCAGGTGTTATTTAAATTCTAGGGGAAAAACACAGCTTGTTTATTTGATGTTTCAATGTAATTGCTCAGACCCAAAGCATCCAAAGCAATGAAAATTTTTATCTGGGGCAAATTTTATTGTATAATCCTCCTGTTGCTTCAGTAAGAATCATAAAATATCGAATTCTGATCATAACAACAAACATCTTTTAAATAAGTTGGCCGGACAGCTATGTCTGAGACAAAGCAATGGAGAGTGGTTGCGTGTATGTAGACAGAAAACAAAGGATAGATTTCAGAGATTGAGGTTGTGATATTTTCTTGGCAGTAAGATCAGAAGTTATGAACTACATGATCCTGAAATCCTTCCTAGAGGAAAACAATGCTTTCTTTATTTAGCTCAAGGCTCTCAAAACAAAAGACATCTGTAAGAGTCAACTTCAAATTCCAACGGTGTTTTAAGTATGGATATGAAGCACACAGAACTTTGTTATTTATAACATTCTTTTTAAAATAGATTTTAAAATTTTTATGTGAATTCATACATGTTTTCATATACATATATTTCCAATAATGCAATTTTTTTGGTTCTCTCTTCCATTTTTACTTGGCTTCTCCATCCACCTCCTTACTCCACTCTCACCCACAATCACTCCTCCTCCTACACACACACACACACACACTAGTGCAATCACACACACCATGTTGACTACTTAGTCAGTATCCTTCCTTATTACCCACCAAAGTTACATTATCATACATACACATATACACATTTGGGTGTTTTTCATAGTTCATTTTTATTAAATGAATCCTATTACGTACTTACTTTTGTATCTTCTTTCACTTTAATGTTCTTATAAAAATCCCTCCAAATCAAGTGGTACCTTCTTTTTTAATCATTGAATAATAGTCTGTCGTTGATGAACATAATGTAATCAACCAGCCCCTCTTTGATTCCATTTGTTCCTAGTGTTCTACCTCTTTCCTCAGAAGGAAATGAGAAGCATATTATTGGACACTGAGGAAAGGTGATCCTTGTTATAAAGTGGCAGACAATTCAGCGGAAACGTGTTCTTCTGTTGGGTGGAAGGTAAAACTTGGAAGTGATGAACCTGGATATTCATCTGAAAAACTTCCAAGCAAAGTGTGCAGCTGCAGCATGGTGTCTCCTTGCTGTTTATAGTAACATGTGAGAGGGAAAACATAAACTGAGGAAGAAATCGTTATGTAAAAAAGAATCGGCACTTGATAGTTTGGAAGTTTCTCAGCCTATCCAGATAGCATGCTCTGAAAACAAGGCCAAAAGTGTGGCCGGACAATGTTGGCTAAAGAGATGAGATGTGGAACTCGTGAAACCAATCAAGCATCTCAGCAGAAACCAGGGCTAAAGATGTCATTCTCCAGGAAAGGTCGGTGGAGGACCCTCTTTCTAGGTGACAGACTAGATAGTTTTATACCAGCAGAAACTCAGCCAGCCTGGAATGCAAAGGACAGAGAGGGGATGAGATAAAGAATTCTCATTGGACACTCTCTTCTTCAGTACTTGGTCCTGAAAACTCAACTCAGGCGGATCGCTAAGCTTCATCAGGTTCTCTCTCCTTGTATTGCTGCCAGAAAATGCTCTTTGAGCAGCAAACTCAACTTGCTCAACTCGTTTGTTTGTCCTCTCTCAGGGATCACTGTCCTCCACTGCCTGATGTCCAATATTTGAAAACCATTCTTTCATAAATGTTTCCCATTAAAAATTGTTTTAGATCTTTTTTTATTCCATTTTGAAGGAAAGCAGAAGTCCAAAATAATAATTTTAATACACATCATAAAGGTTTAATTAGTAAAACTTTTTTTGCTGATGCAAGAATTCCTTAACAGATCAATAAAGCTGTATATCATTGACAGGTAGTCATGTAATGTGCAATAAGATTGGCACCATAAATCAGTGGCCAAAAGGAGGAATTAATCAGTCAAATGAGCTGGACGATTACTTAGCTATCTGGGAACTAAATCAAATTGTATCTTCACACAAAATACTTGAAATAAAATTCAACTGGAACAGAGAATAAGTGCAAATCAAAACCAAACAAATACAAAAAAATACAAAAAGTGAATTCAAAAAATAGACATGATTATTTATTTAATCTCTCCATGCATAGAATTTCTAGGTTTAAATTTAAAACTGTGTTAGGAAACACAGATCTGATTGATAGAAATAAAAAACTGCATGTCTAGAATTATTATACAAATGAGAAAAGTTGAGAAAATTATTTTCAATAAACATTTGCACACAACATGTTAATACATTTTTGTAAATTAAAGCAAAATGCAAATTAACACAGATATAAAGATAATCTCAAAATATACATGAGTCCATGTTATGCGTATATATTCCTCAAAAGTCTAAATTCAATTACTAAGTAAGCTTTTAATAAACTACTGAAAATGGTAGCGATCACATAACTGCAAAATAAAAGTAACAATTAGGATCTCTTTTTACCTATCAAATTAAAGAAGATTAAGAGAAGATGAAACCCAAAGTTGGCGAGGGAGGGGAAATGAAATGAGTGTTTATCTATATTGCCACTGGAAATACAAATAAGCATTCTCTTTGTGAAAGCAATTTGGCAATATTTATCAGCAGTCTTAAAAGTGTCCCTCTCTTCTGATTCTGTAATTCCACTGTTGGGAACTTATCCTGAGCAAGAATAATTCTAAATGCAAACATTTATTTGTACCTGAAAAAGTTCAAACTATTAAAAAATGGAAACAATCTGATATTGATTCAATAAACGATACATCTAAATAATAAAATGCTATTGCATCATTAATAATGTTCACAAAGGATTTAGAGACAAAATATAGTTATTAAATTTAAAAAACAGAAACAAAATCAAATATATAGTAAGTACTCAACCAGGTGAAAATTTCATGGAACTAATGACTAGAAGGATATTCACAAATACATTATTATTACTGAAAATAGAAATATAGACTACTATATTTTCTTCCTCGCACTTCTCTGTATTTTCCAAATTTTCAACAAGGAACATACATTATTTTATAATCAGCAAAAAATTAACACTAAAAAATGCCAGTCCTCAAGATGAGTTAAAAATGTCATACCAGGTCTCTTTTAACATGATTACAGGCTTGGTGTCCTCTGGGTAGCCTTACAGATAAAGTCTGAAGATCTTTAAATTTCCTGATCTAGAAATCATCGTTATTGTCAATGTTGCCAATGTTTCCTTCATCCTCTGGAGCTGATGCTAAAACCTCATTAGTGCTAAAATGTTTGGACAGTAATCTACTTCCAAGGATGGAGAGTTCTTGCCTCCTGGTTTTCATCATGTCCTACTTGATTTCAGATCTTTGCCAAAATCAGTTCTGCGATAACGCGGCATTAGAGAGAGATGAAGTGCTATCAAGTAGACCATAATTTAAATTTACTAGCTGTGTCCAGCTGGAAAAGCTAGTAAATCTTTCTGAGTCTCAGGATTTTTTACCTGCAAAATGAAGATAAAGAAGCCCACTTCCTAGAACTGCTAAGTGTTAAAAAAAAATAGTAGCTACAGAAACCAATCACTTAGTAAGAATTCAATAAATTGTAGCTATTATTATAACAGTTAGTAGTAATATTTTGTAGAGTAAGGGATAAATAGACGTTTCTGGTAGACTGATGGAAAGGATACATACTGAAATCACACCATCAGTTACACCCTTGGGAAAATAGCAAACCAATCCCGAGATGCATTGTTGCACATTATTATTTACACACTTGCTCCTCCAAAAAGTAATATGTTTAACCAGATGCTTAGAGGGGCAAGATCTTCACACAAAGAAGGCATTTTAAAAAAAAATCACTTTACTGAGGTCTGATTAATATACAAAAGCTGTAGATATTTAATGTCTACAGTTTAATCTGTTTGGAAAAAAGTACACACCTCGGAAACCATCATCACTGTTAATGCTATAACGTTATGCATCACCTCCGAAAGTTTCCTCCTGCATCCTTTGTTTTCTATTTCCTTTTGTCATAAGAGCTTTTAATAGAAGGTCTACCTTCTTAGAAACATTTTAAGTATACAATACAGTATCATTCATCATAGTATCTGTGTTGTGAAATAGATCTACAGAATTTATTTTCTGTAGCTGAAACTTTGTACCATTTGCCCAACACTTCCCCATTTCTCCCTTCACCAAGCCCTGGGCAACCACCATTCTGGTCTCTGCTTCTACATGTTTGACTAATTCAGAGTCTACATATAAGTGAGATGGTGCAGAATTTTTCTGCATCTGGCTTGTTTCACTTAGCAAGAAGGAGCTTCTAAGAGCACAATTTAATAGCCTAACGAGTGAGCAAAGGAGTGACTTGGGAGCAACAGGAGTCATCCTGGAATAACCTCCAATCTTCCTTACTTTCCCTATGGGTATGCTGGTAAATATAATAAAATTGTGAAATTTCAGGCATAGGCAAAATCGTGGATATCTTCTTTTCCACCAATACTTCACAGAGAGGTAAACCAAGACCCAATGAGCTGAAGGAGTCTCCCCAAGGTACAGTGAAGCCTGATCTAGCTTCTAGTCCCCAGTCTCACCTTCCCTGATGCTGTATTTCAAGATAAGGAGGTGAGAAAGGAGGAAGATGGCTACAACGGTGATGGGGGCATTGCTAAAGAAGAAGTAGTTCAGGCACCAAGTCTTCTGTTCACCTTGTTCTACAGAGAGACAGCGACTTACCGTAGTGTGACGTCACGGGCTGAACCATGGCCCCCTCCACAATTTGTCTTTTGGAGTCCTAACCTGCAGCACCTGAGAATGGAACAGTATTTGGAGATAAGGTCTTTAAAGAGGTAAATCAGTTAAAATGGGATCATTAGAGTAAGCCAGAATCTAAGACGACTGGTGTCCTTATAAAAAGAGGAAGTTAGGACACAGACAACACAGACAAAGGGACAATCAGGTGGGGACACAGCAAGAAGATGGCACCTGTAAGCCAAAGAGAGGTCTCAGAAGAAACCAAACCTGTCAACGCCTTGATCTTGGTCATCCAGCTTCCAGAACTGTGAGTCAGTAAGTTTCTGCTATTTAAGTCACCCAGCCTGTGTGGGATTTTGCTCTGGAGATCTGAACAAACTAACATACATGGCAATTTTGTTCCTTTTATGAAAGCAACTAACTAGTTATTTGCACTGATTCTTCTTGCTGATTAGATCTGGCCCTGACCATTCGTGTCCTTCTCGTGGGGAAAGTTTGTATGAGTGAAGGAATAGGAGAAAAGGAAAGAAGTGGAAAGATGAATCAACAAAGGGATTCATCCTAAAAAATCCTAATCCTAAATCCTAAAAAAAGTAGAAGACGGTAATGAAGTTGATTAAAACTGACAGACAAAATCGGGAGAATGCCACCGACGGGAGTCAACTTGTCTTTGGGTTTAGGTAAATTTCCCTTTGTTCACAGAGATTTTAACGCTGATCTAAATGCTTTTCTCTCCCTTTAAGCTTTCCTTTCACTCCCACTTTCTCAATCATTGTATTTTATTACATAATAAATGTACAATTTATGCTGATGTTGCAAGTGGAAGAATAGGAGTTTCATGGTTCAATGAATATGAAATTGCAAGACACCCTTATCAGACTTTTATATAATAAATCACATCAACTGAAATATAGCTAGATATTTATTTTGATCTGCAATGACATGTCACGTCTAGAACAGAGAAGCCTGTGTCAGCTGTGCGAACGCAAACAGCTTCCACCTGCAAATATGTGTGTGCCGATTGTGAAAGCAGGTCACTTTCGGACCTTTCTTTTTCACCAATTAACTGGATACCTGCCCACTTTTACCTCAGAGATGAGATTTGCGCCTCTGACTCGAATCAGGATATATTTGTTTTTTAAGATGGCGATTACAGTTTAACTAATTTCTTGCTTTATTGTTTGCTCTCTTTCCCAAAGATAATGATGAACTGAGACAAAAAGGAGGATTAGTTGTGTACTCAGAGAGATACTTGTTTTAGCTTGAAAATCTTTTACAGAGAGAGTTATTATGGTTTAACCTCCCTGTTTACATGTCCCAGACTCTGTAAAAATGTCTGGACATATTATTCTCCATTTTACCAGTATTTTAGCAAAAAAACACCAGGGGCCTGAAGAAGCAAGTTGCTTTTGTGAGGTGTTGCAGATGAATTTTTATATGTAAATTATAAGTCCTCCTTTGTCATCAAATAATTTCTTTATAACTTAGATGCAACATGTATCTCACGGTAACTCTCCAGTGACAGATGATGTAAGCCTTGAAGGGGGTCTTTTTTTTTCTTTTCAGACAGAGAAAAAGCTTCTGGGGTAAGTCTCTTATGGCTAAGATGTTATATTTCTGACTTTTTTTTGGAGATCATTTAAATTAAAATTGAGACTGAAATGGTATATGAAATATATCTAGTGATCTCAAATACCCTGAGTCCATTAGAACAGCAAAACACTTGCTGATAATTTATCAGAAATGAATTGATCATGAACAAGGTGGTACCCAGCAGAGGAAGCAAAGTAAATTTAATCTGTAGCTTAATCAAAGAGTAAAATTTTGTGATAATCATATGAATCATAGATTTTCATAACAAAAGTGTCCATAGAAGTCTAAGCAGTTATAAGTGATAGTAAAAATATCTTTGCACTTTTAACTTTTGGAATGTTCATGAGAGAGTGAAGATGCAGTTGGAGTGGGGTTTGGGTGCCAGGAAATTCTGTGCACAAAATTTAGATTCAATGATAATTCATTGGATGACTTTATGTAACTTTCGGCTTCAGTTCTTTCACACAAGGAAGGGAATCACAATTTCTTATTTTCTCACATAAATCTCGACAAATGTTGATTTAAGAAATCAACCAACCAACCAAAAATATATTGTTATTTTGGGCCTTCTAGGCACATGTTGTTCCTTTGTTTACGTGAACTTGTTCCAAACAGACACAAAGAATGATTAAGAACAAGCCATTTGCAGACAAACACAATGATGCAGTCTTCTTTCCAAAAGGCATTCTGTTTTCCACAGTTTGGCAGCCTGGAATTACGAGGTGGAGGAATTACAGTACTAATTGCTGAAACATCTTCTCCCTGGGAGTTAAAAAGAAAATCTTTCCTTTTCTCACCACACAGAAGATATTTTCTTGATAGTCTTAAAAAAAAAAAAAAACAACCCTCCAAACAGCCCTTATTTAATTTTCGGTTAAGTGCATTCTGATGGGAGAGTGAGACGAGTTAATGACAAGATGTTGATACTCATGTTATCAAGAAAAGCAGAGTCTCACCGACTTTAACACAAGTTTTGTCAAAATTTAATATCCGAGGGTTTTTATGTGCAAATTCTCGGCTATCTCCTATAGTTCTGCCATCCAGTTATTTAATCTGTCTACAAAAGCTACTAGCATACGACAGAGATGGACTGATAAATGTTAATAGATTGATAGGCATGGATCCGTATGTGTAACTCTTGTGACAAATTGCTCTGGTTTTGGTTCATATGTGTGTGCAAGGATATTATGAAAATAAATCAATTTCCTCTTCCAAAACACTGTCAAAAGCTGGAGGCAAAAAATATCGTGCTGCTTATCTTTTTACCTTCATCTGACTCTTGAAGCTTCCTTTAGCTGCATGTGGTTCTCAAACTTCTCTAAGAAACAGTTATGTGCCTGTACCGGTTAGTTTTTGCTCTACAACAAACTACCCCCAAATTAAATAGCTTAAAACAGCCAGTGTTTAACTACTCAGTCATAAAAAAAAAATAAAATAGTGCCATTTGCAGCAACATGGATGGACCTAGAGATCGTCTTTCTAAGTGAAGTAAGTCAGAAAGACAAAGAAAAATACCATATGATATGACTTATATGTGAAATCTAAAAAGAGAAAAAAAATAGGACACTAATGAACTCATCTACAGAACAGAAACAGACTTACAGACATAGTAAACAATCTTATGGTCACCAGGGGAAAGGGGGTGGGAAGGGATAAATTTGGGAGTTTGAGATTTGCAAATGTTAGCCACTATATATAAAAATAGATAAACATCAAGTTTCTTCTGACAGCACAAGGAACTATATTCAATATCTTGTAATAACCTTTAATGAAAAAGAATATGGAAATGAATGTATGTATGTATATGCATGACTGGGCCATTGTGCTGTACACCAGAAATTGACACACTGTAACTGACTATGCTGCCATTAAAAAAAAAAAAAACAGTGTTTAATTTATAGTGCTGTGGATTGGCGATTTGGGCTGGACTGGCCAGGGAGTTTCTTCTGTTGGTCTTGACTGGGTTTTCCTCATTTGTGTAAGACAATGTTCAGCAAACATTTTCTGTAAAGGGCCAGATACTAAATATTTTAGATTTTGTGGACCATGCCGTCTCTGTCGCAATTACTCAACCCTGCTAATATACCACTAAAGAACCATAGATAGTTGTAAGTGAATGCACTTGGCTGTTATCCAATAAAATTTTATTTACAAGTTTGTTGGCAGCTGTCCAATGAAATGGTCAGCTTCTGGTCTCGGGTCAGATGCTGGTCTGCTGTGGGCTGGCTGGTCTCGAAAGGCATCAGCTGAAATGGCAAGTGCTTTTTCAAGCTTCCTGCGTTGATCTTGAGTGCCCCCTCTGCTGGCAGAGCTGGAATTCACAAACGCTCTTACAAGGGTTCTCCTTTCTAGGATGAGGTCAGATGACCTTGGAAATATTGCTACTCTATGCATCCTGTGTGTCTTAAGTGACCAAGTAGTGTAACTGGAGAATGAAAAAAGCATCAATCACCACCAATAGCATAGCTTTCACCATGAGAGCCACTTCTCTGGAGTTAACAGTAGGGAGCCAACTGTCCCCAGGAACACCCAGCCAAAGTGCAGCGAGGCCAGCAGAAAGGCCAACTTATAGCTCAGATTTACTACCTGCCACCTTGCCACGCATCTTAGGACCCAAAGGGCACCATAGTGTCTGTTGGCTGCTCTCACACCACTCAGGGTGCAATCATATTGTTCTAGAATTGTCTCTTTGTGTCTGTTCCATTTTCTCCTTGTCATTTAGAATAGGAGCAGGTCTTATCCACCCGACGTCTGTTGAAGGGCCACTCAAATGTAAATTTGGGGTGCAGATGTGAGTATGGTGGAGGGGAGAGAAAGTGTAGGCAGAGAGGGAACATTCTTAGGAAGCTGGATCCCAGAACGGTGTTGCTCAGGCCTGTTAATGGCAACATGAAAACATCTCAACTCAAATGCATCCAGTTTCATAGTTTGCATGGAGGAAGGAGAATATCATTAACTGAGTGTCTGTTACGTTGTAAGCGCATTTGTAAGAACTTGGCTTACGTTCCTTTAGTCTTCCTAAAAACCCTTTGCATTCTTATGCCCATTTTACAGATCAGAAAACTGAGGCTCAGAGAAATTCAGTAAATTGCATAAGTTCACTCCACTAGTAAATGACAGCATCAGGATCAAAACCCAAAACACACTCTGACAACTCCAACCACTTCCTCCAAGACTGGAGAAGTTATGTAAGTGTTTCTTCCATCATATTGTCTCATTTCTTCGTAGCAAGCAGCATTCGCTTTCTACCTGTTTGACACCTAAGTTTTCCTTTAGGCTTTGGTCCACTGAGTTTTCCAAACCAACTACCCAGTGATGGCCAGAAACAACAGCACTTTGAGTCTGGACCATGACACACTCTCTACTCTGTGCTCAGAATCTTGTCACCTCTTATTAAAATTCAAGGAGACCCTACGAAGTCATTCATCTTGCCTGGCCCTCACTTCAAAACTGGGAAATGGGCTCAAGCTCTCTCAAGTTGATATTTGGTTCCTTTCTCAAGGTTCCCCAGCCAAGAATCCCTACCTTTTCCATAATACACCTCTTCCAGTGTTTTCTTCTCTTAAAAGAAAAGAATTTCTTTCTAATGAAGATGTAAAATTTCTGCATTTTTTTAAAATTTATTTTTTGGGGTTTTTTCTGTGTGTGTGTGTGCGTTTTTTATTGGGGAGGTAATTAGATTTATTTATTTACTTATTGATTTTAACAGAGGTACTGGGGATTGAACCCAGGACCTCATGCATGCTAAGCACACACTCTATCACTGAGCTATCCCTTCCCCCCTTAAAGTTTCTGAAGTTTTAGTTTAAATCTATTACTGTATTTTTGTCTCCTAAGAAAATCAAGAAAAATAACTCAATTCATTCCTGTGAAAATCCTACTATAGATTTAAAGATATAGTAATGATGCCTTCAGCAACTCTTGACCTCTGCTACCTTCCTCCTTTAGCTTTTGGCAACCTTTAGGAGCAATAATCCTGATCATAATCATATATCTATTTATCCTTAGGCACTCCTTATTTACAAGGACCAGATTGACAGTCATAATTCCACTCTTAAGAGATGAGCCTTTGGACTTGATGATATGAAGCAATAAGAAGAGCAGGGAATTTGGAATCAGATATTCTAGGTTTGAGCCCTGGGTCTACCAATGATTAGATAGCTACCTTTGAGCCTCAATTTCTCTCCTTCAATCTATTTTGTTTGTTCTATTTCTTTTTGGAAGGAGGATAAAGTTTGACATTTAGTATATAGTTAGTATGTATATAGTATGTAGTTACTATGATAGGCAGAATAATGCCCTCCCCCAAAATTGTCCACTTCCTAATTCCTAGAACCTGTTGAGTTTGTTATGTTACATGGCTAAGGAGAATTAAGTTTGGGGATGGAATTAGGGTTACTAATCAGCTGACTTTAAGATAAGGTGATCATGCTGGATTATCTGAGTGGTCTGATGTAATCACAACAGTCCTTAAAAATGGAAGCGGGTACAGGAGAGTCAGACTGAGAGGGGACATATGATGATGGAAGCAAGGTCAGAGTGATGCAATGTAATAAGGAGAAAGGGGGCCACCAGCCAAGGAATGTGGTATCTCTAGAAGCTAGAAAGGCAAGGAAATGCGTTTTCCTCTGGCACCTCCAAGAGAATTGTAGCCCTACCAACACCTAGATTTTAGCCTAGTGAGATCCATTTTGGATTTCTGACCTCCTGAACTGTAAGACAATAAATTTATATTGTTTAAGCCGCTAAGTTTGTGATAATTTGTTACAGCAGCAATCGAAAACTAATACAGTTATCTATATACTAATGCCTTTATAAATACCCTTAGTCCCACCTTTGTTTACAGTGTCTACAATGAGTGATATTGAAATTAGCTCATAAACACTTTTTACCCCCTCTTTGCTCCCCCAGTATACAATTTTAAAGTAATATTCTTTTGATGTCTTTTGATTATGTATGTGTAAGGCAGTCAGCAAATTTATCCTACTATGTACTCTCTTCTTTCTCCTTCACATTGTCAGAGACAGTCATTACAAACTACTTTCTTCTTTCTTATCACAATTTTAGTCTTAGATCATTTATTGGTTTTCTGAAGCTTATTTTCTAGTAGACTTTTCAGAAATGGCTCATGGGAAAAACGCTCAATATCACTAATTATCAGCGAAATGCAAATCAAAACTACAATGAGGTATCACCTCACACCAGTCAGAATGGCCATCATTCAAAAGTCCACAAATGACAAATGCTAGAGAGGCTGTGGAGAAAAGGGAACCCTCCTACACTGCTGGTGGGAATGCAGGTTGGTGCAGCCACTGTGGAAAACAGTATAGAGATTCCTCAAAAGACTAGGAATAGACTTACCATATGACCCAAGGATCCTGCTCCTGAGCATATACTCAGAGAAACCCTACTTCAAAAAAACACCTGCACCCCAATGTTCATAGCAGCACTATTTACAATAGCCAAGACATGGGAACAGCCTAAATGTCCATCAATAGATGACTGGATAAAGAAGATGTGATATATTTATACAATGGAATACTATTCAGTCATAAAAATGACAACATAATGCCATTTGCAGCAACATGTATGTCCCTGGAGAATGTCATTCTAAGTGAAGTAAGCCAGAAAGAGAAAGAAAAATAACATATGAGATCACTCATATGTGGAATCTAAAAAAAACACAAAAAAACATAAATACAAAACAGAAACAGACTCACAGACACAGAATACAAACTTGTGGTTGCTGGCGGGGGAGGTACAGACTGGGAGTTCAAAATTTGTAGATACTGACAGGCATATGTAGAACAGATAAACAAGGTTATACTGTATAGCACAGGGAAATAGATACAAGAACTTGTGCTAGCTCACAGTGAAAAAAAAGTGACAATGAATATATGTATGCTCAAGTATAACTGAAAAATTGTGCTCTACACTGGAATTTGACACAACATTGTAAAATGACTATAACTCAATAAAAAATGTTAAAAAAAACAGAAATGTCTCATGGGAATTAATATTCTCCAAGTTTTTGTAGATTCACAACAAAAGTTTACCCGTAGCCTCTCTATTTAAAGGTCAGCTTGGTCGTTTATAAAAAACCTTGGCTTACATTTTCTTTTTTGTCATAAATATGCTGATTCCATCATCTATGGACATAAATAGTCTAACGTCAATCTGATTTATCTCCCTTATCAATGACATGGTGTTTCAACTTGAAGACACCAATAGTTTTATTAGAACATGTCTTGATGTTGGCTCTTCTGGTAGATTGCCCTAGATGACTTTTCAAGTTTTCTTCATTTTCCTTCAGGAAGATTTTCTTGAATTCTGTCCTGAGCTTTGCTGCCTCCTTTACTCTTCTCTTTCCTTGTCTCTAGGGCAATTGTGTATGTGTGTATGTGTTTTTTTCATGTGGGCCCTGCCTTGGAAGGGCCCTTGAGTTGGTTAGCTTTGAGAGTGCTTAGGGCCTACATCACTCCAGCATAGTCCTACTTTAACATGGTTCCTAGATTGGAACCTGGAAATACTCCTTCTAATTTGGGCTCTTCTCATTCCTTTGGAGAACTCGATGGTCAGTTTTTGGATTGTCTGTTTCTTGGGAGTCACTGAAAAGTTCTCATTCTTTTCCTCTACTTCCCCCTGCATGGTGGCTGCTTCTCTACTAATCTTGTTAATCTTGTTGCTGTTGGTGTTTGGCCCCAAACCTGTCTATTTTGGGTTGATGAGAGCACCTTGCCACTTGGTTTTAGGGTTACTATCTTAGTTACTCTGAGTTTTTTTCATGAGAAGATTCAAAAGCTATGCTGCTGCCAGCATCACTATCTTCTCAGAATTCCTTTCAGTCAAATGAGATTGATAAATGATCATAATAAAACCCACCTTGTTGTGTGATAAGGTTATCGCAGAAATCAAGCAAGGTAATGTGCATGAAGCACAGAACAATCTACACATGTTACTTTGGATTGCTCATGGGAAAGTGGGGCTACAGTCCTTTCATTGCTTAGACCACATTCAAAGCAGCATCCGTATACTAGACATTAACAAGCTCACTTTCATGATCATTAATTGCTCAGTGTCACACGGAGGTAGGGTTCAATCAGATACCACACACTGAAATCAAAACTCCTGCATTTCCGCGTAGCAATGTTTTCTTAGGTCAGTCTCCCAAAGCAATCGAAATAAAAACAAACAAACAAAAAAAATGGGACCTAATCAAACATATGCTCTTGCATAGCAAAAGAAACCATAAACAAAATGAAAAGACAACCTACAGACTGGGAAAAAAATTTGCAAATGATGAAACTGACAAGAGCTTAATTTCCAAAATATATAAACAGCTCATACAACCCAATAACAACAACAACAAAAAACAATCCAAAAATAGCTGGAAGATCTAAGCAGACATTTCTCCAAAGAAGACTTACAGATGGCCAATAGCCACATGAAAAGATGTTCAGTATCGCTAATTATTAGAGAAATTCAAATCAAAGCTACAGTGAGGTATTACTACTTCACATGGGTCAGAATGGCCATCACTAAAAAGTCTACAAATGATAAATGCTGGAAAGGGCGTAAAGAAAAGGGAACCCTCCTACACTGTTGGTGGGAATGCAAATTGGTACAGTCACTATGGAAAACAGTATGGAGGTTCCTAAAAAAACTAAAAATTAAGTTATCATATGATCCAGCAATCCTGCTCCTGGGCATATATCCAGAGAAAATTCTAATTCAAAGAGATGCATATACACCAATGCTCATAGGAGCACTAGATATAATAGCCAAGACATGGAAGCAACCCAAATGTCCATCGACAGATGACTGGATAAAGAAGCTGTGGTATATTTATACAATGGAATACTATTCATCCATAAAAAGAATAAAATCATGCCATTTGCAACAACATGGATGGATCTAGAGATCGTCATTCTAAGTGAAATCTGTCAGACAGAGAAGGACAAATATCATATGACATTACTTATATGTAGAATAAAATATGATACAAACTTACAAAACAGAAACAGACTCACAGACATAGAAAACAAACTTATGGTTTTCAAAGGGGAAAGAAGGGGGAGAGATAAATTAGGAGTTTGGGATTAGGAAATACACACTACTATATATAAAATAGATAAACAACAAGGACCTACTGTAGAGCACAGGGAACTATAATCAATATCTTGTAATAACCTATAATGGAAAAGAATCTCAAAAAGTATATATATATATATATATATATATATATATATATATATATATATATATAACTGAATCACTATGCTGGACACCAGAAACTAACACAGCGTTGTAAATCAACTACACTTCAATAAAAAAAATTCCTGTATTTCCAGATGATTATTGGTATACTATTGAACTACACACTGGAAACAGATGGCAAATGTTTACCATCTTAGTATTTGAATCATCAATGCAACATTTCAGAAGCAGAACCTGAGGGGAAAAAAAGAAGAAAAGTCTAAATAAAATGAATTGGTTGGATAAAAGGAGTTCATGGGAGAAGGGAAATTCTTAACTGCCATGGTGGGATTTTCTCAGACATGTTCCCAGATTAAAAGCTACAGCCATAAACCCCTATAGTAATGGAAAGTAATTTTCTTCTTAAATGATAAAAATGAGTTTTAATGGAAATAACTAAAAGGAGAAAGGTAGAAGTGAATTAGATCAATAAAAATATGGAATCCCATTTTAAAGATGCCAGAGGCAAGATTTGGGTACCAGAAAGGAATCGTGGAAGCATGCGAACTGTAAGAATAACAGAGCTCTTGTCACTTTCCCACCTTTGGTGGTACTCACCCTGCAAGGTCAGAGGAGAGTCTTCCTGACAATGCAAATGAATATAAAACTATGCATGCTGTTTAGAGGGAAGTTGAGGGCAGCGGAGGAGAATCAGTATGAGTCAGCAGGTCCCGGCCCACAAAGCAGGCCTGGGGAGCTCGCCACTCAGGACTTTTCCTCCTTCCCTGCCCAGGAAATCTGAAAAAAAGCCCAGTAGACTTGCCTTACTGGTGTCATCTCTGCAGCCTTCAATCACCACAGCCCACCTCCCCTGGCAATTAAGCCCCTTTCCTGTGAACTGTGATGGAAAGTTTCTGGCCCAAAGTCACCAAAGTCTCCCCATAATGCCACCCAATCCCCTGGTCCTCACACAATCCTTGGGTGGGTGATGCGCTGCTGACCACCACCTGGATCCTCTTTGACCTCCACTTCCTCAACTTCTTTCCCAGTTTTGCCTCGGCATCTCTGACTGAAACCAGTCAGATGTCTCTATCGTTTTCCTCTTTCCCACCTGCCCCTTAAATGTGGGCGTTCACAGGGTCCCCTTTGAAGTTTGTTTGTTCTCATGGTTTCCACTACCATTTCTGGGCTGAAGACCATGATACCTGTGTTTGCACGCTACCACGATTCCTTGCTGGTACCCAAATCTTGCCTCTGGCAAGTTTAAAATGAGTTTCCATGTTTTTATTGATCTAATTCACTTCTACCCTTCTCCTTTTAGCTATTTCCATTAAGACTCATTTTTCTATCATTTGAAAATAAAATTATTCTCCATAACTATAGGGGTTTACAGCTGTAGTTTTCAGTCTGGGAATATTTCTGAGAAAGTCCAACAACAGTAATATGAATTTCCCTTTTCCTATGAACTCTTTTTATTCAACCAATTTATTTTATTTAGATCTTTTCTTTCTCTTTCTCTCTTTCTTTCTTTCCTTTTTTTCTTCTTTCTTGTGTGTGCACATCTGGTTCTGGCCTCAATCTTGCCAGCCCAGCAAGGACTTCTAAGGGTCTAGCCCCCCACCCCCTGCAGAAAGAATGTACAGAGCAACTCACAGACAGCCCACCCCAGCACCGCCTCTGACATCTAAGCACCACATCTCATCTGCAAGTCACATGACCCTTCTTTCTCTACTCCTCCCCGCATTATGCCTCCATCTAATTCTCAGGGGATGACAGGTGTAGCCAACAGAACCACAGCCTTGATTTTCAGATATGATCACATCACTCCATTAGTAAATGTGAAGACCTTGCCCCAGTGCTCCCTCTTCTGTGAGTCCTAACCTGTCCACCCCATTTCACACCTCTCTCACTTCACGGCCAGCATTCCCACCTCCCCTTACCCTGCCCTACTTTTAATTTTTTCCAGAACACTTACCACCTTCTGATGTACTATACAATTAACTTATGTATTCTGTGCATTGTCTGTTGTCTGTCTCCTTGTTGGAATTCAGGCTCCATAAGGGCAGGAAGGTTTTAGTTCTGTTCTCTTGTGTCTCCCCTGCCCTTAGTGCCCAGCACGTAGTGGGCCTTCAATCATTAGTTTTGGCATGAATAAGTGAATAAAGCAATAACAGAAGAGCAACTCATGAGTCATATGAGAATCAGAAAGAGACAAGAGACAAAGGATGCAAATGAGGCCAGAGTACAAGGACCAAAATTCCACCTGTGTATAATGTCACAGGCCCTAACGTAGGGTATTGCCAGTGGTTATGCAAAAGGGAATTAGAATCAGAGGGCCCTAAATGGGCCCCAGCTAATATAATACATGAATGATTTCAGATCAGAAATACTATATTATATCATATTATTAGAACTTGGAATTTGTGTGGTTGGTTACATCCCACATGACATGGTAGACAAAAACTGAACACCGAAAGGAGGCCTTCTGAATGGTTTCCTGCTTCATCTTGAGTGGGACTTCCAGAATGTATTCATTATATTTTTTTAGTTTCTATATTTTATGATGCTTTGACATCTTGGGGTCTTGAAGATTTTGGAAGGACTACCCCTCCTCGGGAGAGCTAATTTCTTAAAGTAGCAAACAACTTGAGTCTGAGTCCATACCCATCATCCACCTCTTTTTATCAGGATCCTACAGTCCAAAACACTATCCTTCTGTCCTAAGCTGCTGCAGGGCCGGGTACCAGATGACTAAGGACTTTCCTTATAGCTTAGAGCCTGTAAAATTATTCGAACTATTCTTCCCTAAGCCTACTCTATTTGGCTATCCCGTCTCGCTCATTCCCTCCCACAAAAAGCACAATAGAGGCTCCTGCTCACATAGCCCGCTCACTCTTTTTGCGTCCTGACTGAGTCTGGTGCTTCCCCATGTGGCCCTACGTGGTCTGGCGTACCTCCTGATTCTAGGGACCCGTCAGTAAAACCTGATGGATTCACCATAGTCATTTCCATGTCTTCCTGTCTTCTACTTGAGTAAAATAAACCCCAGGGACATTTTAAAATATAGTCTGGGAAGCTTCTGGTCAGACTTTCACAGGCCAGAATTTCTAACTAAGAAATCTCAGCTCAGCTGAACCGGTAAAATGTCTTTCCTTTGCTTGACTAAGGAACATGAGGAAAAGTATTAAAAACCAGAGCACCTTGGGTACGTTGTGTTTGGACAAGGGTACTGACAAGTGGTGAGGTCTTGTGTTACTACAAGCAGGCTTCTCTTTTCTGTTTTTAAGATCCTTGAAAGGCTTAAGAGAATTTGATCTACTAAATTTTAGGAACGTTTTTCACATCCAATTTGGGAAGCTGCCTTTGCAAATGTCAGAGAATCAAGTGCATTAACTTCGTAAACGTAGTTTGAAGTATCTAAGGTAATTCGACTCATTGAAGTTGAACTGGTGTTAGATTTAGAGGAGGATATGTTAAATTTATGAAATAAGTGCACATTAATCAAATAACCAATTAAAATGATGGGTTTTTTTCCTTATACAAAAATCACTAAGGTTATAACTATAACTTATAAATTGAGCTTAAAAGCTTAAAAATACAGGTTTTTATATTTATTACTTTGATAAATTAAATGGTAAGACACAAGTAGCTCTAAAAATACTTTTCTACGCATGAGAGCTCTTTGGGTAGAGAAGTGATTAACGCTTAAACGTTTTCCAAGGCTTCACAATGCACCTACAATCAAGTCTAAAGTCATTAGAACTATGAAAAGTTCCTGGAAAGGCAAGTTAGCACCATTGGACCCTCAGGGGCTGTTCTTGGGCACCTCTCTCTCAACCCCGTTCTTGGTCAGGAACAACCTCCCCTGAGTGGTAACTTAACCATTTAGCGAGGTCACTGGTAAGTGTTTTCTGAAGCAACGAGCAAGTCTCTTGTCTTCTGAAATTCAGCGAGAAGATCACAAGTGACACTTCAGACCCCCAGGACTAACCCCCAACCAGTGATGTTCAAGGCAAAGGATGCAATCCCTTTGCCCCTCCTATGACCACACCCTCCCAGTGTTATACCCTCTCTGCTCAGCTCTTCGTCTGGGTCCAACCTTTTGACCAAATCTCTTCATCTATGAAAGATACCTGAAGATTAACAGGACCATAATACTCTAAAGAAATGGAACTGGTACAATTATATAGAAGAAAAAAAAAAAACCTCAACTCCTACTTCACTCCATTTGCAAAAAAAAAAATATTTATTCAAGGATGTATCATAAAGTTTTGGAGATGGATGGTGGTGATGGTTGCACAACAAAATGAATATAATTAATGTACTTGTACACTAAAAAATAGTTAACATGGTAAATTTTATGGATATCTTACCACAGTTAAAAATAATTTAAAATTTCATTACAATAAAAAAGAAAATTAAAAAAAAAACCTTAAATGTAAAACCTATAACTATAAATCCTCCAGAAGAAGACATAAGAGGATATTTTTCACAACTTCAGGGCAGGAGAATTTCATACACAGAACACAAAAAGTCTCAGTCGCAAAGGTGTTTGGTTATTTATCTAAGCGGGTCTTTTATTCTGCCACGTACCTCGAGCTGGTAAGCTCTATGTGGGGTACTTGACAAGCTGATATTTAAACTTTGATATCTGAGGCAGCCCTTTCATTTCTGAAAATCTTAAATCTTAGAGAGTTCATACTTATTAACATCACCAGAGATGTATCCTAGTGGATCTTGGATCAGAGGAAAAAAAATATTGTTATAAAGGCTATCTCGTTGGGGTAATTGCTGAAATTTGAGTATGGAGTATATAATTTGACTCAGGTTATACAAGACAATGTCCTTATTCTTAGGAAACGCATGGTGAAATATTTAAGCGTAGAGGGATATTATATGCCATTTACTCTCAAATGATTCAGGGAGAAGAAAAAATACATGAAAGAGAGAAAGAGAGAGGGTGCAAATGTAGCAAGAAACAGCATTTGAGAGTTCTTTGTGCTTTTCTTGCAACTCTTCTGTAAGTTTTTTTTTTAATTTTAAAAACCAAAACAAACAAACAAAAAAACTCTTGCTGAAATTGCCTTGAATTCTGTCTCCGAAAGATTTCCATCTCTTTGGAGCTACTTCTGTCATTTACATGCTCTTTCTGGACAAACTGGGGTTTTTCTACTATAATAGCGTTTCAGATATCAGAATGACGGTATCATGACTCTCCCAAACTTTTTCTCACCAGATAATCTAAATGGAAACTTTACCTCCTTCCTGACCTTTACCCCTCCCTGCTCCCCAGTCCTTTTTTGTCCTCCACTCAGGGCAGATATAGACATACACGTACCCACAAGCACCATGTATATATACTAAGTGTGACATCCTACTTTGGGAACTTCTGTCAGCTCCCACATGTGCAGAGCCGTCCATGGGAGTGGACAAAGAGTTATTTTTCTTCCCTGCATAAAAAACCTCCACAATGTCAAAGGCTTCTCAATGCAACTGTGACACAGCCTGTCACTCGCTGCACTGGCAAAGAAAAACCTAACGCGCAAAGCATTGTCTCTTTTGGCAGGACAATGAGACAAATGGAGCCTCTGGAGCTCACAATGTGAGGAAAAGAGAAGAAATAAGACATAAAAGCCTGCTGTAGAAAGGTTGCTATGGTGTGATGTGTTTTGCCCCCACTCTGCTTTTCAGAGGCAGAAAAAAATGAATGATGTTGATTTCACTAGTTCTTTCTTCAGTGAATGAATGAGGCTTTCCTGAAGAAAACGGTCTCACAAAGTGAATGGCTCCCATCACACAATCTGGCGACACAATCAGACATTATGAACCGAGATAGCCGCAAGCTCTAGTCCGTGCACAAAGATACAAGACGAATCTGAATTCTGAGGATGTGTATTCACGTTTAAAGCATTGACTGATGGCATGGGTCGCGTGAGACTGCATAGAGTAGTTGGCACATTTAATAACATTACCAAAACCTTGCTCTAGCAATGAAAGCCCCAGAAATGGACTTTAAGCACAGCACCTCCAAACAACGTTTGTGGGTGTGTTCTCAGGTCCTGGCACAGGAGGTTTGAAATAAACCTAGTTTCTTGAGGTCCCTTCCATCTCCTTGATTCTGAGCATAAAGAGTTCTTGCAGACTCTGTGTTAACAGTAGAACATTAGCACCATCTAAAGGCTACGTACCAAATGTCTTGCCAGTGTGAATGTTGCTCAAAATGCTGTTTGTTAAGATATAATTCTTTGGGGGACTGACTCTGTGAAAAATGTTGCCTGCCTAGAATGAAGCAGTGGACCCCCATCCCACGCTATGTGATGGTTATATTCCCGAGAGGTATGTGTCGTCTATAGTTCTTGCCAGTTTGAAAGAGTAGGTCATGTTTATCAGAAGCTTACTGGCTTGCTGTATTGTAGGTACCTGTTATTCCTTAGCTCAGACTGCCAGTGGGCATGAACTTGGCCGTGAGTGCAGTGAGGGAGGAGGTTGAGGGGCGGGGAGGATTGGGCAGTTATTCAATAGCCAGTAGCCTTGATGGGAGACATCGGGGCTTCAGTCCTGCTTTGTGGTTTATTAGGTCAGTGGCCTCAACCTCTCTGATCCTCTCATACATAAGACAAGGCTGCTCAGCTCGATTATCAGGGTCCTCTCCTGTTCTACCATCAGTGTGGCCCTGGGTTCTGGGAACGTGATGTAGATGACCCGGTCCCATACCTCTATTGTATGTCATTGCCGGGAGCAAAGTGAAATGCTGCAGGCAGGTTTGTGCTTTGTTAAACCCAGCTGAGTTTTACCCAAATCCTTTGGAGTCAAGGCCAAGGAAAGCCTGACTTAATGTTTCTTTGGAAAGGTTACAAGGCCCCGGGGTGTAAGTTGGAGTCCCCAGATTCCCCAGAGTTTACCAAGAACCTTTTAGAAATAGAAGCTGGTCTTTAAAAGATTTGAGTGGTAGGAAGTTTTTAGAACAGACTGACCTTTGCTCCCGACCCTCTAATCCAGTTATCCAGCGGGAATGTGTCTTCTGAGGATCAAACCTTGGTGGATGTGGGAACAGAGAGTGGCCAGAGCAACAATAAAAAGTATCTGAAGCTTAGTAGGCAGAGATCTCTGGTTAGTTTGCTTCTGGCCTTGCTGGTTGGGAGACACAGGGCAAACCATCCGACCTCTCTAAGCTTTGGTTTCCCTATCTGTACAATGCACCTAACAGCAAATTTGTGGGGAGGATTAAATTAGGTACTGTACCCATCGTGTCTAGCACAATATTCGATGCAGAGTAAATATTCTGTGAAGGCTGTCATTGGCTCATGATTTTAAAATCAGACTCTCCTGTTTGAGACAATACAACAAAGAAAGGTTTACAAAGCCAACAAAGAAAGGCTTAAGGTCCTTGTGCAACAACACAGGTCATAGATTCTGGTCTCAGATCTAACGATGCTCGCCGGGTTCCTCTGACACACAGCCCAGGCTCTGGCTTTGTCTTTCAAAATGGCCTCTTGGCTCAGTGCTTCCTGAGTATCTGCCATGGGCTCTGCCTTTCCCGGCCATGATCTTGCTTCTGCTTTTAGCACAGGTGGCTTGGCTGTCAGGGTACTTGAAGTTTTCCTTTGATGGCCCTGCAACTAAGCAACTTAATTATGAATGAGCACACTGCCTAACAGCCTGGCTCACGCTGCTCCCTTTTCCCCTCAAATACCCCTGGCATGAATCCAGGGCTTCAATGCACAAAAGCAAAGGGATGACTGACCCACTCACCCACTACTGAATGACCCCCCCATCCCTTCTCTCCATCTGCTGCTTGCTGCCTTTGTTAGAAGGGAAGAGATGAAGAGTGAGCTAGGAGGAAAAGAGCATGAAAATGTCACACATGAAATGGGACATATAAAAAAATTAAAATTAAAAAAAATTCTCAAAGTGAATGATGCATTATTAGAAATTCATTCTGTTTTGAGATTGGTCAAAGCAATGTTTTAATGAGCTCACTTCTAGTTTTAATCATATATAAAAACATCACCCATGCACAACTCTTGAAAAGAAGAAAAGGAAAAACGGAGACACTTAATGAATGAAAAGATAAGGTTTCTTAGTGGTGAAAGTTAGAGCTGTGTTTGTGTGTGTGTGTGTGTGTGTAGAAAGAATATTCGTGATATGGAAAGAGATCTTTGTAATCTGGTCGAAAAAACTGAGTAGTAAAAGCATAAGTGACAAGTGACTTGCTCTGGACTACGCAGCTGGTTGGTGATGGAGCCAGGAGTGCATTCGGATTTCCTGACTCTGAGGGTACTGTTGAGCAAAGCCACATTGAGAATAAAGTCTCTGAAATGTGCAAGAAACTATTGCTTGCCAAGAGCTAATCTAGTTCAACCATAACTTGCTGTCTCCACCTCTTTGCTCTTGTTCTTACACTTGTCTGCCATATTTGCCCTTTTCACACAGGTACATTTCAGTACATCCATAAAATTTCAAAAATAATATATAGTTGGAATTGATATGCACTGTGACTGAAAAAGTAAGCACCAGATTTCAAAGACTTGGTATCACAAATAAATAAATAAATAAATAAACTATCTCATGAATAGTTTTTCGTATAAATTACATGTTGAAAAGATAATAGTTTGGATAGATTGGATTAAGTCAAATATGTTGCTAAAATTAATTTTACCTGTTAATTTTTATTTTTTTAGTGTGGTTACTTTGGAATTAAAAATGACTTTTGTGGCTCACATTACATGTTAGGTCATACGGAATTGTAATTTTCCAATTTTAATTTGGTATTCTACTCTGTTCAAATCTAAGACCTGCAACTAAGGTTTTTGGCTCCAGGTAAATGACTGCTGTTTTGGAAAAATTGAAATTAATGCAAGAGATAAATGATTTAGATGTATTAAACTCTGCTAATCAATAATTTTTCTGTTTTGAAAAAATGTATGTTATGATAATCAATATTTGTACTATTCTGGAAAAGTAGAAGTTAACATAAAGAATAAATGATTTAGATGCATTAATTTTTACTATTTACTATAATCCTCCCTTCTGTGTGTTGGGACACAGAGTCCTTGACTCTCTGGTGTTCTTAAATTTAAACTGAACTAAAAATGTGCCTTCATGGGGAGGGTAGAGCTCAGTGGTAGAGTGGGTGTGTAGCGTACACAAGGTCCTGGGTTCAATCCCCAGTACCTCCATTAAACAAACAAACAAACAAACGAATAAATAAATAAACCTAGCTACCTCCCCCATCCAAAATGCGCCTTCAAGTGGTTCTTCCAGTAAATATATACAAGATCTTGTGTTAGCACACGGTGGAAAAGAATGTGACAATGAATATATGTATGTTCATGTGTAACTGAAAAATTGTGCCGTACGCTGGAAATTGACACAACATTGTAAACTGACTATAGCGCAATAAAATAAAATTTTTAAAAAAGAGATTCTTCCAGTAGATCACTACTCAGAACATACTTGACAATATGCTCATTAGCTCACAGCTATGAGTTATTGTTGAAGGAGGGTGTGGGTCAGGGGGAGAAAAGACAGTGTGTTTGAGAATAATTGAATGATGGGAAAAATAGAAGGTCGTACATTATTTCAGAGTAAATTAATTGCCCAGGAAAAATATTGAAAAACTTACACATTTCATTGCTTTCCGTGTTTTCATCTAAGCCTGATTAATGCTTGGAGGAAGGCAAAGCAGATGACTTAGTAAGTGTCTTCTGCCAGTAGACGAATGTAATTTTTAAGGCAGAATACACAAACTAAAAATTAAGCTATAAAATAACAACCAGCTCTGATTTATTGCTACCAATTTAGTGCTATAACCTTAAAAATGAAAACGTTTTTTATTGTATAGTAATATAACAAGAAATCTTAAGAATGCATAATTTTTGCTGGGAAAAAATATGGCCAAGAATAACATTCAGCTTAACCAAAGCTGTATTTGAGAAGTTATGACTTGTTCAAACTCTGAATGCATAATGCAAATGGTAGCTAATGTTCATACCTGCTATTCAGTGCCAGGCATGGTTCTGGGTTTCCACACATCGTTTATTAACTCATTGAATCCTCATAATAGAACCATGGAGCCTATACATAGATTCATCCTATCTTATAGATGCAAAATCCAGATTAGGCACAGAAAGGCCCAATAGCTTGTTCAAAAGTCACACAGCTAATAAACAACCAAGCAGGGGGAGGGGGAGATCTCAGGCAGTCTGGCCTCAGAGTTCACGCTCTTAACATACAATGATACGTGTGCTTAGCATTATGAGTTAATGGCTAAAAGTGGGCAAATAGTTGAAGAAAGCCTTAGAATGTTGGTTTCAACAACAATAATGGAGAATTCACTTGCATGGTTCTTGGCAAACCATCATGCAAGAAGAATCAAGAATATAGCATTGGCCAATGGCATGAGCGTTGGTTGAGAAGTCAGGGGATACAAGATCAAAAACCTCTACAGAATGAGAGTTGGATGACATGCCTTCCACGTTCCTTTTTCAGAGCAATGATTCTGTCAGTACTATGGTTTCTCCTGGCTCCTTCCAACAACAGCTACCTAGAAAGTCATGAATCGCAAATGAAGTTGTGGAATTGAATAAGAGAAGGTGAAGGAGACTGTTCCAATGGGAAGAGAAAATAATTGGATGTTAAGATTACGGGGAAAAAAAAAAAGAAACACTGCTGGTGTAGACCAGAATTGAAGAGGACGCATTGTTAAAAATTTAGCTATTTAAAACCATATGCAGGGTTTAGAATGTCAGCTCTTACAAGGAAAGAGCTTTACCTCTTTAAATTTATTTCCGTAGCGCATATACATGGATAGTTACTTTATATACACTTTGTGGTGGCAATATTAGTTTTGGTGATCATTCTGAAGATAATAAAGAGTTGTGGGATACCAAAAATAAATAGTCTGAGTGATTAGAAACCATAAACACTTATTCATACTACCTGTAAAGTGGGGATAATATTAACCTCCAAGTCTATTGGGAGGATTAAATGAGATAAAGCACAGAAGTTGCTAAGCACAATGTCTGCTTCATTATACTCTGTTAATCAAGGTGAAAAATTATGATGGTGATGATGATGACAGCGACATGCCACACAAATCAAACTGCTCCAAGGAAGCCATGTCTAACTGGCAACAATTTAAAAATAAAGCATTCAATTTAACATGCATGTATCACACTAGGACATTTAAGCTGTTCAAAACATTGTAGCCAAATACAATAGGGTTTTAAATTCAGGAGCACAGCTTTGGCGTCATATATAATTTGAAATGTATTTGTTTTCTCCAGAAGCTGTAATCAAATTGTACATTCTGTAAAGTTCTGTTGGGTCAAGGCCCTGTATGCTTTGTGTCAACAAGATCCTCACATTCTGGGATCCTCATTTGCTAACGAGAACTGACAGATACCAGTGCAAGATGGTTTGGTGGTCTTTTCCTTCTGTGCTCAATCAAGCTTTAGAAAATAGAAAAAAGAAGGTTTGGGGGAACAGCAAAGAAAGCATAGACTGTAAGATCAGAAGATAACCTCTGGCTTCTTATCCGTGAGATTTTTATAATAATTAACTTACAAGGATGAGATACCATCTGTGCAAGTGCTGTGCAAACATAATGTTATTATTGAAAGTCATATCCCCTTACTTTTAAAACCGCCACCTTAAAACCAAGCACACAAGATCATCTGCTTTGTGGATTATCTTTATATGTCATCAGTGTACTTATTACAGTCATGTCTCACTCTCTCTAGATTGCGCACATATTAAAAGCAAGGCTAATGATTTTTCCCCCTTAATATCTCCACCATTTAGCATTCTAGTTGACACACAGTTGGTGCTGGCGCATAAGTTTAAGCTATGCATTTATAGGAAGCAGAAAGAAACATTGATTTCAACCCTAGATATTATGGGCCACGTAATAAGACAAGACAGCATAAATGCGCTTGTTTCCTATTACAAGCCAATTAAATATATAAAAGCTATTGCTGCAGGTTTGGTTCCCAAGAATCAGATGCTGAGATGGAGCTTGTGATGCAAGGTATTTATTAGAAATTAGCGCCTGTGGAAGACAAAGAGGGAAGCAAGCTTGGACAGAAAGAGAGGTAGAGCTGACATGCCTCAGCCAACTCAGTTGGACAGCTTCAGAGAGAGGATTGCCTGCTCGAGTTGTCTTTCATTAGGCCAACATAGCCAGGCTCTTTTTACCCCAACTACATCAGTCATTGGATGTGGGCCACCCCTGGGAGAGCACGCCCTTGGGCAAGGTGACTCTGCAGCTGAGGCAGTCCCCAAAAGGATTGACAGCTGGGGCAACAAATCCTCCCTTGGTGCTTGCATGTCCACGTTCACCAAGGTCACCAAATTTTACATGTTCTGTCAACCCCGTGAGAAGACGACATTAATATTTGAGGGCCCAGAATGTCTTTAATCAATGAGAAATTTGGAATTTCGTTTATAAATGAACTAAAGAAATTATGCAAATTTTCATAGATTTATGGTAAAACCAAAATATTTCATTAATACAGTGAAGATTTATGGAAAAACATTGATTTGTTGGCATCTGATATCATTTTCTCGTGAAATATTGTCCTTCAGCAAGTAGTTGCTGGGTACCCGTTTGCACACTGAAACAGGCATGACTAAGCAAAGTGCTCCTCCCAGGGTGTAATGATACAGCTATGGGCGGAACCTCTCTTCCCAGATCCAAGGCTCTCCGTTATTCTAGCTCCTGAAGGAAATGGCATGTCTGTCCAGCAAGATGTGGCTGTACCCTGGGGTGATGAGGAGGGCAGCATCAGTAGGATATGGCTTCCCTTTCTGATCTAAGCCTTCCCAACCCCCTGTCCCCCACACATTTGGTGTTGCATCTTGGGCAGCTCTCTCGCTCGAATATGTATGTTTCAATGGGGCCTGAAGAAGTGATCAAAGGCAAATCTGTACCTTAATTTCTCCAAGGTCACCAGGAAGAAATCAACTTACTCAAACAGTTCCCCAGTCATGTGTAGGCAGCCTGTTCTACCTATTACAAAATAACGTGTTGAGTGGATTAGCAAACACTTGGGTTTAGAAAAAAACCAACTGTTACTTCCCCAGGACCAGAAAAAGTTGATATGTTCTTCATGCTAAGTTTCTGGGGAAAAGTTCAGGGGGTTCCATGAATAAAACTGAAGAGACTGGTCTGGGAAACTGAGATCTCAAGAAAATAAATTCAGTCCATTAACCTCTTGATTTTCCACTGGAGTGTTAACTCATTATTACTAAATGCTTATAAATTGCGAGGATAAGATTAGTTTACAAGAGGCTTGCTCTCACCATTATGAATTATCACACAGATTTTTAAGATGTAAGCTATTAAGATTATAACATATTTTAATTTCCCTTTATTCATGCATAGCAAATGGGGAAGGCGGGTCAACATTCCCTTGACATTCCAAGAATAGTGTTTTTAACTGATCAATGTTTTCATTTGGTTTTCTCTCAATCCTTAGGGGTAGACATTAACGTCAGGCTAAGTATGTTTAATTTTTTAAAGGTATAATACAAATTCCATAGTAACTTAATATCCAATAATATCCAAATTCTTTCAGTTCCCAAGGCTATTTTTAGGTCTTCAGGAAAACTGTAACTTTCCTCTTTCTCAGCCTTAAAAAAAAATTTTTTTTTTGGAGGGGAGGTACTTGGGTTTATTTATTTATTTATTTTTAATAGAGGTACTGGGGATTGAACCCAGGACCTTGTGCATGCTAAGCATGTGCTCTACCACTGAGCTATATCCTCTCCTACTTTCCCAGCTTTGATATGCCCCATTAAACGTTACTCTGGCTCACTGCACTCTTTTCCAGTCCATTCACCAGATTCAGCATCCAAGATCCTGAGAAGAGTGAGGTTCCTTTCCCCTGACAAGGGGAAGGGATGACCCCCCCTGACTGTGGAGAGTAGGAAGTCTGGGTTCTAGTTCCAAATCCAAGACTAAGTGTGTGACTTTGGGCAAGTTCCTGGGTTTCCACAGGCCTCCATTTGCTCACCTTTTTAGGGAGAGAGGAGGATGGAAGCTTTTGAATGACCCTCCCAGTGCCACTATTCTATGACTCTCTAATGTTCCAAGCACATTCTGCTTTTTTCCATGGGGGAAGTTTTGACAATAGACCATGAAATAGGATTTGAAGGGAATATTTTCTATGGCTTCCAGAGAATTTGGAAAATATGAGTCATAGAACTGCCCCCTCCAGGACTAAATTGGTAGTAAGGAAATAAAGATGGGAGTTTGGAGCATACAACTCTCAAAGCCAATTGTGTTTTCCAAGCCAGGAAGAGATATTTTAAGATTAGAAGTATTATTACCACTTTTTGATTAATGACATGAAAGAATAACTGTAAGTGTGACCAGCAGTTAATACTTTCATTATCAGTTAAGAATTATAACTATTTAACTTTAGGCATTAAATTTAATTCTTTTTTATGACAAAATTTCCCTTCACGTGATGGTCCAAATGCCCCTTTCACGTTTGCCTTGGGAATGTGGAGAACCTCTAATTTAATGGAGTGGCTGGCTCTGTCACCATGAAAGTTAAGATCAAGATCAAGGTTTAATAGTATTAGTTTTATTCTATTCCAAAGCCACAAATACAAATTTAACCCTGCTGGCTTTCTTTTAAAAAATGTGTGAAATCTATGCCAAAGAATGGAGAAAACCATCATTTCTACAGGAAAAGTAATTCACAGGTTGACTGTACCAACAGCAGGGCACACCATCATCTCTGCTGAACCAAGACAGCATGGTGTTGAGGTTGCCTTGGAAATGGGTTAGTGGTGAGGTCCCGGAAGTGGACATAGCACTATGCTAGCACCATAATGCTCAGGAGTACCATTGGCCTTGGATCACTGGACAGTCAATGGTGCAGAAACCATTGTTCATGAACTATTCTCCTTCAGATTCTTTCAGCTTCACTGATGGCTACTTATTCTCGTCTGAGACTAGTGCTTAAGGAAGCCAGAATGCATCAGATTTTGTGCTCATTCAGCAAGCTAAATTCTGAGACTAAAAGCCAAATTTCAGAAGCCCCCACCACCCTAGTATGTTGATTTCAAAAAAATGTTCCCATCATGCATTCTGAAACCCAATCTCCGTGTATTTCTGCATCCCCCCACACACCATAGGGGACGCATCATAGTAGGATGTTGAGTGGGAAAAAACAATCCTTACACAGTCAAAATTTTGAAGATACTCTCTTTTTATTTCAAAACATGGGAATAACTCAAAATTTGAGCCTCAAGGACCAAAATATATTGGAACCAAATGTTCAGAAGATGAGCCAGGCCGCCATTTTGGCAGCAAGCTTCACATGGAGGAGTGGATGTTAGAGAATGATGCTCACGACATGGCTAAAGCTATAGCACACCCACAAATAGATTCATACCCGGTTGTCTAATTTGCATGCATGAGTATAGTGCATTCTCCATGCCACTAGTACGTATATGCCTTTTTCAAAGTCAGTGCAGGATCTGTATTTGCGGAGGTCTTTAAAAGTCTGCTCCCTTACGAAATTCTACCATAATTTAGCTGAGAGAGTCTCAAGGTGACAAATTCTTTATGCCACTTTTACTTCCCCAGAGTCATTTCTGGATACTAATTACGGCTATCAGGAGTTCTGGTATTACACAGGAGAATCTGTTTGTTAGTTATTTTAATGTCAGTTAGCTGGCTGTGAGTAAATCTGGCTAAACATATCCACATGCTAGGTGCCTGGAATTTGAAATCGGTAACCTTTAGCATCAATGGCAACCTTAGACCAAATGACAAGATGAAAAAAAAAAAAAAGCCAGATGATGTCCCAGAAAAAATCGAGCTTTCCTGCTTCCCAAAGCAAATGCTTCCCTAAATCTGCACCAAACAGTGACAGCCTGACCCACTCTTGCATGGGGGACCACTTTTCCCAGTAACGCTGGATTGCTGGAACCCAAACAGCACTCATTGCCGAGGGGGAAGATGCCTGGATCCGAAAAAGAACCAAAAGAAATTATACCAGGGAAAGGAGATGGGAATGGAAAACAAGTTCCCAGAGTATCTCTGTCAACAAGCATGTAGAGTCTTTATTACTAGAATATGCAGAATCCCGTGGGAATTGCTACATCTTTTTTTTTTTCTTTAATTCTTCTCTTGCCAGTCCTTTCATGGCCGGTTGAACTGCCTCAGCGAGGGGGGAGGCTGTCCCATCCAGAAGCCACTCAACAGCTGGCCTCAGGAGCTGCACTCCTCACAGTGACAGGACAGGATGTACCGGTAAGTGGCGGTGAGTCGCATGCCCCCGGAGCAGCGCAGCCGCAGTGCCTTCAGCTTGGAGGTCTGGGGCCGGCAGCAGTGACAGGAGGAGCGGAAGGGCTGCTTGAGGACAGTGCTGAAGGAGACCAAGGGCTCGGAGCGTGACGCCTGGCTGCAGTGCCCCTCACACCTGGCCAGGAGTACCATCTGGGGAGAGAAAAGAAGCAGTTACCCCCACGGGGGAAGCCGAAACCTTAGCCAGGCTTCACAGCATCCTCTAAAAGGCTCAAACACTCCTTGCCAATTCCACCTGGATGAGACCAGTGGCTCTCCACCCTGGTCGCACGTCGGAACCACCTGGCAAACTTGCTTTTAAAATGTCAACATCCAGGCCCCATCTCAGACCAATTGAACTAAAACTCTTTGGAGTATAGCCCAGGCTTTTGTGGTTTTTGAAGCTCTTTAGGTGATGCTGAAGTGCACTGAGGGTTGAGGACCACTAGACGAGACCCACCACCACAATATGCAAGTAAAAACCAAAGAATAAAAGAAATTTCTTCGGACAGGTGGTAGTCTACCAGCAGTCCAGTGGTCTCAAACTGTAGAAAGTCACTCCAAATTGCAATCAGGGGGTAAATAAGAAATGACTACAGGAAAAAAAAAGGAATTTGTTATCTGCCAGGAATTATTAAAGAAAAGGAACATTGTTACTGAAGAAGGAAAAGAGGCTAACTTATGTGATACTGAAGAAGAAATATTCTGGGCACTACAACTTGAAACAAGAGACTGAAATAGAAACGATACCTTTTGGGCCCTGGAATCACACTTCTGGGCTTATACACTGAAGGAGCCTGAGATTTGCACAACGGCATTTTCAGCATCATTTAGGGCAAACGTTAGGATGCATTCATTCTGATCATCTCCATTTCCAAAGGTAGGTCAGGATGATAAATAAAGCTTGGGCTGCAGTAGGAGAGACTGTGTGTTCTTTATAGTGGCTCTTAATGTGGCTTTAGTAAACAGACTCCTTGAAGTTATTCCCAAAGCAATGGACATAAACACACACTCTATATTTTGCACATAGAATAAAAGGATGGAGCAGAGGCCGATTTATATGTCCCACACATAAATCCTGGTATCCTGGGAGTGGCAGTCATGGGCGGGATATGGTGAGCAGGTTGATTCATTAAACTATATAACCTTATATATTGGGGCACAGTAGGTGGGGGAAACCTCAGATTATTAGGCTGTTTATATGGGAGGGTCTTGCTTGGTGAATTTCATATTAAGTGATGGAGGAAAAAGTTGTGCTCTAATTCCATACCCCACAGTAAGACCAGACAAAGTCCAACCATTCAAATAAAAATTAAAAGATACATAAATAGGCATGAAATCTTTACCTCGTGGCATTTTAGGAATTAGCAGTTACTATTGAAACTCACCAGCTATTATCTCGGACATCATCCTGCAGGACAGAATTGAATACCTAAGAATTAAAAGAAAGAAATGGCCTGCCCATTTTCCAAAAGGAAGAGAAGATGACTTCCAGTAATTATAGATCATTAGCATCATTATCTGAGAAGATGTTGAGATGAATCTAACAATCTCTTAGCAACCGTCAAGAAAATATAAGATACTAGGACACAATTAGCAGGGCTTAGGGAAGAGTAAGTTGGACTAGACCTACTGATTTATTTTCTGAAAGATCACAGAGACAGGGAGAAAATGGCAGCTGGAAGCCATTTTGAAGTTCTTAAAGTCTGATTCTATCCTGCCTGCTCTCCACACTGATAGGGAAACAAACATGATCCGAAATAGGTTTTCAGAGATTATGCTACAGGTCTATATCACATGGGCCAGTCCTTGGTGACCATCCCATCCCTCTAATGAGAGAGACAGTTCTAGGTCTTCCCAGTCCCTTCTCTCCATCCCTGATAGTACATGAAAATAGCTCCTTGACATCTCTCTTCAGAATACTTTTCAATTTGCTCACCTCTAATCACCTATTAGGCGGATTAAGCAGTTAGTCAAAGAATCATCTCCCAAAATGGAGTCCTTAGAGATCCAGTTTGAGTCTGAATGGATATAGCTAACCTGTGCCAACATACTTAATTCAGAAGGGCAAAGACATGGTGGTGCATCGTACCCAAATGATACACACACAGGTGAACCGAATGCAGACCTCGAATGACCAGGCAACTAGCACTGTCTATAATGTGACCAAGTCAGCAATCTAGGGCCATTTGTAGAAGAACTAACCCACTTGTGATTTCACTAAAAGTCTTCAAGGTCTCAAGCTCCATCTTTAGCTCATTCTGAAGGATAAGAACTCCAGCACTCAGGGTGGGGGTGGGTATAGCTCAGTGGTAAAGCACATGCTTAGCATTCACAAGGTCCTGGGTTCAATCCCTAGTACCTCCATTTTTAAAAATAATAAATAAGAAAATAAACAAATAAATACGTTAGCCTAAAAAAAAGAATTAACTTAAAAAAAAAAAGCTCTAGCACTGAAGACTCTGGGGCCATCTCCAATGGGTCCCCCTTTCTCAGGAGCTAGACTTTCTGGGCAAGGAAAATGCACAGACATGTACAATAAACACCTTCAGTGGCTGCCCACAGCCTTCAGAATAAAATCCAAAATCCTGAGCAGACATTAAGCCTCTCCATGACCTGGTTTTCACCAGGTCTTTTCCAATCTTACTGTTGGGAAGTAACTGTTCTCATCACCCTCTCTTTATTTGGATCAAGCTTAATTACTTAGGAGTCGATGGAACTGCCCTGAATTTCCCTGCCTCTTGTCTTTGCTCACGTCTTTCCTCTCTCACGAATGCCCTTTTCTCCTGGCTGGACTTAATGAAATTCCCAACTATCCTCCATTGCCGAATTCAAATGCCCTTTCCTCAAAGAAGAGACTATGAAGCAATTTATCTGGCCCTTGACATTCTCAACATATATGCAAATCCTCTCTCTGGGAGAGTCCTAGCACAGTTGACCCTTGAACAACGCTGAGGGTCAAGGGCTCCATCCTTCTACATATTCTGAAATCTGCATGTAATTTATACTCGGCTGTCCCAACCAACCACAGGTCGTGCAGTACTGTAATATTTACAATTGAAAAAAATCCACATATAAGTGGACTCACACAGTTCAAAGCCATGTGTTCAAAGGTCAATTATATATAGAGCCCATCTCAAAGCTAGAAACTATATCAAACTGTGGCCCTGTTTGGTGTATGTGTGTTGAAGGGGTAAAGCAGGGAGTTTGGAAGATAAGATCTGTAAATGAGTGACATTAAGGAATAGAAGGGGTTCTACTCTTGATATTCACATTTTAGTCTCTGCCATGCCTCACCTGTGTTACAGATTTAATGAACAGCTTCTGACCTGTTCCAGACCAGAACTTCTCAAACTGTAATGTGTGTATAAATCAGCGGAAGCTCTTGTTAAAATGCAGATAGTGCTCAAGTAGTTCTTGGCGAAGCCAGAGATTTTGCATTTCTCCTAAGATTCTGGTTGATACCACACAAGTTTGACCTATCTCTTATGGGCTTCTTGGGACACATCATCAAACTTAAGCAGAGCTGAATCTTGTAAGAGTCATGGCAGTCCTAAATATCTCTTCCACTGTCGAGACCCTCGCCCAGCTCCATCCTCCAGTGATTTCAGGACTCCTAGGGACTCCCGGCAATTCACTGGACGGTACCACACACTTTCTAACTCCTTAGCCAGTTCACCCTTCAGTTTAATAAACCTTTGAAACTTTCAAATATCAGCTCACCTGCCAAAACACACTGGCCCCCAGTTTACGGTCAATGTACATTCCTCACACGTGGGTGACTTGGCTGTATTTTATTAACATTGCACTGCACTTAACTGCTCTTAATGGAGAGCATCCACACTGCTCTGTTATCAGATCAAGAAATGAACTTTTTTGGACAAAGAACCCACGTGGAGCCACACCATTAGAAGAGTGGGTTCAATAGGTGATTATTGTTCACATGACCTTCCATGACTTCTCACGGTTCAGGTGGGTGACAGACACGTTATCTGCTTTGGGTCCAGTTTAATTTTTGCTGTCTCATGTTTCCCCAAACAAGTAGCTTGATGCTAGAAAGCTAAGCAACTTCTCCAGGAACCCCCTTTGGATCCCCCCAACCTTGGAGTCACTTGGCTCCAGTCGGATGTGAAATCAAGTTCCTTCTAACATGAACATAGCTGCCGGGTCCAGAATATTTGCCCAAGGATAGGCTCCTTCGTGTTCTAATCCGATTTCCATGTGCTGAGGCTAAAAGAAGTGAGAGGACCTTGGGCAATAATAAAAGAATAGTAAGGATGATGATATATAACACGTATTGAACATTTACTAGGCTCCAGGCACTGAGCCAAGCCCTTCATAGGCAACTTAATACTTGACAACGGTTTCAAAAGGTAAACTCTCCCCACTTTCCAAATTAAGAAATTAAAAGGCAGAAGATAAGTTACCAGCCTGGAATCACATAGCTATACCATAAAGGGCCAGAATTCTGAACCAAGACAGTCTGGTTTCTGAGCACTCTCTCCTAACCGCGGTGCTACATTGTTAAGCCATGAAAGTCAGCCTTTCGAGCCCTTGATTTCCCTAAGATGCTAATGTCGGTCATGGGCAAGTTCAGGCTACACTGGGAGGGTTGTAGCCAGTTGTGATTCCTGGGTCCAGACCAAGGATTACACCCAGAGACCTCAGCCTCCCGCTCTCTTTGGTGACCTACCACAGTTCTTAGACAGTTTTGTCTTTGCTGCAATACACAACCGTCTTCCAAGTGAGAGAAAACCCAAACACAGCTGGTTCTCATCATCCCTTGTTGAAAGACTCACCATCTCCAAAGCCGCTTTCCTCTCCTGTGATGTGGAGCCCTGTGAAGTCCTGGCTCAGGCCATGGTCTCCATCAAAATCGGAATAAAGACCCACCTGTCCCATCCTAGAATAGAGTTTTGGCTATTTTATCTCAGCTGAGTGAGAAATATACTCTGCCTTTTTCTCAGCATTGAACATTGTGTATCCCTTATTCCGTGACATCCCTTAAATCACCTCTTTCTCCTCAGGAACAGGATTCGCCTCTGCTTCTCCCATGCCTCACCTCACCAGTATCCTCAATAAATGACAGTTCAGTTCATCTCCAGAGACCCAGATCAACCCCTGAAGGGTCTGTGCCAGGCTGAGGGCATCTGCAAAATGGCAACCAGGGGAATGAAGCAGTCGGGGGAGGAGGTGAGAGCTCCAATAAGGTGGATGGGAACTCTGCAAACCCCAACTGGAATCTGGTCCCTTCACTCTGGTCACAACTCAAACTGACATGAAGAGGCTTTTGCACACAGAATGCTTCCCTTCCCTCTCTCCTCCACTTACTTTGTAAGCCCCATGAGGGCCAAAACGTAGTCTGTGTTTTCTTTGACTTTTGTGCCTCAAGTCCTAGCTCAGTGCCTGCATTAGTAGGCATTCAGTATAAATGTGTTCCTTTCTAAAAAATCAAGTCATATCTGCCAGGTAGCCAATTGGGTTATAAACTCAATATTACCGACCTCCACCCCCGTCATTTCTCCTATGAAGCTATGAGCTTCAGGGGCAGCACCAGGAGATGGCTTGGGGGGTCCTAAACACCCTCTCCCAACTCCAAGGCTTGGCCCATGGCATGACAGATCCCCTTTCCTCAAGGAATTTCCCCACATTTTGTCCCCCAGGACCCTCCTCCTCCTCCTTTGTGGTCCCCCTTTGGGATCCCCACCTGTTCCTGTGGCCCTGCAGAGTTCAGGCAACCACATACCTTGGTTCCCCTCTCCTGGCTCGGGGGCCACCATCTCCCACTCCTCACCCAACTCAGACTTCACAAGCCCGCCCTGCCGGTTCAGTGTCCCAGCCTCGGTCCTCTGAAAGCCCGTCCCTGGCCCAAGTCCAGAACACACCACTTCTGGTCCCTTCTTCCACTCACCTGGGAAGGGAGGTCAGACAGCAGGGTCTGTTTCTCTTTGCTTTGACCTCTCCACCCCGCCCCGAGCATCCAGCACAGTGGCTTACACTTACTTTGCCCTTCTGCATGCTCCCAACCCCTGCCAGGTTTCTGTGTTTAACAAGAACCGCAGTGAGGTTCATTTTCCTAATCCTTTAAGGCTATAGGAGATCCCAATAGTTATTGAGGTTTCAGTGGTGACTGAAATAGAAAAGTAAGTCTAAACACCTGTCCAGTTTATAACTTCATCGTCAAGATCATACTATCATTTAAGTCAGACAAAGACAAATACATATGACATCAGTTATATGTGGAATCTAAAAAAAAAAAAAAGATACAAATGAACTTACTTACAAACCAGAAATAGTCTCACAGACATAGAAAAAAAAAGCTATGGTTACCAAAGGGGAAAGGGTTTGGGGGAGGGATAAATTAGGAATTTGGGATTAACAGATATACACACTACTATATATAAAATAGATGAACAACGAGGACCCACTGTAGAGCACAGGGAAGTATATTCAATATCTTGTAATAACCTATAATGAAAAAGAATCTGAAAAAAAATCTATATGTATAACTGAATCACTGTGCTGTACACCTGAAACTAAGACAACATTGCAAATCAGCT
Source organism: Vicugna pacos (assembly GCF_048564905.1). NCBI lineage: Eukaryota > Metazoa > Chordata > Mammalia > Artiodactyla > Camelidae > Vicugna > Vicugna pacos. Next base: position 36,301,442 of record NC_133023.1, read on the forward strand.
ATACATCAATAAAAATTAAAAATAGAAAAAGATCATCCTATCATTTATTAATGCCTATTATATGCCAGAGAGCTCTTTTGTTTGCTCTTCTACCTTTACTAAAAATTTCAGGGGAGATTATCAACGAAGCTGCCACTCCTAGCATCTTATGTACCCAATCCTATGAAGTGTTGCCATTGAAAACTGGGCACATCTTAATGTCTGGCCACACTGACCTCCTTAGTACTAAGGACCACTGCGACCAGTCTTTTCTGCCTGACTCCATCTCAACCCTTTCCTGAATTGCTGGATGATGGGTGACAGGACCCCAGGGCTGGCCAGCTGCAAGTTCAGAGCTAGGGGAAACAGACAATCTCATGGAAGGCTCCCAGGAAAACTTTCACTATTATTTCTATTTTCTGCAAAGGTTGCTGAGTAGAAATCGTTATTTTCAGCCGGCCAGAAGTTGAGCCTGGGCTTCGAAATAGTGGTTCCTACATTCTATTTGCATTCCTCCAATAGGAAGAGCCAAGTGGAAGATGAATGAATTGAAAGATGAATGCTCCAAGGCAGACACTGCCACTTCCGGGCTAAACGATGTTGAGGAATCTACTTAATACTTCCTTCAGGTTTCAGTTTTCCTTATCGGTAAGATGGGAATTATAATGCCCTCCATCACAGGATTGGCAGCAATGATTAGATCATATAGTATGAGGTGCCTGACACATATTAGGTGTCTAAGCACATGCTCTTCCTTCCCTGAGCCTGGATCACACGTTCCCCGAAGCCAGACACTGGATAAACGGGAGTCGGGTAGCATTAACAATCGACAGGCAAACAGTAGGCATCGTCTAGAAAATAATGGCCTTTGAACATCATGTTAAGGGGAAATTTTTTGCCTAGAGGAAAAATCTACCCTAGTCTCCTCTTTTGAAAAACCTCCATGGGTTATTGTTGAGACACAGGCTAATTGTTTTATCCCAACTCTGTAAAGATGTACAATTTCGTTAAATGAGACCCGTTAGAGAGAAGACCGGCCTGAGTCTGTGAGAATGAAGAATTATAGAATATCTCAAAATGAGAAACAGTTCTCGTTCCTGGATGCATAGAGAAAATCTAATCCAGAAAAGATCTGGGTAGTTGAGATTCTGCCAGGCATATTTTATGGCCAGGGAAGAAAAGTTTATAATTACAAGCACCATGTACGCAAAACTATTGCTATATTCGGGATAGTTTGGGATGTTTGAAAACAGATTGTTCCCATGAAATTACAAACATCTCTTTGCAATCACAATTTTGTGCTATTTATCACGGTATTCTGGAAGAAACAGAGGTGAACAAAGGTAGACTAAAGTCTGTTTCTAGGATTCGTTGTCAAGCACTGTGAGTTTGTTGGGTTCGAGTTAATGATATCTCTTATTTGACCTTTCCTTAATTGATGTGATCATTGCTAAGGCGCTGCTCCATCCTTTTGCCGAATCTTTTCAGATTTTTTTTTTCGTTTTTACAGATGCTCCAATTTTTCTGTTCATCACATTGACACATTGCTCTCTGTAGGGGGAGCAGAAGAGAAGCTAATAATTGCTCCAGTCAGCCTTGCTCAGACCTACATTTTCTGAGCAATCACAGTTGTAAAAGCATGTCCTATCTTTCTTCTCAATTTGTTTTAGTTATTTTTTTTCTAAGAAGGGATTGCAGTCTTGCAAAAATGTATCTTTTTTTTTTTTTCAGTTCTGCAAGTACAAACAAAGAGCCAGGAAGTTTCGGTTAAAGTGATTGACCCCAAATTCTGATTCCCCTAAACTAAAAGAAGCCATAATCATTGAGCTATAATCAGAGGAATTACGGAAATTTTAAAGGCGGACGGAAGTCATGTTTTTAAATGGAAGGGAGAAACATTAATTTCTATGGTCTCAATTCTAGTGGTTGATATTACCAGAACTTCATAATTATACTGGTAATTTAAAAAATACTTGCCATATGAGAATGTTTAAGTGGTTTTAGTCTCAAGACTGAGAGTGAAAAAATCTCTGAGGTCGGGTTAAACAAATTCTTATTTGCCAAATGTGGGCAAATTTCATTTATGTGACTGGGAGCAGTGACAGTCTCCCTACTATGTGCCTCCCTTCTGGGTGGTCCATGTGGCTGGCCACTCTCGGCGGCCTTTGAAGCATGGCATTCCTTCATACACCCTGTCTCAACCCTGAGACATCATTTTCCTATGCCAGGAATGTACAACCTATTCCAAATCAGAATGACTTGGATAATCAAGGTAAAACTGATCAATTATCAAGTTGTCATTTATCTTTTGAAGTCATTTTGACATAAACATGGCAGGTAGAGAAAGGCATGGACCACAAGGCTGGTGACCAACTATTTTGCCAGGAAACTCTTAGAAGAGTACGTTTCATTGCTCAGTCATATTTCTTGGATTCCCTTCCACTTGCAGACTCCACTTTTCTTTCTTGAAAAAGGCCACTACCGCTTATAAATCTCACAGCCCGCAATGAAACACATCCCTCTCACCTTGTGTCTAGCACCAGTTTGATCGTGAGAACCTTCCAGCCTTTCCTATTGATTTCGAGCAGCCGGAAAAGAGAGAAGCTGGCTGGTGTGCCCCACGGTCAATTAGGCGGTTTTACTGACAAAAGTTCAAAGCCTGGTGGGAAACCCTAAAGGCATGATTCTCTGCAGGGCTGGCCATATACCTCAGGTTTGGGCTGCGATCAGAGTTCTCCATCCCCCTGACAAAGGAATATGGCCTCTCTCCTGTTTCTGGAAGTAATGCTACTCTGGCAGAGATCTTGATCTTACCTTTGAGCTACACTTGTACAACGGATGGCTGATAGAATCGACGTAGTGGTGCCTCATGCAGCGTCGAGGGTCGGAGTCCATCATGAATGAGCTGTCTGCTTTGCTGTCCGTATCTCCCATCAGCGCCAGCAGGGATAGCATAGAAAAGGATGCCGCTAGTACATGATTTCTCATTGTTGTAAGGGAAAACTTCTCAAGAGAAACAGCAGAGGGAGGCAGAGGACTAAAAATTGGAAATGCCTTCGCCTCCTAGGATCCAGTTCCTTTCAAGGAAAGGGCAGGATCCGGTTGGAGCTTTCTGGTTGTCATTGTCCTTTGTATGACGGAGTTTGGTCTTACTCTTCGCACTTGCCATCCATCATCCCAGTATCTGCTGCACAGCTGGAATGAAAACAGAAATCATTTTCCCCAGAGACACCCGGAAAAAAGAATGGAACCCAGGAGGTATCGAGTAGAATCTTTCCATGTCATTTTGAGTGGCGAATATTGGTTTCTGCAGTGTCATTAGCATAAGTTGTCATCCAGTTCATGCTCCACCCCCCCAACCATAGCTTATGGTGCATATTTATAATCATTTAGAGGTGGACACAATGGTTTCATGGAAGCACATGTTGACTTTAATTGCTGGAGTCTGTGTTCCTAGGAGCAAGGATAGTTTGAACCCATAGTAAAGATTAAACATGTGGTTCTGGCCACAGTGTAACTGATTTGGGTGGTCTCATCCTTATCCCTGGCTGTTGGGGGCGGGAGGGTCTATTTGGCTTCTCAGTAAGCTTACAGGGCTACAGAGGAGGCAAGTCAACACTAAACGAACACAAGCCACGTCCCACAGGAAGGAAGTACATTTCCCAAGTCCAAGTCCAACCCACCCGTCCACCTAGTTTTCCCCTTCTGCACTCCAGGCTCATCCTGTTTGAAGCCCCATGCCTCCCAGAATCCATGACAAACTGCATCTGAAATACACATTCTGTTAACTGGCTTCCAGTATGGTTAAGGCAACACATGTGTATTTGCTAACAGACCCACGCATTTCTGAAGAGCCTTTGTAAAGCCCCAGCACATGGTATAATTTGAAAAAGTAAGTGGTTGTTGGAACAGAGACTTATCATTAAAGTGGGACCATGCCATACCTGAAATTTGCTTTGTTCTTTTAAACATATACCTCTTGGAGAAAGGACTTGAGTCCAGAGATCTCGTCAAATCACCTCCCTAACCACCTTCCCCACCAGGCATGACCACCATGATCGCACAGGAAGACAGAGAGCATCAAAAATATTTTCAACCGTGTAGGAAAATTGGGGGACTCCATTACATCTAAAACAAAAGGAACATGATACTTAAAGGTACAGAAAAACTTTCAAAGATATTTCAGATTAAAGTGTGATTATTTTGCTTCCTAGTACAACTTTAAAAAAAAAAAAAACTTCCTACTCAGGGACAGTCTGAATACAGAGGACAAAGCGTTGATAAGATGAAGATTAGACATTCAAGTCCATATAAGTCAATGAGTTGCTCTAATAGAGTGACCCCAGCCCCCCTTAACATCAGTTAGCTGTCTCGCGAGTGTCGGGCAAGGGATCCCAAGTGGAAGAGGGTGTGTGACGTAGGGCTGTTTCAGAGCAGAGCATCCCTGGCAATGGCAAAACCTAAGCATGTGTGTTGCAGGGAAGTCTTATAAATTGCAGGGAGGGCAGGGAACAGTATAACGAGGGGAGGGGACCCACTTGGACTCTAGCACTGCCATTAATTAGCTGGGGGACCTTGTACAGGTCATTTAAACTGTTCCAGCCCCAGTCTCCTCATCTGATGAGTAGAGGGGTTGGAAAGAAACAGTGTCTGCAGCCCCCTCGTGCTCTAAAATGCCAATGTTTTAGATCCTTATGGATCCAGGTACCACCATCCCCATAGGTAGGAGATAATCCCAAAGTCGAGGAGACTATATTTTCATACAACTTTGCACTACTTTCCCTCACATGTCTGCTCATGGCAACAGCTCACGAAAATCGATCAAATCTGAGCCTAAAGCCCCAAATCAGCAAAGGATGTAGAAGAGCATTTTTGTTTTCTGTTCAGCTATGTATCCTAGGTTTTCCGATGCACACAACCCTGAAACCCAGCAAGACTTCAGCCCAAAGAGCCAGTGCTTTCTTGGGTTCCATGTTGAGAGGCTGCAGTTTTACTGACCATTTCCTGGTTTCAATATGACTATATTTTCCCCAGTGGTTATCTGTCTCTTTGAAGCCTTAATTAGTCTCAGGAAAAGAATTTATTAGATTTCTCCTTTCACCACTCCAGTCGACAGATATTTCCCCCAGGAGCCAATGGCAAAGGGATGAAGGGAAACAGCAGACATTCCAGTCCTGACCCTCCCTCCCCACTGCCGGCAACTTCTTTTCAGAGCCACGGTCGGTGGGGGGTATGGGTAAATGAGCAAAGCAAATGAAAGGAAAGCATGCATATAGCACAATGGTCAAAACAAACAACATCATCAACAGGAAAACCCTTTCTATGTGTCTATATGGTTGTACGTGTCGGCATTTGCATCTTCTCCCAAGAAAAAGAAACATAAATGAAGATGGGCACCATTGCTTATCAGAGAGAAATGAAAATTAAAGTACTTTGAGGTACTTTGTGCAACCAGTCAACCTGACACAAATTCCAAAGTCCGATCGTGCACCCTGTTGGCAGGGCTGTGGGAAAACAGGTTCATGTTGGAGAGAGTGCAGTGAAAAGTGGTGCAAATTCCGTAGAAGCCAATTTGGCAACAGCTATTCAAATTGAAAACGCGTATGATTTAGATGCAGTAATTTCACTTCTGAGAACTAGGCTCCATGGGAGATCACACAAGCATATGGTTATTCACTACAGCACTAGTTGTCACAGCATCAACTTGGAAACAGCACAAGATATCCATCGGTCGGGGACTGATTAAATCTACAACATTCATGCAATGGAATACCACGCAACTCTGTGAGGAAGGATGCAGAAACTATTTTGATTTGTGTTAAAACAAGGAGGGACAAGAATATGTATTTGTGTTAATTTGTATTTACATGGAAAAGCTCTGAATGGATACTCAAGAAACTATACAGTTAGTTACCTGTGGGAGTTGGAGGACAGATATGGGAGAAAGACCTTTCACTGTATACCTTTTAAAAATTCGTAGATGTTTGAACTTGTGAATGTATGACCAATTCAAAATTTCATTAAAAAAATAATACCTTCTCTCTTCAAAGCTTGGCTTAAAAATAGTAATTCAGTTAATAGATGTTTAATGTTTGTACCAGTTTGAGCATTTTAATAGTATATGCTTTTATCCTTCATAAATATGGGAAGATATGCTTGTGTCTTGGTCAAATAGTCCTCCAGGTGGACCATTTTGTTCTTGTGCACTACTGCCACCTAGTAGCAAAATTCTGAATTGCAAGCACATTTGAAAACTGGTTTTTCCTGAAAGGTGAATAAAATACTTTCGCAAGCAAATGTTATGAAGTTAATACTGATAAAGAGGTAGTTAGTGTCACACAAAATGAAACTTTAATATCTGATTTTCTCTTTAGGGATAATAAGCTGAACCCAGAAGTAGTAATAAAGATAAAGTATAAAAGAATGACAGAAGAAATATTGCTTCAGCACTAATAAGAAATAGATTTTTCATTTCAACACACTCATAAAGCTGGATGTTTTTTGTTCAGTTGTTATATTAAACTCTGAAATGAGAATGCAAGCGACCATGTAAATACGGCATAGAACTCACAGACCCTCAAGACACGAAGGCATGATCCTTGCAAGATAACACTGGAATTAATGCCTTAAGCTTTCAAATGGAATGAACCAACACTGCGTGCTGAAGAAGACATAAATATAATGCTCAAGAAAAAAGTGATGTTAAGTCAAGTTGCCTTAGCATTGTGTTGGTCAGGATGTGCGCAGCAGAGAGCCCGGGGAAGCAGTCACAAAGAGGAAAATCAGGAATGGAGGAAGTTGACATCACTTCGAGATCCCCGTTTAAAGGCAGCCTACGGGTATCTACGTCTGCCTTGCAGGAGCTTCTGTCACTGTTCTCAAAACGAAATTTATTCTAATTTGCTTTCATTTTTTAAAAAGCCACATAGCATCAAAATCAAATGCTGCCTCTCAAAACTTGGAACATCAGCCCAGCTAGTGATGGACTGAAGCAGAAAAGCAACTCTCTTGCTGAACTCAATAGCCCCAGGCTGCTCCGTGTGCTGAGGACAGTCTCTGAGACATGGACTTGGCCGATGTACAGAGCCCACATTCTAATAGCTCCAATGTGGAGCCTCTGCCGGCAGGAGAGGCACGTAGGCTGGCGTGCCCGTCTTTGGAGCTACCCTCCAAACGATACCAGTGGAAAAGAACAACTGGTGCCCAGATTTCCCCACCTGTCATCCTCAGCGAAATAATATAGCAGAGCTTACAGTGGGCCCAGCCTCCTGGGTGAGAGATGGTGTCGTGTCCACAGATCAGCTCACTCTTGGGCTGACCTTCTGCCTGGCAAAGGGAAAAGTGCTGCTTTCACACAAGTGATTCCAGCAACAGGCTAAGACACGTGGCATGTGCCAAGAGTGGCCTTATCCTTGCTCTGCTTGCCAGGCAGGGGAGGGCGGTGCTCGGTATTAGTACATCACCCCCTGCCCCAGTCCCGGGCTGTTTTCAGTACAATACATACAGGTATTACCCCACCCCTCCCTCTGCCATGGCTTCTTTCTACAAATATCCACTTCACACATATTCAATGAGCACCTACTATGTGTCTCCTTTTGCTCTAGCAGATAAGCAATAACGGCCAGGGGGAAAAAAAAGGTCTAGTTTAGTTCCCTCTCCCAGCTCACTGCATCCACAAGCAAAGTGTCTCAGCCTGTTGTCCGCCTGGGTGATTTTGAGGACACACTGGTGAACTCCCTTAGCATCTAATTCATAGGCAACAACCATTGCATCATTTCTAAGAAGATCAAGTTAAGCAAATCAAATATAATGACTTTGGAATGACGTCAGGGTGACAGACAGAATTATTTGTTATTTACTGTAATTTAGAACAATCATATCAGGCGTGGGTAAAGTAAAGATGGCAGAACACAGAGCCTCTCTCCAAGGATTTGCAAAAACAAACAAAACAACAACATCAAAAACCCCCAGAGACTTAAAGGTGGAAGAAAGCTTGCCCCTAGATAACACTTCACACTAAGATTAGAAAAGCAAGAAAATCGAAGTCTAATCAGAGAGTGTGAAATGCTAAGTAGCTCCTTCACAGGAACTTAAAGAATTCCAACTGGATCTAGTCCACGAGATGCCTGGGAGAATAAGTCAGACGCCTCTTCCCAAGGCACTTAATTTATAAACTGTAAACAGCATGTTGAATTTTATAAAGCATCCCGTGCACACAATGAATGGTTTTTGATATTATTTCTGTCTGGCAGTACATCAGAAGCAGCCAAGAAGCCAAGCCTGGGCTGACCAGAGGCAGCGGTCCTGACTGTGAACACTGTCAGCCCTCCAGCCTGCGCCCCCCCCCCTCCAGGTATCTCCAAGGATGGGCAGACACAAGGTCAGTGGGGAGGGAGCTGCTCCGAGGTGGGGGAGTGCAGGAGGCAAAGCCTGCCCTCATAGTGCCATCTGAGGAGAAAAATGACACCCTTGTAATTTAATAACAGTTCTCCAGTCTGGGATAGTCTGTCTTCTCCCAGCCTGCATTTACTAGGCGAGTGTGGCCAAACTCAGCAGTGACAGTGATGGAGCAAGAAAAGAGATGGGGGAAGCAAAAGGGAAGGAGAAGTGTAGTCTGGGAAAGGAACAATAAATCACAAGCCTGGGATAAAGAGGGCTGTGAAAAAGAAGGACTGGGAATAGAAGTAATTTCTGGCCACCTGTCAAGTGGCCCCACCTGTGTGTGTGTCCTTGGCTTGAATAGTTGTAGTGTCTGGGGAGGGACTGGTGTGGGAGGACTGGACCTTGAGACTGACTGGAACTTAAAATTCTGATCTTTCAGGAAATCCAGAGGAACTGCTCATTGTTATCCAAACACCCACTTATCTACAGTTTTCATCGCTTCCTCCCCAAACCCATTTCTAGCCTCTGTTGTTAGCGTCCCGGTATTTTGCACCCATTTGTCAGAAATATTGGATCACTATTCTACAACCTTCTGGAACTGGAGGAGCATTTTACTGCTGTCTGCTCTGGTGACAGGAAGGCGGCTCCACGGAGCTGCAAGCTCTGAGCCCTATGTTCCTGTCCTTGGCTGTGCCATCTTGAGCAAGTCACTTGCCTTCTCTGAGACTCAGTTTTCTCATCCACAAAATGAACGGATTGGTCTAGATGGTTCTATGGGTCTACCCACTTCTAACATTCACTCACTCTACCCATGCTTCTCAGAGTACACACCTGCTTCAGGGCTATCTATTCCCCAAAGAAATACTACGAAAAGAGTTCCTGTCTTACTCAAGAAGTTAACAATTACAGAAAAGTCCAAACAAGTTCTAATGTGGTGCCTGAGCCAGAATTTGAAGACCAAGCTATAGGAATCTGTCCCTTGAGGAGGCTGTATTGGTGCCCTGAAATAAAAATAGCCCTTAATAACCACTTAACTTGGTGTTTGAATGTACTAATATGGTTTATAAATTAATAACGTTTTGTTAATAACAGGATGCAGTTAGCAAGGATATTTAACTAGTTCCTATTTCCTTAAAACCGTCTTAAAATGTATAGTGTTTCTTTACAGTTTCCACCAAATGGACAGAGGAGAAAGGCTAAACCATGGTAGAATAAAACTTCTTTCATTTGATGATGACGATGACACAGACTTGGGTCTAAAAGAACTGCCCATTGGGTATGGCTCTTGGATCCTGTGCTGGGCTTCTAGGGGCTTCTATAGTTTCTATGGAAGGACTCCTGAGTTCTTAATGGCTGACATCACTAACTGACTTTCAGAGAACAAAACTTATATAAATTGCAAATGACCAAGTCTGATTACCCAGGTGTCAAGCAGCAGGATACGGCTGAAGTCTCTTCCTCTGGGGGTTTGGATTATTTCTATAAACCTACCACTTCACTAAAAGCTGTGACTGATACAGTGATGAGCTGTCAGAGGACGCTTACGGGTGACCTATCTGCGGCACCAAAAATCAACAGTAGTCCTAAACATGGAGTCCCCTTCCATCCTTTCATCATTAGAGAATAAAACTAGAGAAAGAGGAAGCCACAAAAGAAGTCACAGAAGGGAAGGAAGAAGGATTATCTTTCTGTTTAAAATCTGCCACTGCCCTTTGAAATAGCACAATCTAGAAAGGGAAGGGTCCCTTCAGTTCATCCACTCTCTCCTAGGAAGGGGCTTTCATGTGAAGAATGAGACACACTCTACTATTCACCTTGTGTAAGACCCTTTGGACAGAAAGCAGGACAGTTCGGAGATACCCACCCCAGGGGACGCAGTCTCGCCAAAACATGCACTTACCCTCTTCCCGTGGAAAAGAAAAGGTGCCCAGGTGTCCTGGGGACCCTGGTGCTGATTTCATTTGACACTGCCTCTGCTGGCTGTGGTGTGGCCTTAGGAGAAGGGAGGTGACCAACGTTAGCTCAGGGTGCAAGCTCCCTTTTACCCTGGAGCCAAATGAGTATGTTGGTTTTTCTTCAAAGTGTCCAGCAAAGTGTTTCCAAAGCTGTATTTGAATCTCCTCACCCGCAAGAACGTTTTGGAATGGTGGGTAGTAATCTCACCTAACAGCTGTAGATCCCTTAGTTAGAAATGGGGCATAAACCATAGGCGCAACTCCGTCTTTCCATTCCCCATCCAATTTGCCTTTTTCTGCCCAATGGTGGGACTTGAACACTGAATTCAATCCTGTTGCCATCCAGAAGGAACACTTGTGGACACAGACTCATGTCAAAGGGGCACGGTTAGAAGAAGATCACAGAAAAAGGAATCGAGTTGTTACAGGAGACCTGGTGATCCAAAGACATAGCTCAAATATGTGCGGCTTAAGTAAAGCAAAATCCAGGCAGAAAAACAAAAGCCCGCTAAATTCAGTGTTATTAGTAATATATTATAATAATGATTATAATATAATTATACTAACATATAATATTAGTATAATATAATATATTAGTAATTATATTAGTAATATATTATGAATAACTCCGAACTTAGTGGGCTTTTGGTTTCCTGTCTGGATTTTGCTTTGCTTAAACCATGCACACTCAAGCTACGTCTTTGGATCACCAGTTCTCCTGTAATAATTCGATTCTGTCACTTTTGGATTTCCAACCTCCAAGAAAAAGTCAAATTCTGAAAAGAAGTAATTTCCCATAATTAGGGGAAAATCACAGAAATGTATTAAGTCCTTAAATATTGCCTGGCGCCATAAAGAAAAATCGCACTTTGATTAATTTCTTTGACTCTTCACATCCATATGGGGAATGGGTGTGCCTACATTTTCTTAGAGTTAAGGAAGGGGGATATTGTTTCACTGGAAGAATTGACTTCCTTTTCTTATGTCAAGTAAAGGAGGCAACCTCAGAGTTCAAACCCCTCTTCCTGGGAGGGAGTAGGTGAAATTAAGGGAAGCTTCCCTTTCTGAAATTGTGCTATTTGCAAATTTCCAGTGGCAGATTTTGAACATCAAAAATAATCCTTCTTCCTTCTCTTTTGTTCCTTCTCCCATGGCCTGCTCTGTTCCTACTTGTATTCCCTATTGATGGAAGGATGGGAGGGAACTCCGTCTTTAGCGCTATTGTTGGTTGGTGGCACTGCGGAAGGGTCAGCCCTGAGCATTTTCTGACAGTTCATCAGCTTTCTTGAATGTATTAACCTGTTGCCCTTTCATTTTTAAAGGATATTGCAATTGGTTGGATCACAGTTTAAAAGAAAAAACTGGGACTGAGCCAGGCCTTGGAGGAGAGAAAAGAGTATGAAAAAGTCTTCGCTTTTGTCAAAAAACAAAAAGAAAAACATATCTACTGCAAATCTGATAGAACTGAGTTGAAAGCTATAGTCCATGTTCACGTGCCGATTTGGACATCAGGGTGAAATGGACTCTAACGGGATGAATTCCTGATTCTAAGCAGAAGGGATAAATTGCCCATTCTTTGAATTTTCTGAGTCAGCAGTCTTTCTAACAAAAAAAGAGTTGTCCCAGATTCTGCACCCCATCCAGGGTGTTAGGCCCTGACTATTGAAAATGGGTCTGGGGGTGTGACTCTTAGCAGTATGTGCTCACCCGTTCAGACTCCGAGGAGGGGACAGTAAGCATGAATGGCACCAGGCAAACTATTACCAGACTCACGAGAAAAGAGCTTTGCAGATGTGAGAGCAGCTGGCACCAGGAAGAATGCCATCGGCAAGATCTTCCTCAGAAACCCAAATGTGTGGGTGTGTGAATTTGCAGCATGCAACCCGCATAGCCAAGCCAGCACTCACTGTGGTACCAGCCTCTCTCATCCCGCTGCACGCGTGGGCACGCGCACGCACACACACGCACACACACACACGGGGGTGGGGAGGGGGCTTCAGCAGGATTCCCCACCCTTTGTTTTCTCTTGGACTTAAACAGAGAAGTTTATGGTGGGCACTACCAGCTGGAATGTTGCCACTGGCAGGGGCAGACAGGAAAATAGGAATGCTCTTAATGTCCTCCCAAAGAAAACCTTTGATGGACAAAAGAGTGGTTGTATTTTTACCCTCTCCCTTCATGCTGCCAGGCGTCTTTAAATAGATCTTCTAGCCTGGGGACTTGTATGGAATAATTCATATTAAAACCCAAGAAGTGGCAGAGGAGGGGAGTTGGTTCTTTCTTCCCTTTCTTTTCTTTCCTTTCTTCCCCCTCCCCGACCCCACTTCTTGTCAAGTGAACAGGAAAAGACTCATTTTAATTCAGCTGCGTTAAAATTTTCCTTTTGGGTGTTTTTAATGAACTTGAGTTAATTTGGAAAAGACGACCTAATCCCCCAGGAAAAGAAAAGGAATAGGAAGCTGCATTGTCCGCTGCTCCTTAATACCTTTTGGTCCCAAGGACATGAGCAGCATCTCTGAAGGATGCTGCACAGAGGGGGTTGCATGAGGCTCTTAAATGGGAATGTCTAATTGAGAAGTCCAGTTCCTTCCATTTGCAACTCAGAAACCAATCTGTTGTTCTACTGTTTAAAGAAAAGTGGGGGGGGGGGAGAAAAAAAGAAAAAAGTCCTCCCCGTCTCCCCAGCCCCATGCATTTTTAGTTCAGCTCAGCCCAGGATCCATTTCTCCCCTCTCCCCCTCACGAAGTGGGTTTCATAAAGACACTCAGGCCTGCACAAACCAAATTAAAAGTCCCATCTCTCCTTCTTTCTCCTTGGGAAGGGAAGAACTGACCGAGCAAGGGGGCGGGGGAAGGCCCAAGGACCCAGGGAGCTTTGTTTCCAAGTCACTTGTCTCTCTCCCTGAAACAGAGAATCACCACATTTCTCTTAATGTAGGCCGGAGTGCATCCAGGCGTTCCCATAGCGCCCCCACCCCCAGCCCTGGGCCGGAGATGTGCGGGTCACTGTGATGGTATGCTTGTCCCCGCCAACCCGGGTCACTCCAGCCCTGCTCCCAGCCGCCTAAAGGGCAGCGAAGCCATGAGGCTGCTCCTCTCTGCGAGGGGGGTTCAGGCTCGGGCGCTCCAAGAAAGACCCCCCATCCTATCAGCCCGGCCGGCCGAGGCGCTGCCAAGAATGACATCCTGGGAATACTATGGAGATGGGGAGACCTCCTGGGCTCTTGTCCCCGGATGGAACAGGACCCAGGCTGCCTGGAAAACAGGCAGAGCAAAGAGCAGGCGCACAATGGAAGGAGCTCAGGCGAAGGGAGAAGGGGGCGGGGTGGGAGTGGCGGAGAGCAAAAGAAAAGAAAAGCCACATGCCACCCAGGAAGATTCCAGGGAGGGCGGGAGGAGGTGGTGGAGGAAGGACTTGCAGGAAACAAGTGCCTAGACATGGCACTGCCAGTCTAGCTAGATTCTTTTCGGAATTAGATTATGCGAAAGAAAGAGGGGAAATATATAGCCTGCCAGCTGTTCAAAGGCTTACAACCTTGCTTTTATTGTCTGGGTAAGTTGGTGAGGTGGGGCATCAGAGGAATTCCAAACATACCATCCCAGAGAAATTTTAATATGTTCCACAGTGTCATACACGAAGAGGAAATGACAGCTGATCACAGCCAGGGCCGGCCACAGCAATCTGGGCCTCGGAGCTCACCCACCCTCCCAGGGCCTAGCTTCCCTCCTCCTCTTTATCACTTCGCAGTCCTGCCACCTGCTGCCCCATCCCTTCTGCTCCCACTGGCTCGCCAGGGTGCCTGGACACAGTCGCCTTAGCTGACTGTCATGGGAAGAGGTGAGGATGGGCTCGAAGGCCACAGGCCAGGGAGCTGAGGGCTGGCTAGGGTGAGTCAGGCACCCCGGGGAGTCAGAGGCATTTTAATCCAACCATGGCAGATTAGCTGCTGATAAGGACCAAATCAAGGACTCTCGTGATGCTGTCTTCAGGGTTTTTTTTTTTTTCCTTCAGTAACCCACCCGAGTCAGACACCCCAAGACTAGATGATTTAAATGCAACTCTGTTTGTTAGTGGCTCTGATGGAGAATCGGGTTTGGGAAATGACTTTCGGCAACCTCTTCCCGGGGGCCCCTTGAATGGAGGCCAGGCCCAGAGGCCATTGGTTTCTGGATCCGGGGGTGGGACAAGTAAGTGGTGGGAGATGGTGACAGCGTCTTCCTCTGTGCATGTTTCTAATTCAATGACTCATCAAGTGGCCCTGATGGCAGCCGCTGAGTAGATGACTCACAGCCATCCCTGACAGAGACAGCACGTGGTCCTTTCCAAAGGGTGCTCAAGGGAGCAGGGAAAGAAGAAACTGTCTTTTCTCCAGGCTTCTCCTACCCAGGTGGGAAAGATCCGGGCTGTGCTAGCTGTGAGTGACGTGTCCCCAAGAGCCAGTGACACAGGTCTAAGGGGAACCCCTTAATCAGAAATGGAAAGAAAACCCATTGATAAGCGACAATCATTTCAAGTCAATCCAGGTCCCAGCAGTCATTTGAAACGGTTCTTTTTAACAAGGAACTCATTGATCAGTTTACCCATTGGCAGAGTCCATTTCAGTTCCAACATCTAACTGGAGATGGCATGTAGACTAAAAATCAGGACTAGCATAATTTATCCAAAGGACGGCGACATGAATAATTAACCAATAAGAATAATAGTATACCTGAATTGTGAGTCCTGAAAATACAGTAAAAATTGCCGACCACCATTGGCGGCTATAATTCCGAGAAACTCACCACATTTGTCAAGGGCTGAGGAAAATAAATGAGTTGGAAATTGTTAAATGTATTGAAAAATGATTTATTCTCCCCTTGACAGTGTCATTGGAACTCGAATTAAGATTGAAAACTCCACAGGCGTGTTTCCATCTGTGGGTGTCAGCTGTTTGGTACACAGTGGTCAAGAAGACCTGAGCCTTTTACCTGAACCAAATGTGTTTTAAAGTAAGTGATGCAAAACATTGCATTTTGTGCTCAGACCCTCTCACATAATGATCTGAATAATAGTTTAAGACAATTTTGTTTTCAGGCAGCCAAATGCTGCGTTTAACAGTAGTGGTTTCAAATTGTATAACCATAGAATCCATGGTATCTTTTCAGGCTTTCTCAAATAGTGACTATCCCAAAGTTGTAAATTAGCTCAATTCAAAAGTCCAATTTTCATTCAACAAGGTTCGTCAGGCTAGTTACTGGAGAAAATCAGAAAAAAGTACCTCCTAAACCACTTTCCCACTCCACAATGAAAACTGGTGGCTAGGACCCTGAATTTACTTTCAGAAGCCAGACTAGTGAGAAGAAAATGGGCAGATGGTTGCCTGTGGTCTACACACACAATTGAGAAGCATCTTGCAGTCCCCAATGTATTTGGTAGGCACCTCCAGCCAACTCCGCCTTTCAGGCATCTCTAAGTTTTCAAATGCGCCTGGTATATTTAATGTTACTTGTTGGAGCAATTTGCCAATGCCAGCACCTTGGAATTAAAATACACTAATAACAGAAACGAAGAGACATGTTTCATAGCAACCGTATCTGCTATTGATGATTGTTACAAAGCAGAGAACGTGGGACTCCCAACTTGCCCAATAGCTTCCTTTCCCGCACCTGAATCTCAGCAGAGACCAGGCAGGTTAACCTCGGCTCCTCGATTACAATGAGCCTCAGTTACAGGGCGTTCTGAGTCATTAACATTCTGTACACAGTCAAACTTCCCGTTCCCCAAGAAAGAGTTATGCCCAGGCCTCCTACAGCCCAATTGTTCATTTAAAGAGAGAACTTGTATTCAGGAGTTTGAAAGAACCCCCCGACTATTCCTCAGGTGTTTGTAGAAGCCATTCCTACAGGTCCTGGTCCCTGTGCATCCTTTCCCGGTCACTGCTTGGACAGGGGAGCATCGGTCGGGCTGCAGAGACAAGCTGACTACTAAAAATAACCCTTTGCAATAAGGCCAAGTCAAACAGCATGCATTTCCTCGGACTTTTTGCCCAATCAAAATCCTATAGTAAACCCATCCTCCTCTCTCCCCAGCGCTCCTGACCGCATTTATGGAAGTGGAGTCCTTGCACGTTGGGAGAAGAGTGCAAAGGAACCGGATTCCTGCAAAGCGTGACACAGAAAGCTAGAAATAAATGTTGCCTATTGTTTGAAGTCATTCTAAGCACTCCGGCAGAGCCCTGGCAGGCGATCAGCAGCATACAGAAGTAGTAATAAAAGTAAACAGTGCGCTTTTAAACTCGAAGGCTTGCCCGCGTTAATAGTGCCCCCACTGTAGCAGGGATGAGGGCGGTGGGAAAGATACCGGGGCTCCATGAATCCATGTCGGCGAGTAGCTGCTTCTCATTCTCCTTGCACCGGGTCAAATATAAGAACCATTACAAAGTTACATCTAACTACGCAGAGAGTTTGAAAATCAAATCTCTTTCAGTCAAACCAAAAGAGATTTTCCAGCCGCTCTGCGAGGCTCCCCTGCTCTGTCACAGACTTCAAAGACCCGTTCATTTAAAAAAACACAATGCTAGCAAGCTACAGATTAATGCAAATTAAATTAATGCAAATTTAAGTGGTATTTAAAGGTTGTCTCTTTGTCTGCGAGGAGGATGAAATGCTCGGTTTGGAAAGAAGTAATTTCCTAGGCAAGCCGTCAGCGCTGTTTTCCTTGCTTACCTTGGGGGAAACGCAGGGCTCCCTTCTCCCCAGACTTTTCTGAGAGCTAGAAAGAGGTCCTGTTACTTCCAAATGCTTTTGTTCTTCTGTCCCTCTGTCACATGGCTTGCCTTTTATATTTGCAACACACAAAAGTTAGGACTGTTGTTTAAGCGACACAGGGAGAGAGAGAGAGAGGGAGAGAGAGAGGGAGAGAATGTCAAATGGAAAAGTGCCATTGCAGTCATATATCAATCAGGCGTGCGGCCGCAGCAGCGCACTAGCAAATGGGAATGCCACGGAAATGTGAGGCGCTCGTTATCGGGGACTCACAGCCGCTGCCCACCGCTCGGCTCCCTTCCACGGAGCATCTTACGATGGGAACAGCAGAGAAGAACAAGGGCAAGGAAGTTCCCCCCCCCCCCGCCCCCACCCTCCGCCCCGCGCCACTTCTTGTTCTGCTTTCTTTCTTTTCTTTCTTTCTTTCTTTCTTCTTTCTTTCTTTCTTTTTTTTTTTTTTTGGTGTTTTGAAAATAATAATAAGGGGCTAAGCAATATAGGGGATTTAATTCTTTGGCAAGCATGTGGCTGCCATAAAGAGGTGCCGTCCGCAGGAAAGACAAGAGAGTTTCGGAAATACAAAGACAGAGCGGCATTCTGTTTAACGATGCAGCAGCTGACCGGGATGAAGTTGAAATTCTAAGTAAGACAGTGGGGAGAAACATGGAAATCAGAACTACTTCTCAGGCTATGCTGTTGAAGCAAGTGCAAAGACGCTGCCCTGTTTTATCACGATGTGTGTGGGTGGTGAGAGTTCTTTTCTGAGTTGTTCATCCATTAAATGATTTCTCGCAGCCTACCCATGATGAAATGCACAATGGTACTTTAATAAGCGCCTTCTTTGGCATCATTTAGAATAAAACTCTAGATGGATTTAGACGCAATGAGAAAGTGGCAGTCCTTGACTCCTTGAGATGCTTGAGTGTGAGACTAACAGGTAAGGCCAACCCACTGGACTGCAACTAGTCGAAAAGTGGCAATGGTGACTATGTGTGTGGGCTTAATGCCTCCTAACTGGATAATACTGCTATGAGCTGGGGGAATACAGAGGGAAATATTTCATAATTCTTGCCCTTAAAATTTAAAATCAAGACAGAAAACCATCAGCAATTTTTGTGGAAAGCACAAAAAACTGTTGAACCATTTATAAAAAATTTTATGCCCGATGGACCCAACTCCAGAATATTTTTATTAACACTGATGAAGAATTAAACTGAGAATATAAAAAAAGGGGTAGAGTAAATATATCATAAAACTTAAGGAGAAATTTCTCATGGGATTGCCATATAATTATTGACGCTGAAGCTCTCAGGTTCATCTAGATCACACCATTTATTATTCATTCATAAATTGATAATCACATTATTACCTTTCCACACGACCTGCACTCCAGTCTCTGACATTTACAAGAGGTGTCTTAAATTTTTCAGTTTGATTTCCACCCTTTAGTAAGAAACCCCTTTTTCTTTGGCTTTACCAGGAAAACCCTGTCTACCTGGGCCCAGCCAGTCACAAAGGGAATCCACCTACAAAGACATAGGATAAATGACAAGTTCAGAACCTTGAAAGAAAACCTGGCACTTGGCCAATGATGATCTTGGCTGAAATGTCTTAAAAGCAGAAGATCAAAAAGCAAATGGAAATTGGACCTTAGAAATGGAAATAATCTGAAAGGGGAAATGACTAGTAGCTGAGTAAATGAACACATTTTCTGGCCTAATTTTGTGGGTTGGATTGAGAGGGTGGATAAACCCCTTGGCCACCAACATTTTCAAGTATCAGACCTTGACATCCATCCACCTTTTCATTTCTCCTAATAAGTTGTGGTTTTCTCAACATATGTCCCCCACTCCATCCTGCTATCTTTTGCCTCTGGGTTCTCAGAGTCAATTTATCTGCTCTGAAGTGACATGACAAGGTGTGGTTCTTCCTGGTTGGAATTTTCCAGCCTTCTACAAGCTGCCCTTCTGCATGAGCACTGCAGAAAGTGTAAAAATTGCAAACACATTGACTGCTTGGCCAGGGAAGACAGGCTGTCTCCCAGATGGAGCCCCACTGCTTCCTTCAGCCGTTAGACTGTCAGGGGTGGCGAAGAATATACCATCTGCTGCCCCTTTCAAGTGGAAGGCTCGCCTCCGCCCCTTGGGCTCCAGGGGACCCATTTCTGAGCCTATCAATAGGTATCTAGCCCCAGCAACTCTTTTCATCACATCATCATGCTTTTCAGAAAGGTCACTGTGCCATGCGTGGTTACTTTACCAGCCGTTATTCATGTTCCTGAGAAAGAAGGGCTCTCTTTACATTTCTGTCTATGCCAAAGGGGATGAAAATACTCCTGCTGTTATTTCATATGCACTCAGGATGGGAAGATTTTGGAGAAGATGTCCATCAGCTGGATGGGGAGTTCTTCAAGGGACCCTCCTGAACCTTTTAGTTCTCATACTGTTTTCAGGTTGCCTCTCTCTTTCTTGGTAGCGCTCTAGTGGACATTTACAAGAATCACCCAGCATCCAGAGACCCCTGGAGGGATGGAGAATCCCAAGGCTAGTGGGAGGCAAGACCTGCCTCCTCCCTGCAGAATCTGAAGGGAACAGATGCTTCTGCTTCCTTCCTCAGAGCAGCTGGGGAGCCAGGTGCGACCAAGCCTGGCTCAGCAGATGTGCCATTCAGGAGGGCTGGCCAAGGTCTGCAGACTTGCAGAGGTTATTGCCTCTGGTTACACTGGAATCGAGAGACCGGAGGTTAAGGCAGCCAGTGTCAAGGGCAACAGAGTCCAGCCATGTGGACAATGGGTGTCCCAGGGACACAGGGTCTGTTCATGATGGCATTCTGAGCAGTCTTGGTCTTTCGGGCTGCATCTGTGTTTGTCACCATTTTATGAGCCTGGATCTCCAGCTTTCCTGGTGATTCTGTGGACTGCCCCATGTCACCACACCCACCAAGATCCTGCCAATAAATTCCTTTCTGTTTTAATTAGCTAGAGACAGTTTTCGAGGTTGACAACCTGGAGTCCTGACACTGAACACTGCCTTTTCCAAATTTAGGTAGACTAATATCATTTATATACACATGGAAATACAAATACAAATTAATATACAAATGGAAATGTATCATTAATGTACAAATGGAAATGTCCCCAACAAACAAATGGTTTCAGATTCATTTTTCACTTGGCTATAATCTCTGCTGTAACATTTCAAAAGTAGAAAATAACTATGTGGATATATAACAAGAATCATAGTTCCATATATATATATATATATATATATATATATATATATATATATATGTATGTATTTATCAAAACACCCACTAAAAGCCAATAACATTTGACATCATATCTATATGGATACAGATAGGTGTGTGTGTGTGTTGGGGGAGGGGTATAAAATCTCAAAATACCAGCATAGTCTGCTGGACATGATTTACAATTATCTATAAGAATACTAATCTTTACTGTGCTGGTGAATATAATATTATTCATGCAAATATACCTATAAATAATAATAGCACCTATTGAATGGGTGCTTACTCTCTGCTGGGCTTTGTGCCAAATATTCCATATGCATTATCTCTTTTAGGGAGTACACAGTAATCCTATAAGATAGATACCCTTTTTCTCCATTTTGTAAGTGGAGAAACTGAGGCTCCTAGAGGATAGGTGATTTTTCTGTGGTTGACAAAGCAAGCAAAAGGCAGATATGAGCCCTGGCTTTCCTCTCTCTAAAAGACCGTAGCTCAAACCACTATGCCATGCTGCCCCCATTTAACAGAAATTCACTGAACAATGCTTTGATCGTCACGCTCTGTTATTTGTGAGAGTTGCAAGTAAAAGTAGGACATAGATTCAGTTCTTAAGGTGTTTGTGATGCTGTAAGGAAGAGAGAAACGTTCACTTATGAAGACACTGCAAGATAGAATGTGATCAGGGTGGTGCATCCAGGAGAACTCCATTCGGTCTGGGCTTTGAAGCCACAGAATGGGAGTTGGAGGATGAAACAACACACAGTCAGATTTTTGGCTGGGCGTAAACCATTAGTATCTGGAGCCAGGAGGACATGGGGAGCAGAGGAGGAGCCAGGATGGGAGCTGGGGGCCAGATGAGGTTAAAAAAGGAAAGAATAGAGTGGAAAAGCAGTCTGAGACAAAGCAGTGGAAGAAGAAGACTGAGTCAGAGGAGCAAAGGTGGGTAGCATGGCAGGGACGCTAATAGGTACTTTCATTCATTCATACATTCATTCAACACATATTCCCAGTGTTTCCTACCTGCCAGATATTGTTCTCACTGGGCCCCAGGATTGGATAAGACAGACAAAGATTCTATGGTAATGATGGAGGAGTATATGAGTAAGGACACTTTCAAGTTAAATAACAAAAAAATTGAACATCAATGGCTTAAAAACCTGGGAACATTTATGGTGTTCAATCAGGACGTATTAGTTTTAGGGTTGGTACAGTAGCCATGATATCGTCAAAAACTCAAGCTCCTCCCTCTTCCATCATGCTCAACCTTGTTGGCCTCTGTTCTCCCCAGCAGACTGATTCATGGACATGAGATGGTTGGTAGAACTCTAGAAATCATATCTAAATTCAAGAGTCAAGAAGGAAAGAGAGAAGAGCTTGCTTTCCATCTGCTTCTTCAATCAGGAGGAAAATCTTTCCAGAAATCCCAAGGGCTTCCCCTTGTAGCCCATTGACCAGAACCTGGCCACATTCCCACCCCACCAGTAATCTCTGCAAAGGGAAACACAGTTGCCATGACTGGCCTGGCTCAATCATGATCCATGCCCTAGGACTAGACATGATCAGATTCTTAGTGATGAAAGAGGATGAATAGTAGGGGTAGATAACCAGTAGTATCTGCCACAGTCAGAGAGACAATATAAACACCAGGTGACTTCACAGAGTGATGAATGCCATGAGAAAAGTGAAACAGTAATGAATGAGCTAGAGAGTAACTGAAGTAGAGCAGGAAGAGGGATGAGTGAATACAGCGACCAGACTTGGTTTCTCTGTAGGTGTGACATTTGAGTTTAAATGCTAAACTCAAAATGCTTAATAAAGAGCGAAGGTTAATAAGCAGAAATGCCCAGGTGGCTGGAACAGAGTGAGAAGGGCAAGTGGTAAGAGATGTGGTCAGAGATGAAAGCAAGGCCATATATATTACACAAAGCTTTATTGGCCTGTATAGGGAGTTTGAGGTTTTGTTGTTGGTTGCACTGTGTCTCCTCCAAATAAGATACGTTGAAGTCCTAACTTCCAGCACCTCAGAATGCCATCTTATTTGAACATAGAGTTTGTATAGAGATTATCAAATTAACGAATTCATTAAGGTAGGTCCTAATCTGATATGACTGGTGTTCTTATAAAAAGGGGGGAATTTTAAACACAGAAGCAGACATACACAGAGGGAAGAAGATGTGAAGATACACAGGGAGAAGATGGCCATGTGGCTGGAGTGATGCATCAGTAAGCCAAGGAAGGCCAAGAATTGCCAACAAACATCAGAAGCTGAAGAGATGAGGAAGGATGCTCCCCTAAAGCCATCAGAGAAAACATGGTCCTGCTGACAGCTCGGTTTCAGACTTCTGACCCTCAGGACTATAGGACAATACATTTGTGTTGTTTTAAACCACCCAGTTTTTAGTACTTTGATACGGCAGCCCTAGGAAACTAACACAGTTTTGTTTGCAAAAGGATGGGAATTCATTGGTGGGTTTAAAGAAATGACTTACATTGTTTTAGAAGCTCGCTCTGGCTTATATGTAGAGATGGATCACAGGCAGATGAGGAGGTTGGAAGTGACAAAGAGTGGAAGGAGAGCAGTCCCTGAAGTCTCCCAGGCCAGAGAAGGCGGTGGCTTGCACTATGGTTGAAGTAGTTCAAGTGGAGTGAAGTGGACAGATTTTGGATGTATTTGTGTGATAGAATATACAAGTCTTGTTTCTGAATTATGTGTGAGAGGTGACAAAAAGAAAAATTCAGTATGATTCCTGCCCCACGGTGGACTGAGGGAAGGACAGGTTTGGTTAATGATGGGGCTGGAATCATTAAATTCAATTTGGAACGGGTTCAGTTGTTTTTTGTTTGTTTGTTTGTTTGTTTAGGAGTTTTATCTTTTTTTAAAGCCATTTTTCTTAATTGAAGTTTTGTCAGTTTGCAATGTGTTAAATTTCTGGTGTAGAGCATAATGTTTCAGTCATGCATATACATACATACATTCGTTTTCATATTCTTTTTCATTATAGTTTGCTACAGGATATTGAATATAGTTCCCTGTGCTCTACAGTAGAAACTTGTTGTTTATCTATTTTATATATAGTAGTTAGTATCTGCAAATCTCTTGGATGGTGTCTTTCAAAGATCAGATCTTAAATGGTTTATGAGATCCAATTTATCATTTGGAATGGGTTCAGTTTAACATTCTTATAAGACATTCAAGTTGAAATGTAGAAAAGATGGTGTGATATACAAGTTCAGATGGCAAGGGCTATTTCAGAGCTGGAGAAAAGACATTTGGACGTTGTCAACCTATGGAGGGTATTTAGAGCTAATTCAGATCACTGAGGAAGAGAATCTAGCTAAAGAAGAGATGGAGAACCATGATAGAGCCCTGGAGCTCACCTACATTGAGTGAGACTGAAAAGAAGAGATCAGAGAGGTAAGAGGAAAATCAGGATATTGGGTTGTCACCAGAAAAATAAATAATAATTTTTGCTTGTTTGGTTTTTAATTATAGAAAGTTATTGTCTAAAAGTAGAGAAAGGAAACTGTGGTACTAAACGTGTGCTTCTCAACTTCAGAATTAACTAGAGAGTGTTCAAATGCTGATACCCAGGCCCCTCTCAGGTTAACTAAAACAAACTCTTCAGAGGTGGAGACTGGGCTTTAAATGATTTTAAAAGCTCCCCTCACATCCTCAAAAAATTAAAAATAGGACTATCATACGATCTGGCAATCCCATTCCTGGGTATTTATCCAAAGAAAGTAAAAACAGGATCTCAAAGAGATATGTGCACCCTCATGTTCACTGTAGCTTTATTCACAATAGCCAAGCAACCTAAGTGTCCATCGATGGATGAATGGATAAACAGAATGTTGTGTATACACACACACACCCACACACACACCCACACCCACACACACACACACACACAATGGAATATTACTCAGCCATGAGAAAGAAAGAAATCTTGCCGTTTGGGACAACATGGGTGAAACTTGAGGGCATAATGCTAAGTAAAATAAATCTGACATAGAAAGACAAATATTGTATAATCTCATGTATATCTGAAATCTAAAAAAGCCACATTCTTGGTTAGTACGGTGGTGGTTATCAGGGACTGAGGGTTTGGGGAAATAAAGAGATGTTGGTCAAACAGTACAAACTTCTAGTTATAAAATGAATAAGTACTAGGGATCTGACTATAGCATGATGATTATAGTTAACAATATTGTATTATATACTTGAAAGTTGCAAGGAGAGTAGATCTTAAATGTTCTCACCATGAAGAAGAAATGGTAATTATGTGACACAGTGGAGGTGTTAGTTAACGCTATGGTGAAAATCCTTTTGCAATGTGTAAGTACATCATATCAAATTAGCCCATTATACACCTTAAACTTATGCAATGTTATGTGTCAATTATATCTCAGTAAAGCTAGGGAAAAAATAAGAAGATGAGGAATATAAGTAAATACATAAATAAAGCTTCCCTTACAACATCTAAGGCACAGTCCAATTTATGAGCCGGACTTCATTAAAATTAAAACTTCCACAAAAGAAAATGTTAAGAGACTGAAAAGAAAACCTGTGGACTGGGAGAAAATATTTGCAAAAGACACATCAGATGAAGGACTTTTACCCACAATACATGAAGAAATCTTAAACTCAACGAGAAGAAAACAAAAAAAAAACCTGATTTAAAAATGGGCAAAGGACCTGAACAGATACCTCACCAAAGAAGAGATACAGATGGCAAATAAGTACATGAAAAGATGTTCTGCATTACATGTCATCAGGGAAATGGAAATTAAAACAGCAATGAGATACCACTGCATACCTATTAGAATAGCCTCAAACCAGAACACTGACAACACCAAACATTGGTGAGAATATGAAGCAACAGGAACTCTGATTTATTATGAGTGGGAATTTAACAGTAATGGCCACTTTGGAAAACAATTTGGCAGTTTCTTACAAAACTAAACATACTCTAACCATATGATCCAGCAATTGCAAACCTCGGTATTTACCCAAAGGCGTTGAAAACTTACATCCACATAGATATTTAGAGCAGCTTTATTCATAACTGCCAAAACTTGGAAACAACCAAGAAGTCTCTCAGTTGGTGAATAGATAAATTGTGGTACAGCCAAACAATGAAATATTATTCAGTGCTGAAAAGAAATGAGCTATCTAACCATGAAAAGACATGGTGGAATCTTGAATGCATATTTCTTTACAATTTTATAGGTCAATTATATCTCAGTCAAGCTGAATTTTAAAAAATGCATCTTAGTAAGTGAAAGAAGTCAAAATGAAAAGGCTACATACTGTATGATTCCAAACATAAGACATTCTTGAAAAAGCAAAACTATGGAAGGAGTAAAAAGATCAGTATTTGCCAGGGATGGATAGACGAAGCACAGAGGATTTTTAGGGCAGGGAAAATACTCTGTATGATGTTATAATGATGGATGCGTGTCATTATACATTTGTCCAAACCCATAGAATGTACAACATCAAGAGTGAACTCTAATGTAAACTATAGACTTTCAATGTTGGTTCATCAGCTGTAACAAATGTAGCCTCTAGTGCAGGATGTTGACATTGGGGGAAGCTATGCATGTGTAGGAACAGGGGAAGTCAGGGGACTCTTTGTACTTTCCACTCAGTTTTGCTGTGAACTTCAAAACTGTTCTAAAAAATAAGTTTGTTTTTTAAAACAACAACAACACGGCATGCTCCTTCTCCCCACAAAAACATTACCGGATTAAAGGAGACAGCCTCAGGGGAAAAAAAAATCTCTCCAGGCAATTCTAAAATGTAGTTAGGGTTAAGAACCAGTCATTAGCCATTATAAGAGCCCCCTGTCAATGAATTCAATAAACAATTTTATAATGTAAATTCAAGCTAATGAACCACTAGATATGTGCTAATTTTAGTGAATAATCTTTTTTGGCATCTTTTCCACCGTTTTATGAGCATCTTCAAAGCATTGAGAGGACATCTTTTTCTTACAACATACTGTAGATCTCATCAAAGGCATAACTCAGGACAATCTTTGGTTTATAAAAAGATGATGACAGAAAAAAGACTCCCAGCTCTAAATTTAAGCACCTTTTGAACTTTATAAAAATCACTTTAAGAGCAACATTATTAGTATAATAGAAAAACTAAGATTTTATCTAGCCCTTTTCTTTTCACATACATCCTTCTGTCTATGAATTATTCCATAAAGATAATGAAAAATTATTTTACACACAAAATTTAAAAGGCAAGGATTCAAAGAAATCCAAAGAATGTTTGAGATTAAAAAAGGACTTATACTTAAGGAGGAAACAGATCCTCTAACAAAATGTGTTATCTTGCTTCATTATGGTTCTAAAATTAGCCCTACTTTAATTAGGTGAGAAATGGGGCTATTAAACTCATCAGGACGCTGCCAAACCACTGGGGGGGCTCCATGCTAGAGGTAAGGACTTCAGTGTCCATTTTTATTTCACAGGTCTTATTCCTCACCCCACAGAATCCCTCCCTAGTATCTGACACAAGTGAGGAACTCTTCCTAAAATTTCTTTCTTCTCTTAGTCTTCATCATGTCAGAGGATCCACTCCTAGCCTGGCATCCTTTCTTTCCAGGCCTTAATTTTCTTCTCCGCAAACCCACCTGAGTAATTTATCTAGTCCCTGGCTCAACGGTTACCTCGAGGTCAATGTCTGTTCTTAGCCTGCTTTCTGAACTTCAAAACAAGAATTTCCACTCACTCCCGAGAACTCTCCATTTAAATATTTCATTGGCACCTCTCGCTGTGTTACCAAGTCCAATTGATTATCCTCTCCTTTCATGCTGCTCCATTTTTTTTTTTTTTTTTTGCATCCTTAACTCAATTGCACCACAGTGGCCCCAGACTGGAAAATCTTATTAACTCTGCAATTTTGGGAAAGCTGTTAACTTCTTACAACCTCAGTTACTTCATCTGTTTTATGGGTAAAGAAAAACAATTTAAGAGGCTCAGCGTGAAGGTTATTTGAGACATTCAACTGACATTGCTTTAGATTTCAAAGAATATTGCTCCGTGTCTTTGTTAGACAAGGTTCTGTTGGAGATCACCTAAGGAGATGGTGAACTCAGCTCCAGCTATAAAGAGGCCTGAGATCTTTGACTCTCATATTATGATGCTTATAAAACTACTGGCAGGCTAGGAAGTAATAACTTTCTTCATAGTGAAACAGAATGGCTTTAGTCATATTTGAACTTCAATTTCTTATGTACTTGCCATAAAATAATAGACTCTACCCGCAAATCTTATTTTCTCAAATTCTTAAATTTCACAGTACTGAAAAATATTCACTTCCTGTAGTGTAAAATGTGACATTCGTTTAGAAATAAGGAATTCTTAAAAATTAAATTTGCATGTCTCAGCGATCATAGACAAACTACAGTCACTAGTAACTCAACCAATTCGGGTTAGGTCAATTTTAATCCTACTTAAGGTCAATTTCACACAGAAAGAATTATTGTAAGAGTTTCTACTGACAGCTTGTAATTAATGTATGCTTTTGAAAGGATGAATAGTCACTGACTGGATGTTCAAAGAAAGATTACATTTTTTGATCTCCCCCCACCAACACAAAAATTATACCACTCATCATATTTGACACTATCTTTCCCCAAAGAATTTTTTCATATATTGAACAGTTTGTCTTCCCCAAATTTATGACTCTTTCAATTAAAATGTAATTTTAGAAACATGTTTGGTGGTTTGAGTCAAGAAAAAAAAATAACAGGCATAGAGGTATTCCATAGTTGTTCAATGCTATGAAAAAAGGAAGCTTCATTTTATCCATTTATTTATTCAATCTATATTTATTAAACAGCTATTGGGTGCAGAAAACCCTGTCTTTCCTTACCTAATTGATGAATAATTATATTTTCAGAGAGATCCTCTGATTTCCCCAGATAACTGAGAAATAATTTTCAGAACTTTTTTTAGTGCCACTCATTCATTTATTCAACAGATAATTTTGAGCAGAGCCAAGCCTGGTTTTAGGCCTTGGAGACAGAGGAGCAAACAAGACAGACAAGATCCCAGCTCTCATGAAGCTGAGACAATCTCATAAAGAATCACACAGTATGCTTTCAGGTGATGATCACTGCAATGACAAAAATCAAAAAAGGATAAGGGGGTCTAGAGTGAAGGAGAATGCTACTTTAGATTGAGTGGTCAGCAAATGCACCTGAGGAAGTGTTGTTTGAACTCAGAGATATGGGTAAAGTACGAGAGTTGTGCAAGGGTTAGGAGAAGACCATTCCAGGCAGGGGAAATAGCCTTGGAATGGGATCAAGCAAAGCAAGTGAAGGAAGGAGGCCACTGTGGCTGGAGCAGAATGAGCATGAGCAAGAGTAGAAGAGAACGAGGCAAGGACCACAGCACGCAGAGCCTTGTAGCAATTGATAAGGCATCTAGAGTGTATTCTAAATGCAATGGGAAGCCACTGGGGAGGTTAGAACTAGAGGGTGAAATGATTTATGTTCACAAAAGATGACCTTGGGTCTTTTGTGGAAACAGGCAGTCTGGTTAGCAGGCCAATGCAGTGAAACATGGTTGAGTTCTGACTCTATTTTGAAAGTAGAGCTCTTGCACAACTTGATAATGGATTGAATTTATGGTTCGGATGTAAAAGAGGAATTGGCGATGACACTTAGGTTTTTGGTATGACTGGTGGTAGATTGATATTCTCATTGAATTGAAATAGGGAAGATTAGAGGCTAAACACAGCAGATGGGGGAAGCAGAATCAGGAGTTCTGATTTGGATAACAGAACATCTATTGTGCAAAAAATACAAATGATCGGCTGGCACGTGGACCAGACCTTCAGGGACATCATTCATTGGGAAAAACTCAAGGAGACAGGACCAGGGCAGACATGTGAATTCCCCATTGCCTCTCACACTCTGGGGTAGCTTTACCACAGGTACCAGATGTGGGAGAGGGATGTGGCTTTTGGGATGTGAGGCTTTTAAGTTGAATGGTTAGGGAAGGACCAGATTTTTCCCTGATATAATGAAGGGCCAAGATGTAATAGTAATATAGCACAGTAAAACCATACACCATCCCTATTCTGCCAGCCCCTCCTTTGGGGTGATCCGCGACCAGGATATAATGACAATATGATATAGTAGAACTTTGTTCCATCCCTATTCTGCCAGCTCCTTTTCTAACATTGTAGAAGTAAGAGGAGGAGCCAAGCTACCTGTTGCAGCTGTATGACAAAGAAAGCAAACAGCATGATTTGCCACATCAGTGTTCATAACTGGAGAAGTACCAGCCTCTATCAGGGCATGCTGGGAGGGCTGTGGTCCAAGCCTTGTGTTTGACCAGGATTGATTGCTTTAAGCACTAGCCTTGGCCAATTTCTATGGAGATTTTCAGGAGGCCAATGCCTTCTCTACAGGGGATAATTCATGAGCAAATTAACACTTACCTCTTAGGAAAAGCTTGGATTGAGTTGGTGGTAGTGGAGTGGTGAAATGTGATTTGATTCTAGTAGTACTCTGAATGTAGATTTCCCAAAGAACTTGCTGGTGGGTTGATTTTATGATTCAAAGAGAAAAAAGCAATCAAGAAGTATGCATAGGTTTTTACCCTAACAGCTGATTTAATCATGCTGTCATTGACAAAAATAAGGAAGGTTGAAGACACATGTAGTGGAGGTGGGGGTGAAATCAAGAGTTCTAATTTGGAAATGCCTAATAGAAACCCAAGTAGAGAGGTGGACAGCACATGGAGTTAGGGGAAGAGATCTGGATGGAGGATATAAATTTTGGAATCATCAGGATGTAGATGCATTTTAAAGCTGTTACTGAGTCCAAGTTCCTACTGCTCACTGCATGACAGGCCAATAAATGAGAGATGAGTTGTTGGGGCAAGGAATAGTGACTTTATTTGGAAAGCCAGCAGACTAAGAATATGGTGAACTAGTGTCCGGAAGAACCATCTTACCTGAGGTAGAACTCAGGCTTCTTTTATACTAAAAGGGGAGGGGATGTGGCTGGTTGTTGCAAACTTTGTGGTGCAGGAATCCTTTGTTCTTGCTGCTGTCCACGGAGATCTGGTCACAATGTTTCTACAAGCCTCCAACAAGACAAATGTTATTTTCTGTTCTGCAGCTTTTTATCTCTGTATGAATGGGAAAATGTTGTACCTTTAAAGGTCAGAGCCTTGACAATGAGTTAGGATGGATATTTCAAGATATAGACAACATTCTTTTACAAAGTTGCATGCCAAGAATGACTAAGTACAGGCAACAGAGCACAAGGGTTAGAGCTAAAGGAATAGATCCAATATGGAGGCAGGTTTGTTCTTCTCTGTTACAAAGCCATGAGACTGGATCAAGTTAGGAGCAAATATAAGAGAAAAAAGGACTGCAAACTGGCCAACTAAACCCTGACTGGGTTATGTCAATCTTTAGAAGCCTGGGCAAACCTAATGCCCCCTTCTCCAGGCAGATTCTTGGTTGCCTCCATCAAGAAAAGAAAGAACATTCAAGCACGATGCAATCTCAAAATACTATCTGTGATTTACTGCATAAAGCAGGTCCAAGAGAGACCTGAGGTGCCATGCTTCAAGGTAATGAGTAAATATTTCTACACACATACAAAACATCATGAACTTAAAAATGTAAAAGCATGGCTTTCTTTTCACTCTGCTGAGAATTATCCATCAGTTCAGTATAAAATTGACAAAATTCCATACTTTGCTTGCTGCTTCAGAGACTGCAATTCAAATTATATAATCATTCCAAAGCTTTTTGAGGAGCGGTTGTTGTCGTTTTTTTTTTTTAATGTAACATTTTATCCTATCTTTAATAGGGCTATATTTTACTCTGTCCTCCCCTCAAACTATAGAACTATTAAATTATTGGACATTTCCCTCATGTGATAAATCTATTGTCTGTTTCATGTCTAAGTTTCTAAGACTAATGTTTCAATTACAGAGCAATGATGCTTTAGATACAGTTACTCCAACTGCATATCACTCTTATATTCATTCTTACTCTGAGGAGAAATTATCTATGAAATCTGAAAATACCATTAACCTTTCCTCCACTTTTGGATCTAGAGCCAGAAATTGGTTATGGCCTAAGCTAAATGAGCTAGACATTAAATTTTGATTAGCAATGAATCCGGAACCAAAAGAGTCTTGGTTGGTAGGAATGGAGTAACAAATATATAACAGTAAAAATTTGGGAAACATTCTAGTCCCTCTCTGTTTTAGCTTGTTTCCTCTTCCCAACAAAGAAAGAGTTGGGTTTTTTCTTAATTAAAATTTAATATTACTCAGTCATAAAAAAAATGAACTAATGCCATTTGCAGCAACATGGGTGGACATAGAGATGATCGTATTAACTGAAGTAAGTCAGATAGAGAAAGACAAATACCATATGATGTCGCTTATATGTGGAATCTAAAAAAAAAAATA
Source organism: Vicugna pacos (assembly GCF_048564905.1). Lineage (NCBI taxonomy): Eukaryota > Metazoa > Chordata > Mammalia > Artiodactyla > Camelidae > Vicugna > Vicugna pacos. Next base: position 36,333,211 of record NC_133023.1, read on the forward strand.
CAAATTTATTGACCAACCAGAAATAGACTCACAGACATAGAAAACAAACTGTGGTTACCAGTGGGGAAAGGAGGGGAGAGATAAACTAGGAGTTTGGGATTAATAGGTACATATTACTATACATAAAATAGATAAACAACAGAGACTTACTGTATAGCACAGGGGAACTAAATTCAATTTCTTGTAATGAGCTGCAATGGAAAAAGAATCTGAAAAAAATATATATATATGGGTGTATATGTATAACTGAATTGCTTTGCTGTACACCTGAAACTAACATAGCTTAAAAAACTTAATATATTGAATTCAAAAATTCGTCAGGAACAATATATGTATGAGAATAGTCGAGAAATTTCTGGAAAAAATAAACTATAAATAATAAAGGCTGTGGCAAAACATCTATTACTCACCCAATATTCATGGAGTCTTCCATTTTTCTGAGCCCCCTTGTTGCTCATGGGACTGGGTGACTAGTTCTGGCAAATGGGCAGAAAAAGTGACACTTCCGGGTCAAACCATTGAAGATCCTGGGCACAAAAAAACTCTTCAGTGCTATCTTCCCATGCTTCAGTGACCTGGAGGTCATATATTGAGATTGTAGCAACACAACAGGGAAGCAGCCTGTGTCGCTGAATCTGCAAATGGAAGACAACTGGTCTGGAGAGTTGTCTGACCCTTGGTAGGATTCGTGTGACTGTGAAATAAGTCTTTGGTGTATTAAACATCAAGGATTTGGGAATTTGTGTTTTACCATAGCATTACCTATGTATATACTGATACAAAAAGAAACTTTCCTCAACAGATATGACTAGACAAATCAATGAAACACAAAAGGGTTCATTATAGACCCATGTCAATTTAGAAGTTTAATATGTGACAGTGACATCTTAAATCAGTGGGGAAAGATGGCTGACTGGTGCATATCTCAGTTAACAAAATCAACGCTCAATTTAGTGGTTTAAAATGACACTAATCATTTATTATCTTGTAGATTGAGTAGGTCAGGAATTCTGACAGAACATAATAGAAAAAGCTTGTTTTCACATCATGTGTGATGTTTAGGGCCTCAGCTGGGCAGCACAAAGGCCAAGGGCTGGAGTCCTCTGAAAGCTCATTCGCTTGCATGTCTGAGGCTGCAGATGCTGGCTGTGGGCTGGGGTCTAGCTGGGACTGTCAGCTGGAACACCCACATGTGGCCTCTTGCATAGCCTGAACATCCTCCCAACATGGTGGCTGGGTTTTTAAGGGTGAACATAGCAAGAAAAGGAGCTCTGTATTGCCTATTGTGACGTAGCCTCTGAAGTCACACGGCACCACTTCTGCCATCTTCTGTTGATCAAGGTGGTTAGAAAGCTTTATCTGTGTTTGAGGAAGGGAACACGGAGGCTACTTCTTGAAGGAGAAATGTCAACAGGATATTGTAGAAGGGCATAAAGAATGGGATATAGATATAGATAAAGACATAGATGTATGTATGTGTGTATATATATGTGTATATATATATATATATATACACACACACACACATAAATAGCAGCTATCTTTGGAAAATACAACCTGCCACAGTGCAAATGATTGTTTGTTAAGGCTCTGGTGCCACTTCTGGAAAAGCAGAATGTATGCCCTCCTATTACAGAGATGAGAATAACAAATATTTCCTTATACACAGATATTATGGTTTGAACAGACTGCTGAGGCTCTACCTAACGATTGTATAAAGAAGAGATGCAGTAGACAATCTTTTCTAAAATTAAGGACATCATTTTTGGTAGAATTTCTTCAAATGACAATCTAGTATATAGATGAAATTTCCATATGCATTATTTTATTTAGTTATATTGTTGGAAATCATTTAGGGCCTTTACTGAACTATTTTTAATGTTCAAAGCCTTGAAAAGTTCCAGGCTAAAGACATTTTTGTGAAATGATAGGAAGTGGAGCTTCAGGCTTGTATTTCCCATGTGTCTATGCACCATAGTAAGTGAAAAACAATTTTTTAAAAGAATCTTGGCCTTGCCCATGGTTTTCTCATGTTTCCTCTGAAAGCAAAGGTACTATGGCTTTCTATTCAGGCACACATTCCTGTTAGATGGTTCTTTGTGTTTCACATAAGGGTATCAACCCTACTTCTAGGTAACTAATCAATCGATCATCTGCAGAAGTATCAGTATCCCAATATAGAAGGGTCGACTGTCACAACTTAACAGAGAGTGCAATCTTAAACTCTCTGCTGCCCTATTTTACACTTGATGTTTGTCTGAAGTCAGGGATCAAGCTGAGGCTGGGACATCACCTGGACTCACACCCTTGCTCAGCTTCTTCCCCTCCTCCATCCTGCTTCCGCTCACTGCCATGCCAGTTTCTCCTGGGAATAGTCCTAAAATAAATCACATGTACATGAGTCCTCAAATTAGAGTCTGATTCTGGAGAACAAGATCTAAGACATAATCCTTCTCTTTAGATATTCTTCTATCATTCTGTGAGTGAATGTCACTAGAGAGTAGAATACTTGGACCACTTGGTGCCGTTCTAAGGAATCAGAATCTACATACCAATGAGATCCCTAGGAGATTTGTATACACATTAATGTTCCAGAAGCACTTTTCTGAGAAAGAGTCCTGTGAACTGGTTCAAGAAGACGTAAGACATTGGAATAGATCAGAAACTGGAAGAAATCACAAACCTTGTCAAAAATTAATTATTGAGTTATTTTCATTTTCATATTATTCCAATGCTATTTAAATAATTCCAAAGTAGAGGAAATGATGGAAAAATTCTAATCCATTTTATGAAGTTAGCAAAACCCAATATTAAGACCTGATAAAGATTAAACACTCAAAGAAAGCTTATTAAATAGTCTGGTGAGTATATAGAAACAAAAATCCTCAACCTAGCATTGGCAGACTGAATTCAGCATGAAAATAAAAGAATTGTGCACCACAATGGAAAAGAGTTTATACCAAAAATGCTAGGGGTATTTAACACTTTAAAATCTACTAACATAATTTATCACATTGAGGGGGGAAAACCAGAATTTCAATAGATGTTCCCAAATTAATTAATAGATGGTAAAATTAAATATCCATGAATTATAAATATGTCTAGTGAACTAGGACTAAAAGAACACCTTCTTAACATGATAAATGGTATATTTTGCAAACCAACAATTTACATCATTCTGACAGCCTTTTCAGCTGAAGTCAGGAATAAGATAAAGATGCTTGAGATAATCACTATTCATTTTTTTCTCTTAAGTTCCAAACAATATAACAAAACAAGAAGAGAAATAGGAGGTATAAATATTAGAAAGGGAACTAAACTAATGCTATTTTCAATTATTTTTACCTACTTCAAGACCTCAAGAAAAATCATTCATGAAAATGTTAAAACTACTAGAAAGTGGTGGATAGCAACATATGTGTACAAGTATCAATGACTTTTACATATTAAAAAGTAAATATTTCATCCACAAAAAATGAACAAAAATACCATACTTTCAAATGATCTTAAGAAATGTGCAATAATGTGTAAAGAAAATAAAAAACATACTTTAAAAAGAGTTCAAAATGGAGAAAGACACTGTTTTTCTAGACAGCGAAACCCATTATTATTAAAGTATTAATTCTTCCCAGTTTGGTTTATAAATGTGGTGTTTCTAATCTAATCGAATACCAACTGAACATTCTTGCAACTTGACAAAATGCTTTTAAAATTTATTCAGAAGAATAAACATGAAAGAATAACCAAGAAAACTTTAAAAAGAAAAATGAGAAGGAATTTGAAACATAATATAAAGCCACAATAATTTGAATAATCTGGTACGTGCACAGGACTAGACAAGCAATTCAAGGTAAGAAAAATAGTACAGAACAAATGCAGGAATGTTTAAGAGTTTAGCATGTGATAGTAGTGTCATTTAAATCACTCATTATATAATTTGACTAAATATTGGTGGAAAAATTAAGTCAACTTTATTATATTCCAGAAAAGATTTCAGCTGGGCTAAAAATGTAAAATTTTAAGAAAACACATGCACATTCCAGAAGTGAATAGAGATACATATTTAAGTAAGCTTGGAGTGCAATAGGCTTTTCTAATCATGACACTGAAAGCAACATCATTTAAAAAAATGGTTTCTTTGACCGTATAAAAATGTTAACACTCCTATGCATAAAGGAAAAACAGTATATATTAAAAACTTAAGCATATAGTGCTTTTCTATTGGAAGAGCACAAACAAAATTAGGAAAACCTCGCTACTACATATGAAGTAAAAAAAAAAGTATATGCAATAAAGAGCTTTCACAAATCAAAAATAAATAAATAAAACTGGCAAAGGCCATGAAAGTGTAATTCACAAAATTGTGGAGCCAATCATTTTATTTTTTAATAAAAGTTTAGCTGCTTTATTAATACACTGCAACTTATCACAACAATGAGGTATCACCTTTTGTGTATCAAACTGACAAGAATTAAATACAATTATGATACATAAAGTTTGATAACGGTGCAAGCAACTGGTACCCTTGAACACAGCTGGCCAGAGTATGAATTTTATAACATTCTATATAGAAAAGTGGTCGTTTCTGTTTGAAAACTTTTAAATGTTGACTATTGGTCTTCTGGGAATTTATCCTAAGGAAATAAGTCTAATTTTTGCAATGATTTATCTGTAAGTATGTTCATAGCATCATTTCTTATAGTAGCCAATCTTGGAAACCAACTAACTATGCAGCAGCAGAGGATTGGCTCAATAAGTAAATGCCTTTATCTAATGGAATACATAGAAGCTATTAAAAATATTTTTAAAGAATGTTTAATGGCTTGGGAAAATGTGCATGATATATGGTTTAATTAAAAACAGATTGAAAAATAATGTGCAGTTTGAACCTTTTGTTAAAAATTTTGTTCACGCAAAATGTAAAACAGGAAAAACACACACCAGAATGTTAACAATGGTTTTTTTCCCTAGATGCTAGGATTTTAAATTATTTATAATGTCTTTTTTCCGCTTACCTGCAAGTTTCCTCTTTTCTTCAATAAAAATGCATCCTATTAAGATCAGAAATTATAAATACATTAAAATTAGCTTGTAAAAAAGTCAAAAAAGAGAAACAAGCAACTTATAGACCTTATGTTATTGACATGTGTTTGTCATGATAACAATGCCTCTTTCAGGGTAACACCCAGGAGAAATTCTTGTCCATTCTTGACACCAACCAATAACAATAATTGCTCTTGTCCTGGGCAGTTGACTGGTTTTTATCTGATGGACCCTATGAACCACGTAAACTAGAAAGCTTGAAGACAACATATGTCCACCTCTGTAAACGAGGGTATGAATCTATGTAACATGCAATTGTTCCACTTAAGAACATTGTCATCTGGGAATTTGTGTGTTCTGATGTCAGCTTCAATGTTTCCAGGAAAGATGAAGGATCTGTATAAAGTAATAAGTACACCCACTAAGGGCCCTGAAGCAATAAGAGAATTCCGCCAGCACACAAGGACCCCAGGGTGCAGCAGAGAAGGGTCAGTGCTAGACCTGCAAGAGAACTCGTTCCTTAAACAACTGGGAAGAGTAGAGCAATCATTCACTCAACTAACATTAGCTGAGGTCTGTTATGTGCCTGCCAGGCACTGTTCTAGGGGCTGGGCAGCCATACAATAAATGATGTGAAAATTACAGAATCCCTGCTGTTCTGGGATCAATTGCGTTTTTTCACCCACTCCCCCTAAATTCATCTGTTTAAGTTCTAATTCCCCAGAACCTCAGAATGGGATGGTATTGGGAAATAAGGTCTTTATAGAGGTAATCAAATTAAAATGAGATCATTAGTGGGGGCCTTAATCCAAATGACTGGGGTCCATAAAAATGGGGAAATTTGGAAAACAATGTGAAGACACAGAGAGAGGTCCATCTATGAGCTCAGGAGAGAGACCTGGAACAGATCCCTCCCTCACAGCCCTGAGAAGAGACCAGCCCTGCCCACACCTTGATCTAGGACTTCCAGCCTCCAGAACTGGGAGACGGTACATTTCTGTTACTACCATCATCCGCTCTGTGGGACTTGATTACAGTGGTCCTAGCAAACAAAATCATCTCCCATCAAGGGGATAAGGGGCAGGCAAACAAAAAATAATTACAAATTGTGGAGTCTCCAGTTCAAGTACCCAGGAAAGACTGTGGGGTGGGGGAAAGCACAGTTTGAGCTTCAACCTGAAGGATGGGAAGGAAAGCAACCTGAGAAGGGGAAATGCCTCCCCACGTGCGGGTCCAGGGCAGAGAAGGACTGAGCTGGTGTGAGAACTCAAGAATCAAGTGAGGGTGAATAGGTCCTATAAGAAGGTACTGGCGACAGACATCAGAACCCACTCAGAGTCTTCTGTCACTTGTGTTCGAACAGGCGTGGTGAAGTGTAAGGAGTCCTCAGTCCCTGTTCTGGGATCTGTCACTTATCACTGCCTTGATTTCTTAATTGAGTCCTCCATTATTCAAATAAGTCTTTTCAGTCACAGATACATGAATCCAGAAAGCCTGGTGATGAGAATAGAAAAACTTTCAGAATTCATTCTTAATTATGGTTAAGGGGTATTCCATGATACTCGTTTGCTGTACTTTTCAAACCCTTTTCCTCTTTCTCAGTGTCTCTGAAACTTCTAGGTCACTGCCTGATCTGGTAAAATGCACGAAAAAATGTGGCCACCAAATCAGCACTTAGCCTAAGGAGAGTGAGCAGAAAGGCTGTGATCCCATGGTCATGTGTGGATGAAAGATTGCACCCGGGAACGTCTCTAAATAAATTTCATTCTCTTCATGTCCCCACAGTCATCCACCAACCATTCGAGTTCACTCATTCAATTACATAGTCCTCTTCTTTCTGTCACTGAGGACACACCACGTCATTTTGCTTTGAGATCTGCTTCCCAATCACCTGATGGAGCTTCTTGGGCAAGCAGGTACTTAGCTTTAATCGTGTCCTGACTCAGAGAAAGATTTTATTTTTGTTACCAAGTCCCCCCAATTTTTATTTGGTTAGCGGCAAATGTCCACCACATAATTCCTTCAAAATTGATGTTGTTTAAGGTTCCATCAAGTATCCAACTGATCATTCAGTAAGTAAATTCAACTAGATTGGCCCTTTAAAGCTATACATTTTTTTCAACTCATGATTTTGAGCAGATTTCTGTATTCACTTTAGATACAGTACAAAGACAAGACTAAAATGGCTTCAAGACATTCATTCTAGTTGAACCAAAGTTCATTTTTTAGTAATCTCATGAAAGTCTTTTTTTTGCTTTCAGATAAGGTGAACAGAAAGGAATTTTTTAAAAAGAAAAAAAGGGATCCAAGAATGTTATAAATATGCCATGCAATTTAAAATTTAATACTGCAGCTTGGTTCTCTGCTAATCCTTTTGTGCATTTCTTCTGTAGACATACGGCTTTAAGAGCTCACCTAGAATACCAATAAATAAATAATGGTTGAACACAGCTCTGTAGAACTCCCAGTTAAAACAAGATTAAAGTAAGGTTGATTTTGAGCATACTTTTTTTTTTTGCCAGTTCGTATTCGGATGCAAATATTATTACTCCTTACTTTTCATTTGCATGCTTATTACAAGAGATGTTCTCCATTCTTACAACCCATTCATTATTCTATTGAAAAACCAGACTTCTTGTTTCAGGGAGCTAAGGAGATGTGATGTACACTGAAGGATGTCTTCTACTGTTATGGAAGCCGTAATGCCAACTTTGGAGAGATGAGAGACCCCAATTCCAAAGGGTTATCTGAGCACCTGTAAGGGCATAGCTTTTCAGTTCATCATCACAGTCATGCAGTACAATGTTTTGACACAGATGAGTAGACATCACTGGGGACAATTCCGTAGAAATTTGCCATGTATATCTGCTTATTAAAAAAAAATCTGAGTTATGAAAACAAGGCTTTAAAGAACCACTTAAAATATCTCATTAAAAAGCCAACATATGGTTGTGACACATGTATCACTGGTGCAGGATGTTGATAGTGGGGGAGGCCATACGTGCTGGGGCGGGGAACGGGGTACACGGGAACTCTCCGTACCTCCTGCTCAGTTTTGCTGTGAACCTAAAACTGCTCTAAAAAGTCAAATCTATTAAAAAAAAACAAAGCCATCATACTAAATCTGTAGAAATAACAGATTGCTGATTGCCAGAGGCTTGGGGGAGGCAGGAGTAGGGAAAGGCTGACTTATGAGAATTGGGGTCTTCTCTTGGGATGACGAAACTGTTTTGGAACTAGATGGAAATGGTGGTGGCACAACAATGTCACTGTACTAAATGCCACTGAATTGTTCAGTTTAAAATAGTTTACTTTATGTTATGTGAATTTCACCTCAGTGTTTGAAAAAGCCACCATACAATAGATGAGCTTCTTCAAACTTATATCGCATGGAATTACAGTTTCCCAGCATAGTCCTCAGTCCTCTCTGATCCAATTTGCTTTGAAGCAGTGCACATGTATTCTCTTCTTGGCTATCCTGCTCTGCATTAATGTATTAAAGGCTCAGAATGGTCCTGCGGTAAACCTCTTAGTGTTTGTTTACACAAGAACCCCCATCCCCTGCTCTCTGCATCCTATCTGATAACATCACACAGAACACATTTCGGGAAATAATACTCCAGACCTTTCCAAGAAGAGAACACTCCAACCCATTCTTGTTTTAATTGTTCTAGGAAAAAGCTTTTTACACAACAACCTTTTCTGGGGGTTTGCTGAAAACCACTTAGCCTTCGAGCAGATCTAACATGGTTTCTGAAGTCTTTTGATAGCGCTCAAGACAACAATAGATGACTGTAATAAACCCAATTCTAAATGAATGATGAGATGTTGTAATAATAAAGACAATTCTGATCTTGACTATCGCTTGATTTGTACGCAGGCGTGCCACACCAGGAAAACTTATTATCCCGGCCGTATATAGATCAGCTGGCCATATACTTTGAGATTTTATTCATTTGCACAAATTGCATTTTATATATACTTCAGAAAATATGACACAGTATGGGGGCACATCTAAAATAGCTGACTTTTTAATAGCAGATATAAAAATGTCCAATACAATGGCAATTTAATAAAATGAAATGGCCCAAGGCTATTTCTTCATTGCAAGTAAATGCAGCCTCATGAATCTTCACTCGAAGGCCATTTCTGAGATTTTGAAAGTGTTGATTTAATAATAATTACCACCAGTAAGAATGTCTGTAGAATGGAATTGACTATTTTATGATCGAAATCAGTTATCCGTAGCCAGGGGTGGGATTCAATTGGGGGTGGGGCGGAGGAGGGAGCACTCCTTTCTCCCAGAGAGATGTATCGGAATCTCCGGGAGGGATGTTTACTTTAAAAAGGAAGTATCAATAGTATAATTACAAATCTGACTATGGCCACAGTAATTAATTCACTTTGAAGATGTAATCACAATTAACAGGGTGTGGGAGTTTCGCTTCCTCAAATGGAGACATGTGTTAGGAAAGGTGGAGAAGAGAAACACAAGACAGCGTGCTGTCTAGAGACAGATTAAACACAGACAGTCTGTCTATTTCTTCACCACCCACACCACACATTCAGCTTCCTGAATGCCCATGCCCCAAATGTCCCACTGGTCTGGACTTCCCGATCTGAGTGTGAGTGGGTGGGGTGTGAACGTTCCAGGAAGCAGCATCCCAGGAGCCCGTGCTCTGACTCAGGCTTTCCCTCGATGAGTAGCTGGCTATGTGCTCCCAAAATTCCTGGTTCTGGCATCTGGGACCACCTGTCCTGTTCTTCTGACTGTCTTCAAAGTTACACCACCAGGATCAAATAGGTTAGTATTGCCTAGATGAGTTGGGTTATAGGGTTATTTTTAGTGTATCTGTTTGCCATCATGTTCAATGTATGCACACACACCCACACATGCAGGCGTCTCCCCCTCCAGTACACACACACACACACACACAGGCCCTGTGGACGGTGTTTATACTAGTTGACTCCGCCCTCCTGACCACTGCTCATTGGACCAGGCTGCATAATTGACTCACCTGGACCACTTTCTCCAAGGAACATAGAATTGAGTCTCAGAGGTACTGGTCATTATACTGGGAGCTAAGATTGCAGACAAAGGAAGGTTGAGCTGGGAATATCCTGTTTGACCCGGAATGCCTGAAAAAGCCGGGAAAGTCGTACTGGAGGAGAGTGGCATACCTCAACTTCACAGGCACAGAAGCTCCTACGCGTGGGATCCTTCTGGACCTCACTCTATGTGTCTCTTCATCGGGCTGTTTTTTGTATCCTTTAAAATATCCTTTGTAACAAGTTGGCAATAGGAAGTAAACAATTTTCCTGAGTTCTGTGAGCCATTCTAGCAAATTATGGAAACTGAGGAGGGGGTCGTGGGAACCTCCACTTTGCAGGTAAGTTGGACAGAAGTTGTAACCTGGGAACCCACTACGTGTAAGTGGCTTCTGAAGTGGGGACAGTCTTGTGGAACTGAGCCCTTAACCCAGGGGGGGTCTGTGCTAACTCTGGTTAGAATCAGAACTGAATTGAATTTTAGGACACCCAGCTGGTGTCAGAGAATTGGTCAATGTGGGAAAAACCCTGCACATCTGGTGTCAAATATTTAGCGTGAGAATAAAGGAAAACAGAGGTTTTTTTCCTAGACACATGAACACGTGCATTCTTCTTTTATTTAATGGGTTGTAATCCTTTATTATCATTGTTTATTTTAAACTCTAATTGTCTCAGATTAGCCAGTGGTAGCCCTCTCAAGGTGGTTCTTTTGTCCTCTTGACCTGTCTCCATAGCTCTCTGAGGACTTCATTACTTTCTGGCAAAATAAGATGTTTCATATTTATCTTGTAGTTGCTCTGCCCCATCCCTGGAATCACCTATTTCTTCAAGGAGTCTAGATTTCTTTTTGGAGATAGAAATCAAAGCTATATGCAACGTATACTCAGTTGCTACTACAGTGTCATTGCTTCTAGACCCTCTCATTGGACAGAGGTAGCAAATGTATGTATATGCATATAAACATACATATAGGTATACAAAGCAGAATTTTTGGAATGTGGAGAACGCACAGAAGAAAAAGAGAGAAAAAAAAAACTGAGGTAGGAAGAATAATGGCCTGCCAAAGATGTCTATGACCAAAACTTCGGAAACTAAATACCTTGGATCGTATGGCAAAGAGGAATTAAAGTTACAAATGGAATTAAGGTTGCTAATCAGCTGACCTTGAGATGAAAGTGGAGGAAGGGTTCCGCAGGCCAGAGAAAGTGGATGGTCTCTAAATGCTAGAAAGACAAGGAAGCAGACTCTCCTCTATAACCTCCAGAAAGGAATACATCTCTGGCAACATCTTGATTTTATGCCAACAAGACCCATGTCAGATGTCTAACCTATATAACCGTGAGGTAATATATGTATGTTGCCTTCAGCCACTACTTGTGGAAATTTGTTACAATAGACATAGAAAACTAATAGTGACTCCTTTGTCAAGTCAGAGCCTGTAAAAGTCCAAGTTACCTCTGGGCAAAGCAGAAAGAATCCCAATTATTTTGTCTTGGAAGAACCTCAGCCCAACTTATCGGAAGATATTCAGTATGGTTTAGGGCATGGAAACTGAGACCCACAATAATAGTGGATCCAACAAGAGACAATTTTATTTCTATCTCTATTTAGCCATCCTCTGGTCATTTGAAGTCCCTCCTGATTAGGGTCCTTGAACCTCCAGGTGCTGCTCCCTATTCCAAGCTCCTTCTGTGTCCCTTCTCCTCAGTTTTCTAGACTCATAGCCACCTTCTGCTGTGGGTCCTCAACTCTTGGCATATCTTCCTCAGTCTTCTTGCTGGCGACAGCCTGCCTGAAACACACCTAAAACAGGAACATCTCCTTGACCCTTACTTTCATTTCTCCTGCATTACTTTTCTATTTGCTGCTGTAAAAAATTATCACAAACTTAGTGACTTAACACAAATTTCTTCTTATAGTTCTGTAGGTTAGAAGTCTGACACGGGTCTCACTGGGCTAAAATCAAGATGTGACCAGGCCTGCATTCATTCCAGAGGTTCTAGAGGAAGAATATATTCCCTTCTTCATCTTTTGTAGCTTCTAGAGGCTACCCCAATGCCAAGGCTTATAAACCCTTTCTTCATCTTCAAAGCCAGCAACAAGAGGTCAAATCCTTCTCGCATCACATTATCCTGACCTCTTCCATGGTCACATCTCCTGCTGCCTCTCCCTTTCTGCCTCCCTTTCCCACTTTTAAGGATCCTTGTGATTACATTGGGCCAACCAGATAATCTAGGATAATCTTTCTATTTTAAGATCAGCTGATTAGCAGCCTTCATTCTATCTGCAACCTGAATTCCCATCTGCCATTTAACATAACCAAAATCCTATTCACAGGCTCTAGGAATTAGGACATGGATATCTTGGGGAGAGGCATTATTCTGCCTACCACCATCCCCATTTTTAGCCTCCTTCCATTATGGCCAAAAGCACAAATAAAAGTCTCCTTTCCCTCTCTCCCTGGGCTTCCTCTATGCTTCCTCCTAAATCAGGCCATTATTCAGCTCAAGGATTGGTACTTGAGAAAAAAAGCCCTCTTTCAATTATCACCTCATTTTGTACATAATCACTTGCTCATTTTAAGTTAGTCTCTCAATGAATGAGTCACTCTTCAATGCCTTAGCAAAAGATAGCGAAGTGAGGAGGCAAGCCTAACCACTTTTAAGCTGCCTTGCACTTGATCGCCAGTCTTAACCACTTGAATTTGGGGTTTTGGCACTCTGTACAAAGTTAGCAGCAGTTCTTAAGAAACGGAACACAACATCACTCAGATTGATTTGTCCAGCCAGCGAAATAGAAGCACTAATGTCATTTGCGATTTTGCAAGTTATGCCCGAGGCTTCAAAGCTGTTCCTGAAAAGAGGAACAAGAGAGGAGAGTGGGGACGGAATGAGAATGTCCTTGAAATGTTTTTCTACTCAAATCATTTAAATAAGATTAGCTAAACTGCAGGAGCATCCTCTAGGCCTGGAGGAGTGAGATTTGGTAGCAAGAACCTGGGAAGAAAAGTAGAAGGGCTGGATTCCCATCCAGCTTTTATCACTAACTTGTAGACACTAACCATCATGCCTTCAAATGTTATCTTCAGGACAAGAAGGAAGACATTTGGCGCCAACCACCTGCGTGCTAATCAAGGCCAGGAAAGCAATTCTTGCTCCTCCTAGAATTGAGGGTAAATCTGAGAGAACAGTCTCCTGCTTGTAATTCTGTAATAGTTTGCATCTGATGGGACTGAGTTATGAAATGAGTTGGCCCGGATGATCTCCAAGGTCCCGTTAGGCTGTGTCCATTTGGGGTTCGGTGACACAGTCTTACTCAACTGACAGTCACGGCTCTGCCCTTGGATGGTCCCGACCTCTGCTGCTCTCCAAGACCAAGTCTTCTCTGTGGCCTTGGTTGTGGCTCAACAGGGCACTTCCCTCTTCCTTCCTGCAAGATGAATCAGACTGGCATGACTCTTGCCACTCCCTGTGGGAACTAAGCGAATGTGAGTGTGCGTGGTGGGTGTGACTTTTCCCAAGGATTAGACAGTGGCATTTATGATGACTCAATCTTATCAGGCAAATACAGTCCACGCTTTACTTTATTTTCCTGGTTAGAAAATGACAAGCCAGTGTACTGCCTATTTATTTTTTCTTCTGTATGTTTTAATAATGTTCTATGGTATCAAGCTTTTGGGGCCAGTCTAAGAAAAAATACCATAAACAGGGTGGCTTATAAATGACAAACATCTATTTCTCACAGTTCTAGAAGCTGGGAGAGTCCAAGGTCATGGCACCAAGAGATTTGGAGTCTGTCGAGGGCCTCCCTGCTCACAGATAGTACCTTCTCACTGTGTCCTCACATGGTAGAAGGGAGCTCTCTGGGGTCTCTTTTGTAAGAGCACTAATCTCATTCATGAGGGCAGAGCCCTCATGACCTAATCACTTCCCCAAGGCCCTATCTCAAAGTATTATCACATTGGGGATTAGGTTTTTAACATATGAATGTTGGCAGGGACACAAATATTTAGTCTGTAGCATATGGAGTTTATGAGTAAGGAATTTTCAAATGCGATTTAGGCACAAAACCCCATCTACATTTTTTTATGTGTGTGCGAATGTACATCTTTCTTCTAAGAGGATCTATAACTCATCACACTCAACAAATGTTGGCTGAATTGAATTAAGATGGTAATAAAGTAATATAAATGGTAAAAAAAAAAAATAGAGGATCTATAACTCATCAGATTGCCAACACGAACCCAAAAAGAATAAGACTAATTAGTGTAAAAGAACGTTCTATTGCCAGAGAATCATCGTCAATTATCGTCCACCTCTAATGGAGGCAGCTCAGGGAGCCAAAGGAACTACAGAGGTAATATCATTAATTGTGGAGTATTTTATATCAAGCATCATGGACTAAAACTCCTCTTGACCAACTACTCCGTAACAAACTTTCCAGATTAACCAGTGTTCTGTTTTATCTCTAAAATACACCCACTGCTGCCTCCAGCCTTGAGCCTAGCACTCTTTCACACTTTAAAAAAAATTTTTTTTCCCCTTAACAGAGGCACTGGAGATTGAACCCAGGACCTTGTGCATGCCAAGCACGTGCTCCACAGCTGAGCTTTATCCCCCTCCCCTCCCACTTTTGATCCCACCCGCGGAGTTAATTCATACCAAGATTCAGTGATGGTTCTTACACATCCTGTTCATGTCAGGATATTATATTTCTGTGATTTGGTTAAAAACATGAAAATTTGATTAAATATGAGCATAAAAAGAAAGTTGCGAAGTTTAATTCTTTTCAGATTCTTAATTACAGCAAGTTGTTTTTTTTTTTTTGCATAACTCTAGAAATTTAAGGAAAATATGAAAAAAAAAAAGGTTCTGCACTGTGATTCCATGACAGGTATCTTTTAGTTTCTGCTTCACTTTAAAGAAATAACTGGAGACTGCAGAGCAATGTGGTTTGTGCAAACTGAGAGATGCTCAAGGAAAAGCCTTGGTCCTTCATCAAAGGATTGGGGGATTAATGCAAATTTACATGTTTTGAGTTAAAATAAAGAGCTTAAAAAAGGTATAAATCATTTTTATGATTCCCAGATTGAACCAACATTGCCTATTAGCCAAACAACCATGGAGTCCCATTGAATTAACTTAGGGCAATTCTGTTGCATTGGAATCCCAGCTAGGGAAAGAAAAATCAGCTCTAGGACCCATGATTTTCAAGAATCTTCATATTAGTGTCCTTTCCCTGACTCAGCAAAAGAAAGTGAATGGAAATTTTCAGCTCTGCAGAGGATTCCACACTCAGGATCAACATGTTCTTTACAGAAGATTTCGGCTTTCTGGGTCATTTTGAAAATGAAGTAGGATTAGATGTGCAAGAGATTTATTGAGGGAAATTTGTGTGGAAGAAAAAGGGGTAAGGGAACAGGAGTAGATGGGGAGAGGCTTAGGTGCAGGTTTTTATAGCGATGAAGGGGGAGAGGGAAGGAAGGAAGACTGGGTAGAAGGAGCTTCAGACTACAGTGTGCCTCTGAGAAAGTCTCAGCTCCAAGCAAGTCTCGTTATCATTATTATAGGCATAACCTCAATTCTGGTTTATTTTTAATAAGTTAAAAATCCACCAACCTCAGCACGTTAGCTATTATTAATAATAAATGATTTGCAACACATCCTGCAACTGATCACTGCACACCAGAATGGCCCCCAAAAGGTGACACAGAGCCATAAGTCTAGGTAAGAAAAACAGCTCATTTTACCCCAAGCACCGCTAACACAGGAGGAGTAGGAACAGAGTGCAATCCAAGTACATTTCCCTTTTCAGCATAAAGGTATCTTTCTGTGAAAATAACAAGTAGAAATATTTGAGTATTAAGTTGAACCATATGAAATCTCCATCAGCATTTTCATATGGTTCAACCTCACACTAATTATGAACATTGGCTGGATTTTATAGATTTTATAGATATAATATAGATTTAAGGGGGGCCTGCCTCACTCTTAACCTTGGCCAGATACCTTCTTAAATAAACTGTACTTAATTTCCAACACAGTTATCTGGCGTGTCCACTCCAGGGCTAGATAAATGGATTGCAATCATGTTTGTAGATTCAAAGCCTTCCTGGAAATTGCAGTGAGCCCAGGTCTTTCTTCACCCTCTCGGCACCACCTCACTACTGATGAGAATGAGACTGCGGGACATTTCTTAGCATTCCCCAGGGAGTGTTAGCCTCTACTCGAACCCATCCTGCTGCTGATTTTGGCACCAGCCTCTTAAAACAAGCACTGGGCACAAGACAGTAGAGCTAAGTGTAATCAGACGCAACCGTATTCCGACTCTGACCTCAGACTTCTTTTCTATTACAGACCCCCTCTCAATTTAAATGCAAACCTTGTCTTATTCTTTTACTGAATGGCTTCAGTGGACGTGATATTTCCTTCCCTCGTGTTGAGAGAAAAAAATAAGCTATTACCTTTCAACATGATTGATTTTCAAGTTATTTTTAATACTAAAAGTAGAAAGCAAAAGAGCAAGCAAAACCAAGGCTGCAGGTGCCTATCCTCAAACTGGAATATGCAAATAACTATGTTTATTTCCGGCTGTTATAGAAACAGGTAGCCTTCTGTGTTAGTTGCCTTCCCGGTGTTGGACATAGCATTGGAAGATCTGACCTCTCCCAGGGGTCACCAGCTTATTCCATTCCTCACTGTCTGCAAAGTAGGGGATGAATATATCCCCACTCACTTTCCTTCAGCGGCTCTGCTCTGCTGGGGTTGCCCAACTTGAATTAAGTGATGCTTTGAGTCGTTGCTTTTTCCTTCCCTGAGAAACTAAAGACAGACCACAGTTAACAATAGTCTTAAAAATAACATCTTGGGAATAATCATCACATGTTTCCTTATTACAGGAAATGCATACCAAATGTCGCCTTGTATTTAAACCTGAAAAGTGGGCAGAGTGTGGGCAGACAATTACACCAGAGGCTATTTAAGGAGGGCAGGTTTTCCATGACTGGCCACAGTTGGCCTTAGAACTCCATCTGTTCCTGACTTAATTTCACATGTAACTATCAGCACAGGTGCCATTGGTTAGTATTATAGAAACAAAAGTGATTGTCATGTAACCTTTAAGGATGTGAGTGGGGTTCTTTTTGTTTTTTTTTTAATCCTTGGAGCCAGAGACATGAATTTAATTTCAAGACCCCTTGAACACAGAGGCCCTTTGACAAGTCTCCCCACTTCCCTGAAACGCACTCTAGCCGAATGATGTAGGGGACATCAGAGCCAGCTACATGATTGGAGGGGCCCAGTGCACAATGAAATGGCACAGGTCCCCTTGTTCAAAAAGCAGGAAAAAGGGTGCCATTAAAGGTACCAAAACATAAAGCTTTTTCTTTTCTTCTGCAGTTTCTCTTTCGCTTTGTCCCGGTGTTTTTCATTTGCTAGTTAGTGTTGTTCTAAGTGAAGAAAAATGAAAATGTTAAATTATTAGCATGAATGTACCATTAGTCTTATATTGTATGATGCCAGTTATAAATACAAATAAAACCCACAGGTGAAATTACTGAAATTCAGGTTTCCTACCTCATACGTACACGCGTATTTTGTTCTTGCCAGAAGATTAGAAATAGGGAACAAAACTAACTTAACTATTTCTATTTCCATTCTTCACATGCACACATTCCATTAGCTCTCTCAACTTTTGACTTTCGATGAGTAACGAAGGACTGGAAAGAAAAAGAACCATGGGTGGTCCTATTTTTCTCTTTCCTTCTATCTCATCATTTTCTTCTCTATTTACTTGTTTTATTGAAGTCTGGTTGATTTGCAATGTTGTGTTAGTTTCTGGTGTACAGCATAGTGATCCAGTTATACATACACACCTATTCTTTTTCATATTTGTTTTTCATTGTAAGTGATTACAAACTATTGAATGTAGTTCCCTGTGCTATACAGTAGGTCCTTGTTGTTTATCTATTTTATATACAGTAGTGTGTGACTGTTAATCCCAAACTTCTCGTTTATCCCTCCCCCTCTTTCGCCTTTGGTAACCCCCAGTTTGTTTTCTGTCTCTATGTATCTCATCATTTTGTGTGAATGGTTGGCTAGTACAGGCAAGTAACACAAGTAAGAAAGAACCTGATAGGTTTCTTTGTTCCTTCATGTTTCTTAGAACCCTACTGCCTTATTCTGCCATCGAAGGCAATTCTGGTTCAAATGGAATGCATCACCTCACAGAGCTGTCAGCTACCCCATTCACTCAGTTGTAGATTGAACACACTTTGCATCTCGCTGAACTCACATCACGGGTCCTCTGTAATTCTGTGCTCATGGGACATCACGAATGCTTTACCCGAATGGGGCACCAAGGAACAGTGGACACTCGTATCACTAGTATCTTCTCTACTCACATTCATGCTCCCTTGTCCCATCAGATTTCCCTAAAACAACAAAACAAAACAAAACAAAACAAGTCCAAAAGTAAAATTATTGAGAAGGTCAAGAAGGTGACAGCAGGGCATTAAACCGAACTGCAGCCCCTTTCTGAGTGTGGACACCTGTCTGACTACACAGATCCCACACCCTTGAAGCTGATCCTGGGGTACATTTCTTTTTACACGTCAACATTCATTGAGCATCAGATATGTGTGAAAAAAAAAGGTGATGAGAAAGGCAGACAAAGTGCCACTCTTCAAGTCTTCGAGGGGCAGTTTGGGTCATTGCCATGTCTGCATTTCCAATAGAAGAGTGATTTAGCTCCCAAAATGATGCTTTAAGTTTCAAGAGAATATCTAGCACTTCTGGGATGTGGCTTAGCCCAAAAACTGCAAGCCCTCGAGCTAAATAAGGAAAAACACAAGATCTGTACAGCTGAGACTTAACACCAAACTTGTGAGCTCATCTTGACATTCAGAATATATTACCCAGGTGGCTTCTTGTAAACAGGCTGCAGAGAACAAGGTGACCGGACACAGCTCCCAACAACTTGCCTAAACAGAAAACTTGCGAGCCCTGTGGCAGAATGATTGAAGTAATCACAGAAAACAACTTTTTTTTAAGACTTTAGTTGCATTTTAAATTTGGTAAAATACACAAAACATAAAATGTACTGTCTTAATCATTTTGAAGTATACGCTTCAGTGTTAACTGTATTCAAGGTGTCACAAAAGCAATCTCCAGAACTTGTTTACTTGCAAAACTGAAACCCTATACCCCTTAAACCACATCTCCTCATATCCCCCTCCCCCTAGTCCTTGGCAACCACCATTCTACCTTCTATTTCTATGAGTCTGACTACTCTACATATCTTATATAAATAAGTGGAATTGTACAGCATTTGCCTTTTTGTGACTGGTTTATTTTGCTGAGTATAATGTCCTTAAGATTCACACATGCTGTAGCATGTGGCAGAATTTCCTTTTTTAAGGCTGAATAGTATTCCACTGTCTGGATATAACACATTTGGTTTATCCATTCATCCATAGGTGAACTCTTAGGTTGTTTCCACCTCTTGGCTATTGTGAATAAAGCTGAACAGTATCTCTTCAAGACCCTGCTTTCAGTTCTTTGGGATGCAGACTCAGTAGTGAAATTGCTGGAGAGATAAGATGATGTTTGGAATTGTCAGGAGGCTACCTACCTTGAGAGTTTGAAAGGTAAGAGACGTAACATGGAAGCACCGAGTTTGAAAAGCTACAAGTGTATCCCATGCAGTTATTCAACACTGTGGCCTTCCAAACTGGACAGACAAAATCGCTGGCTGAAATAAGCATCGAGACAAATCTTCTAACCAAAAAACTTTGGACAGTAATCAAGTGAGGCTAAAATAAGTACCCTGAAGATGTGCAGAAGAAATACTCACTGCACATCCAATTGTTCTTGGAAAGATAAAACTATTAAGACACTGTTTATAGGTTTGTAGCCCAGCACTTGGAGCAATGCGAAAGAACCCTCTGTAGCAAGATATCAATCTTCAGACAGAAAACAACGTCCCCAGTGAGATATTACCACAACGCCCTGAAGTAACCTCCCTGAAAATACGTCAGCATTGACTTAGACAGCCAACACCCTAGCAGACTTCACTGATGGATTTTAGAATGATAGAACGTTCAAGCTTATAAGGACATTAGAGATCATACGGTCCAACTTTCCTAATTATAAGAGGAAGAAACCAAGACTCAGAGATGAAGGGACTCTCTCAGGACCACAAAGCTAGTTGTTGACAGTGTAGGGTTGAATTTCTCAATTCTAGTGGTGAGTCTGTTAATATCCTCAAGGCCACCCTTACAGCAGTAACCCCACAAAACTCTGACAGTATAAATAAAATAGTTCAAGTCTAAAAAGACAAGAGCTTCTGGATTATTTTTTGTAGAACAGCCAGGCCATCACTGATGTTGTCTGAGCACACTATCCCAACCCAGGGATGTAAAAGATGCTTTTTCCAAGACACATCAAGATGTTTGAGGGATGCGGACAATCAGCCTCATGAAGGTAACAGTCAGTGCCCCAGATGGATGTACAAATATCTACCCCCTCCTGTGAGTTTGTTTAAGATATCAAGAGCTCATGAAGTCCCTGTTAAAATGGAAATATATTCCCTAAGAGTGATTATACATGAATTCATTATGGACCATTAACACACTAGGGAGAATTCATTGATCAAGTTAGTCATCATCTTGCCAAACAAGGTATCTCCTGGCATTGAGGGGCTCTGACCCAGGACCCATACATTTTTGTTGAGTGTAGAGTGGGGTTGGGGAAGAAAAGTTTAGCTGAGCTGCGGTGGGCAAGTGTGAGGGGAGGAAAGCATTGGACAAAGAATGGAGAACACCTAAGAAGAAGGCATAGGAGTGTCAAGGAAAAGATTCATTTAGCTAACAATTTCACCATTAAGGGCTGTTTAGAATGCTACAGTTGGAAGGTAAATGCTCACGTGACCAATACTGTGTGCAGCACGAAATAATTTTTGATCATCCAACAACCACTAAGACAAAAAGATGGGTGAGTAATATAGGACTTTAAAAACTGAACTCCAATCTGTTCATACATCCCACAGTAATATTCCAACTTGACAGAGAATAATCTAAACTTAACCAAGACAGCAGCCATGTTCCTATAAAAGGAAAGAAAGGGAAAATGTAAGGGAATAACCTCTGATATTTCACCAATGCTGGAGTCAGCCAGTTTGAGGGAACTGTGTCCCCTCTGTTACTAGACAATTGAGACAAATGGATGTGTGACTAGACCCTTTGGGAATTGGCCAAGATTAAGGTGGAGTGAATATTTATTTCCTTTCCTTTATCTTTATTTTCCTTATATCCCTGTACTGTGTGTTGATTTAGCCATTAGAGACCATGAAGTTTCAGATAAGCTCAGGGAAACCCCACAGGAGTGGTGGTTATTTTCCATTCTCTAGTTAGTGCTATGTATCTGTTTTGCAGCCAGCCATCCTGGGGGGCTGGTTCACTAGACCCAACCCTTGGTACCCAGAAAATTCCAGAGATGCCAGGATCTTTGAGTTTAGTCACGGAGAAACCCATACCACACCTGATCTACAAATTTGGGTGGAGAATCTGTTTCAGACAATTCTGAGGACATCTGGGAAGGGCAAATTGGATCTTGGGACGATTCTAGAGGACTTACTCCTCAAGAAAAATTTAGAACTCACAAACTTTGAATAAGAATCCTATGACTAAAATGCTTACTGGGTCAGCCAGTATTCCTTTGCTGCCTTATAGGACTTCCGCTGCCTTTTAGTTAAGCCCTTGTCCTTTTCTGCTCCCCCATCCAAACACTAACGCAACAGACACCTTAACTAACATAACAACAGATAGCACTTTGAGCATCATTCTAAGTGGCCATCTACATTATCTCATTTATTTCCCCTGTAACCTTGTTAGATAAGTGCTAGTATCATTCCCCTTTTCAGAGATGAGAAAAGTGAGTTATTGAGAGCGGAAGTGATCACCCCAGGTCAGTTGACACCCCAGTTGACAGTGTAGGTTTGACTTTCTCAATTACAGTGGTGTGTGTGAAGGTAGGACCCAGACCTGGTGCTGTGAACTACAAAATTCCCAGTCTTCACTGTATGCTGTTTTGTCTCCCAAGCATCTTGCATTCTTTGGGAAGTGGGGAGCTCCCTTATTCTTCTCTGTCATTCCCCATTTCCCCAACCCTGCACTTTGGGGGCTCAGCCACGAGGCCGCCCCAGGAAGGGCTGGGCCTTGAGGAAAGACTGCTTTTCCCTTTGCTTACTAAAAGCTGCCAAAGGTTAACAAGGGCCAGGCTCTTCCACAGGCGATGCCCTGCTCTGAGCCCAAAGCACAGAGCTTTGGCTGCCTGCTAAAGAGTTTCCATTCCCAAGGGGAAGACTGCCCAGGAGAGATGGCCATCTGGGAACAACCTTCCTGATGTTCCTTTGGCTACACATCGTGTTGATTTCCTTAAGTGTGTTTTCTTATGGGGTTTCTGTTTCTTTTCTGGCTTGGTTTGTAACTTGACTTCATTTCTGTTTATTTCGTATTATTTGGCCCAACACACTTGTTTTCATTTGATTTTTTTTTTCCCCTCAGACTTCTGGCATATACGACCTGTAGCTCATTTTGCCGTTTGATATGTGTGTGTGTTTTGTCTAAAGTTCTTGGAAGCCAAAACTTAAACAATATGAAAATGAGATGGGGGAATTAGTCAAACCTTTTGACTTAGGCAATGATCGTCTTGGTAATGAAATGCACAGGCACTATTTAAATCACAGTTTAGATTACCTCAACTATTCACTCCTTGTATAACTGATGGAAGCTGTCATTGAAAATGGAGAATCAACAGTCTTTTTTTTAAAAAAAAAATGAAAATGCAAAGTGTTTCTGACCCTTTTCCTATGGTGAGCCAAAGATGGGGCAGGGAAGGCTGGGAAAAAGGAGAGACTTAACTCCTAGTCTGGAAAAGTGGAGTGGGCAAGCTAGAATAGGGTAGGGGAAACCATAATTAGGCAGGGCGCACTCAGTCACATCCCATAGAGAATCGTCCATGATACTCAATTGGCGGATCATGTCTGTGTGTCCAACCTCTAATCTCAGATAATGTCCTAAATTAAAAAAAAAAAACAGACTGGTTTGTAGTCTGTCTGGACCTAATTATTTTCCTCACACATCCAAGAATGTGTGTATGAGACTTCTATCGGAAAAGATGGACTCTGGCGTGGGGAGGATGTAGCTCAGTGGTAGAGCACCTGCTTAGCATGCACGAGGTACTGGGCTTAATCCCCAGTACCTCCATTAAGACAAATAAATAAGCCTAATTACCTCCTCCCTTCCAGAAAAAAAAAAAAGAGAAAAGATGGACTACGGGACAATACTATAATAGACTGGTTTTAATGCTACTGAGAGAGACAAGAAAAAGAGAACATAATATGCTTCTGGGGCTACAATGAGAAAAATCTTCCAAATATCACAAAATTCACAGAGGAGAAGGCCCAGTCGAATAGATCCCAAGTATAACTAAATGCACAGGATAGTGAAGAACTTTGCAACAGGGCTGCATTATTCTTGAATTTATTTAGAAGTCTTGACAATCTGCTATGGGCTAAGACTTTGGAGTCAATGAATGAGGTCTGAGTTCAAATCCTGTCTGTGCAGCTTCAAAACTGGGTGACAATGGGGGTTCAGTTACCCCATCTGTAAGATGGAAGTAGTGATATCTATCATTTACAGTTCCTATCAGACTCAGCTGAGATAACGCTTAGTACCACACTAGCATAGAGTAACTTTTCAATCAATGGTTATTCTTATATATTATTCTAAAATTGCGTGTATTTCCTGTTAGCATTTGTTGAACCCTTTATACATACAGCATAGCACCATATGGAATCACAAATATTGTTTCAGATATATGTACAGTAAACCTTGGGGAAAGATTGGCTATGACCTAATTGTATATTTATAGAAACTAGCACAAAGGCTGACTTGGCCAAAAGCAGATGGCAAAGCCTAGGGCAAGAATCAAAGCTGGAATGGAAAGATCTAGCAGCTCCTCTCCGACTCCCAGAAGTGCAGTGGAGAGGACTTAAGCTCAGACGGGGCTAGGAAGGTTTCCGAGGAGGTGATCTCAAGACATGAAATGGCTAAATGTGGAGAAAGGAGAAGAAATAGAGAGAATGTCAGATTTGGAAGACAAGGGCAGACAGGGCTTCTCACATAGGGCCTTCCCGCTTCCTTCTACCTTTCCTCTCAAAGAGAGTCTATGACTTTTTGCAAAGTCCTGACAGCCCCTTCAGTTGCGGAGGTGGGCATGTGTGCCACTATGACCCTCAGGGACTAAAGAATGTGCCCAACAAATAACAAGTTCATCCTTACAAGTCACTTGTGTCAATAAATAACGGATTTTTGTCTGTTTATAGAGATCATAGAACAAGAATATTCTATATAACTAACAACTGCACTTTGGGTTACTAAAATAAACAAAATACTAAAATTCATGAATAGTGCTCAGTTTTGCTGGGCATGACAGTCAATAGTTCTGCAAATTCCAGAGCCAAGGTCAACTCAGCACTTAATTCTAGGCCCAGGCTCTTGCAGGCCACCCAGCTC
Organism: Vicugna pacos; assembly: GCF_048564905.1. NCBI lineage: Eukaryota > Metazoa > Chordata > Mammalia > Artiodactyla > Camelidae > Vicugna > Vicugna pacos. The sequence continues at coordinate 36,357,878 of NC_133023.1, forward strand.
TGCTGTGTTCCCTTTTCTGACTCAGGGAGGAGAAAGGATTGCCTCTGTTGGTTAAAGGCATTGCTGTGGTAGATCTTAGATGTATTTGTGGACCCGTCTCCCCTTTTTTTCCCATTTGTAGCACGAGTCTTCCTGCGGGTCTGCTCCTCCCTGATCCCATCCATGTGATGCTTTTGGGACCACCATTCATATCACCTATCTAGTCAGAGACAAGAGTGTGTATGTGAGGCTTGGACATCATAGTACCACTTTCCCCTGGCCACAGTGATTACTCAAGGGTTAGATACAAGTTCCCAGTCAGGCTGACCAATCTTTCCCTTGGATTCTCCTAAATAGAGCTGAGAAGGAAGAGCTCTCTTTCCTTCTCTGGCCCCAAAACTGTGAGGGCATAAACCTATCAGTTATGGCTGGATTACTTCTAGATGGAAAAAAAAAGGGTCTTGATGGAGTTCAAGTCTCTGGTTCAAGGTCTCTTGGGCCAGCTCCACTCTTCCCAGGTCTTAACCTGATGTGAATTGCATTTCTGTCACTTGCAACCAATGGTCCTGACTAATAGGCAGAGAGAACCAACCAGGTACACGCAGGACAAAACAATTGAGAAAACTAAAAGAATAATAGAAGTCATATATCCAGTAGGGAAACTTTAAGGAGGAACAGTGAGTGACACAGCATTGCTGCTGAATAAATGCAGCTATCATCACCATCATCATCATCTTTGTTGTCATTGTCATCACCAGGTTAACTAATAGATGCTTATAAATTGATTCAGAAGAAACTAACCCTGCCAACATCTTGATCTTGGACTCCCAGCCTCCAGAACTGTGAGAAAATACATTTCCATTGTTCAAGCCACTCAGTCTGCACTACTTTGTTATAGAAGCCCTGGCAAACAAATGTATATGGGATGCAACCCCAGTCCAGAGATGACATTAGGCGGGAGGGTGTAGCTCAAGTGGTAGAGCGCATAGTTAGCATGCATGAGGTCCTGGGTTCAATCCCCAGTATCTCCACTAAAAATAAATAAAAGAATAAACCTAATTACTTCCCCCCATGAAAAAAAAGAAGAGAGAGATGGCATTGGTTTTCCTTTTAGTGTAAATTGGGCCTTCGGACATCATTATTGCCATCTCTGGGGTCCATTTGGTTGTAACCCGGGATGATCTATGCTATAAAGCGTGGCATTAAGGAGGTTGGAGTGAAGGGTTTCTTTCTGGGTTTGGGCCACATGAGATTTACCTTGTCTCATCGTCAAATACTAGTAATTGAAAACCAAGGCAGGAGGACCTATCTGAACATTGTGGAAAGCTAAGAACAGTTCCCCCAAATCAATCAAAAATAAGAGATGCGTTATCTTCATTGACACAGCCCAACACGTATAATGAAACTTTTAGTACTATAAATAATTACTATTTGCAATAACATTTTCATCATTTGCTGTAGTTTTAGTTTAAATCTGTCCAAACTTTACAAGCACCCCCTTAGGATAGCTATTTTTCCTATTTATAATTTTAAAAATAAACTGAAAAATCAGAGAAGGTTGGCAAAGAAGGTAAATTGCAGAGTTACATTCTGAAACTAGGCTTTTGGACTTCATGTCCTATGCTCCTTCGGCTACTTCCGGCTGCCTCTTCACATTTTTCCATTTTCCATGAGCCCAATTGCTGAGATCTTCTTAAAGCATATTTATTAAATATGAGATTTTTTTTCATGAAGAGATTGGCAGCCATTTGTTCTACAGGCTTGTGTTTATGGATTAAACACATGTAAAAAATTCAATATATAAGAATGGAACTGTTATAGTCACTAGTTTGTTGTGTTTTTTTAGATTCCAAATATAAGTGCTATCATATAGTCTTTGTCTTTTTGGTTACCAGTTTGGGGTGGGTGCAACATAAGAGTGGTGGAATGGGAGGTACAAACTTTTGGGTGTAAGACAAGTTCAAGGATGAATTGTACAACACGGGGAATATAGAAAATATTTTGTAATAACTGTAAATGAAAAGTAACCTTTAAAAGTTGTACAGAAATAAAAAAATGTTTTAACAACAATTAAAATATCCACAATGGAACTGGATATAAAGATGGTCGTGAACTCTTCTTTCCAGAGCATCAAATTGATTGGAGATGTACAGATCTGAGAAAATTTCTATACCAGGAAGGGAAATGAGAATAAATTCAAAATCTTTTCCTCCTTATAATTTCATGTTATTCTGTGCAGTCAGTATTTAGTGAGAATTGATGTGATCTTTCCATGTGCACAGAAGTATATACTTTTATTAGACTAGGGAGTCCAACATTGCCCTTTCTTACTTTGACGCTAACCTCGTGCATAACTGACGCTCAGTCGCATTTTAATATGGAACATCTAAGAGAGTGTAAATAAGAATTGATGGAAAAATTATTTAATTAGTAAAATTCAGCACTAGCAAAGTGCTCCCACACCAGACAACTAAATGCAAATGTACAAAATTTCTTCATTAAAGGGAGTAAGGTTTTATCGATTTGGAGTACATTAATTCATGGTGATTTAATCTAGGTCAGGCTGATGTTTACCTCTGCACTCTCTCTGAAGAAAGAATGTGCTAAGGAAAATACTATAATATAAACAAGAGGAGGTGAAAGCATTTTCTTCTTGCATAAGCAAAATATTTATTTTAAGAAATCTTGGCACCTTCATTAGAAACCCATCGTATCTAACTTTATGGGCATTGAGGGAGGTATGTGTTCAGTTTGTTGAATCGATCAGGGAACACATGAATGCAAAGTGTACAGCTTTTTTGCTCCTTAAAGGAGTCCCAAAGTGTGTGTCTGCCCACCAGGATGGTGGTCCTCCCTGTGGTCCATAGACCAGCGGCATCTGCACAAGAAAACAGTTGTTTGTTTGATGTGTGAGTGTTCTTAATTACACTCAAAAGAAATTGAACTGTCTTTCTGTCTGAGTATTCTGTTTATGAACTCTTTCACTCATTCTTGAGACTCTCTCCCCAGTGGGTCCGAATTAAGGGAGATGAGCCGTGACTGTGACTAGGTGTTTGTTTATAGTGAGGCTAAGAAGCCAAACTGATGCCCATTGTCCGGACAGAGGAATGAAGGCTCAGCTGCCAGACCTCCCGCTGATGGAGGAGAATGGAAATTGAGCAGGAGCTGCAGCTCCCAAATGGTTGCGGTAATTTTCAAATTTTTTTTTTTCTTTCTCTCATTTAAGTCGTGTTTCAAATGAAATCCAATCCATATTTTCTCTAATTTACATTTGAAATTCTTCAAATGTTACGTCGGTAGGAGGTGAGCGAGTCCCCAAGAGACCTTTTGAACCTCCTAAAGCTTTTCCTTCAAAACAGGAAGTTGCACTTTTACAAAGTTTAGCTTGAAAAGGCCTGATCTGTACTTAGCATTTTTAGCCAAAAAGTTTGGAATATATTTTAATTTTCAGAACACATTTTATCCCATTCTTCTTACCATCATCAATCTCTCGATATAGCATCCCCAAATCACATCTGCCACCTTTCCTCCTTCTCAAATAAGCTAGGTTCTGAGAGCTCTAATCTCATTTTCATAATCACATGCTTGTCTTTGGCAGTTCGGGAATTGTATAACTCTGTAAATGTACTAGTTATAACTAAGTTTAATTCAGTTCAACAAACATTTATTACTGCCTCTGCAAGGAAATAAGACGGCCTGTGGGGAGGGAGAAGATTAAAAATTATATTTCAGAAATGAATTGATCTCAGCTGAGGAATTACTGACTATTTGTTGCCCTAAATATATTTTGATCATCATTTGCTCCCTAAGTTGCCTGGGAATTCGATATAGCCTCCACCTCTGATTTCTGAAATTTATTAGAGATTCTCCCTATTCGGGAACAAAAAATTTAAATCGTGGTCTGAAGAGAAGAGGGAAGAGAATTGTGGCCACCTGCCCAGGCCAGAAGAGGATAAAATCAGCTGTCTTGTGCCCGACTCCTCTACATTTGTAACGTACCTCCATCTAGAACTTCTCTTCGAGGTACTTCTGATTTCTGTGTCTATTTCTCCCAGGAGGACTATGAGCCCCCGAGGGCATAGACTGGTCCTCTGCCAAGCAAGTCGTGTGGAGTTGCCCCAGCTGCTTGATCAAGCATGCGTTCTTCCCACTGGTTCTCTTCTCTAGTTTGCCACTTGAAGCCTCACAGAGAGTTCCGGAGATACTGTTACTTTGGTCTTACACATATAGAAGAGATTCCCAGCCAGCGTAGGGCAGGCTCTTTCTCATTGAAGGAAGCCAGAGTCGAGAAATAAAAGAGAAGACTGCTGGGTAACCAGATGTGGAGCTGGAAGAGCCCTGAGGAAATACGGTGAAAACAGGGAAGATAAAGACGCGAACCTCCCTCCTCCCCGCTGCATCCCCCTCGCCCCCCACACCCTGTCTCCGTTCAAGTGCCTCATCCTGAGCCAGTGTGCCTGTATTCCAGTCACTATTGCTGCAAAACAACCCACACCACCACCAAAAAACCCCCACAAAACTCTGGCTTAAAACAACAATCATTGTATTATCTTTCCTAGTTTTTGTAAGTCAGGAATTTGGGAAGGGCTCTGCTGGGTGGCTCTGGTGTGAAACGTCTGGTGCAGTTGTAGTAAGACAGTGATCTGAGCTGGAATGATGCGGGGCCTGGAGCAGCTGGGACCTGGCTGGGCATCTCTCTCTCTCCGTGAAGTCTCAGTGCCTCTCTACGTGGTCCCTCCATGTGGCCCAATTTGGGCTTCCCTAGAGCATGGGGACTTCAGGGTAGACAGTCTGCTTGGATGAAGGCTCAGGACTTGGAGCATTAGTGTTGCTGTGAGCGAGGTGGCAAATGAGTTGCTTTTTATGATCTCATTGTGTTACTTCTGCCATACTCTATCAGTTGAAATAGTTCCAACAGCACACCTGGTTTCATAGCCCCGCCTCACGATGGGAGGAATGTCAAAGCCACACTGTAGAAGAGCCTGTGAGATGGAAGTTACTGCTTTGGCCATCTTTGAGGAATATATGGTTGGCTACAGCCAGGAAGAGAGCTAACAGTTGTGAGATCTCTTTCCTTCCCACCAAAATTTTTTCCCTATACCTCTTACCCACTCACCCACACATACACCATACTTACTTGTTTTAATTGAAGTATAGTTGATTTACAATGTTGTGTTAGTTTCTGGTGTATAGCATTGTGGTTCAGTTATACACATATATTCTTTTTCATATTCTTTGTCATTTTAGGTTATTACAAGATGTCAAATATTGTTCCCTGTGCTCTACAGTAGGACCTTCTGGTTACATTTCTTTTTGTTTTACACTGAGGGAATCTGGCACACCATTAATCTTAAATACCTCAACGTTTCTGTCCAATGCATCTGAGTTTAGATTTCATAAGACTTAAAAATACCACAGGTTTGATTGTTCACACACACTCCCAAGGAATTTTCCTAAGGAAATACTACTTCAAATTCTGTTAAGGGGAAAAAAAGTTCAATGAAAATCAATAGTGATGGGTAGTGCTGTACAAAAAAATGTGTGTTGTAAGTTATTTTACCACAGAGGTAGTTTCCTGTGGAAACTGTGACTGGTGGTCAAGCTCAGTTTTAAAATATTTTGAGATACCAGCCAAAATCTTGGGTGGGGAAATATAATTTGCTATTACCCAAAGAAAAGTCAATTACTTAGTACTAACATTTAAAAAGATATGATTCAAGTATGTATCTTTTCTAAAAGTAAATTGTAGCATGTTCAATAGTAGCAGGGATGTATTGGCAATTAATTACTAATAAATTCATTCACAACTTGTACACAATTTTCTCCTTCCAGAAATTATAGTTTTCTTAACAAAGCGTTACCAGATTTTTAAAATTCTCTGAAAGTGTCTAAAGCAAGCAGCAAATGGCTTTTGAGCTTGGTGAGATAATGACTATTATCTTTAATTACCTCACTAGCAAAACCTGGTGCATTTCAATATATTCTGTAGCTAAATTATTGCAAAGGGAAGATTCAAGCCACCACAGATTTATGGTTCAAAAAGGAATGTAAATTAGCCTTGTCTCTGTTTTCCACATTGATGGCTTGTGTAATGAGCTGGAGAGGTAAAATTCAGGAAACCATCTTCATTAACAACAAACTAAGAACAATTAATAATATTTTTTAAAAAGAGGAGGAGAAATCATTACCCAGGGCTGGATAATTGAATTGTATAAACGTGTTGTTGCTTCACTCTAACTATAAATACATTTGCAAGTAATTATCACCCACAGCATAAATAACTTCATAATATCTACCTGAGTCAACATTAGTCAGATTTGCAAAGCACCAAGGAAAATAAGCAATTAGTTGTTTCATTACCCAAGAAAAACAGATGACTTAGTTACAAATAATTCTAAAATTCCCAAAGGAAAGAGTGAGTGGCGGCTGGTTCTGTACAGCCCATGACCCAGTTTCAGGAGATGTGGCAGGGGACCTGCTGACCAGAAGGCCACATTCTCTTAAACTATGGCTCAGGCGTCCTTTATTTTTGTGAAAGCCCATAATAATAGCCCAGAGTTGTATGACATTGAAGTCTGAGGGCTATTACCACAGAACCTGCCCATAGAACCTGAAGCACATCTCTTCATAAGCCCCAGAAGCAAGTTTTCAAAAGACCCTCTGCCAAGAGCTTCAGGTCTGTGAGAGAAAGGCTTCAAAGTGAACCATGTAATCAGGCTGTGAAATTCCTGGACTAAATATGCATTTCCAAACAATATACTATTGGAATGGAAGTGCCTAGGAACTGTCTGGATATTATCATTACATCATTTTTAGTACAAATGCATCCATCTTCCCCCTCTCTACCAAAATGTCTGGCTACTTTGCTGAATCTGATCAAATAATTACAAATAAATAAATAGAAGGCAGGATCAACCTTTTTTTAAACTGAAGTACAGTTGATTTACAAGGCTGTGTTAGTTTCTGGTGTACAGCATAGCGATTCAGGTACACATTTAGATATTCTTATTCATATGCTCTTTTTATTATAGATTATTATAAGGTACTGAATATAGTTCCCTGTGTTATACAGTAGGTCCTTGTTGTTTATTTACTTTATATATAGTAGTTTGTAGGACCAAACTTTTTAAGCTCAGGTTCAGAGGAACATCCGTGTGTGAAATCTCACTTGTGTATACCCAGCCACCATATTTCCCGTGATTCTTGTGGACAAGGAACCAGCCAAGGCAGGTGCTGGAATCACTGGGGTCTCTAGCTCTGGCTTCAGACTGGTGAGTTGATGGGCACTGACTCCCCACTGAAAGCATTTCTGCCCGGCTCAGTCTTGTCACAGCTGTCTCCTGGAGGTGCATATGGGATGTGGTGCCCTAGTTCCTCTTAGGAATGTGCTCCTGTGAATGAAGGAAGCATGTTATCTGCCTCCTATCTGATTGTATGTTTATAAATGCATACCTACCTCTAACATTGTCCACAGGCCAGCTCTGGATCAGCCCAAGGCACACATCTGTTGTCTTAACTTTAGAAACTCTGTCCCAATAATTTAAGAAAGCCTAAATCAGTAAGAGCCATCAGATTTCTAGGGAAAATATTTTGTAATACACAAGGTGTTGTTAAGCAGAGTAACTTAGCCTGCATTTCTTTCCTTTTATTCCCCATCTAAAAATCTCCATTCACAACCGAGAGTAGGCAGAGGGGAGGGCTCAGTGGTAGAGTGCGTCCTTAGCATGCACGCGGTCCTGGGTTCAATCCCCAGTGCCTCCATTAAAATAAATAAATAAATAAAAATCATCTACATACATACCATCTTGTTTCCCCCTAGATTCTCTGTGTAACAATCTGCTGGGAAACTGAGGACTTTTCCTCCCTCGTTGCCAGTAAAGAAGCTCTATGATCTTGAGTGTTCTGTCGGTGGAGGGTGACCATTTAACACAGAAAGACTCCTAGTGAAGGACTCTACACATGGGTCTAGTTATTGCCACCCTGGATTGTTTGTCAAAGATCATTTTATATCTCAAAGTTTCAGACCCTTGAACTGACTCACTCAGGTTCAAGGGAAGAGCCAGAATTCAACAAAGTCATATACAAAAGACAGCAATGTTATTCCTTGTGTTACTTTTATTTAAAATATTGTATCTTTTAAAACAATACATGTCTATATTAACCCTCTCTAGTTACAGAGATTCATTATTATTTGCACTGATTTTTCAAAGTAAAAAAAACTGTTTCACACTTGCTTCAAGGCCCTCTCCTGAGGTATTAGAGACATGAGAAGCTGAAGGTCTGAGAACCAGCCACCCTCAGGCAGGCACCTTGGTGGTACTCTCTGAGTAACATTTGAATATGCTCGTTTTTAAAAGTTGGACTCAGAGGAAAATCAGATTTAGGACTTTGTGGTTGGCATGGGGGTAAGTGTTGAGAAATGTTTCCCTGGCTTGCATGAAGGAAAGAATATGGCCATCCGGAACCTTTTTTTAAAAAAAAAACAAACAGCCCTTAATCTTCCTGTTATACTCAATTTCCCTTTATATGAGGAGCGTGGGGCCAGAAATGCCCATTTGCAAGAACTGTAAGGAAATAGTGAAGAAGGATGAGAAAGGGGGGCAGCTCTCAGGACCCTCTTTTAGATCCTATGCTTTGCATAATGTGTACAAAAACACACACACACATGCACACACACGCACATTTTCTTACCACGCCTTCCCATCCATGGGCATCGTGTTCATCAATATCCACTGATCCTTATACCTTGTCTTGGCTTGGTTTACTCACACTGACTTTGCATTTTGGAGGCAAGAATGACTACATATTCCACATGCATCCCTGTCGGCCATCTATTTTGTAAATATATCTCCTGACCACCAACCTCTCCCTTGTCTCCTTAAGGTGAGCGTGGAGTCTACTTCTTTGACATCTCCCATGGCTAGATAAGACAAGGCTGGAGACAAAGTTGTGCGAGACGTAATTAAAGAACAAATGGCAATGAACATATTTCCTACTTGTCATGGAAATTCTGAATCTGAATGTCACACAGCACTAATAATCCTTTTCTAGACGATGCCTGACATCTTCTATGGACATCACACCTACAGAGAGCGCCTTAAGACCGTTTGTATGTATGTGCAGAGTGTGACTCGTGCACATTTTAACCTTCATCCGTTTAATCCTACCCCAACTCCAATTTCGAATATGATACTTGATTCTGTCTGCTGAAGTCAATATCTAGCAACCCTGAACCTTTGCAGCAGGAAGACAAGAGACAGTCCCCTTGGGGTAGCAGATTAATCACAATAGATGGTGAACTCGGCAGGCTTTGTCCATTACCTGTTATATTTTCTAGGGATGATTCGGGGGTAATGCTGTATCACTGTAGTTTAGGAGGTGAAGGCAACAGAGTTCGATGTCTGCCCAACTCGACTTTGTCCCCGTAGAGTGTGAGCTCCTTCTTCCTTGATATTTTTAAGGGCCATTCAGGGCTTTTCCATCCACATTTATTAAGGCTGTGCTGAAAGCAATAGATGAGATATCTAAATGTGTTTTTGTGCCGTTATCTAAAGGAAATGCTGACTTCCAGGTACAAAAGCCAAATCTAAAATTAAGGAGAGTCTTACACAAATTTTGCATGGTTGTTATAAAGCTCAGCAGCACAAAATACACATTCCTAGCAGTTTCAGTGAAAGTCTTTGTTGATCTAAGAGACTGACATGGTGCCCTGGGATGCTGGTCAGTTAGAGAACCACATTATGATCCTGGCAAGAACAGTCATTTTTCACACCTTAAGCCACATAATCTTTACCCACTCTTAACTGTAAAATACCTTGGGGGAAAGTGAGAAGACTTGCAAACAAATATATTCAAAAGAGCTATAGAATTAGCCATATGATTTGTACTAGCATCCATAATTGAAGAATAAAAAGTCTTACTACCAAGTATGAGTTATACTTGAGTGGCTTAGAAGTCTCTTATGCACTCAGATATCTTCAAGGATCTACAGAGTCAGGATGCTACAGTGAATCCACTAGTTAGATACCTTCCCTGTATCCCTTCATCTCCAGTCTCCACCCTTCTCTCCCCTACTGTCTGCCAGGACCCTGCAGGTCTGGACTAAATCAACAGGTTCCTTGCCCTCTGGCTCCCAGTTGTGTTGGCCAATGGAAAGCGTCCGCAGAAGATCAGAGATAAAGGAGAGTGAGGTCAGGGTATTTACGGCCCTGGCTCCCTCCCTGAAGCATTGCCTTGGGCTGGCTGCATCCCTGAATCATCTTTCCCAGGTAGTTAGCTCTCTGACAACTCCGCCACTCACTCATCCCTTCCCAATTCTACAAAGCCTCCTCTTCCCTAAACACTTCAGACCTAGAGGTGGTAACTACTTGGTGTCTACTAGTTATAGGTTACTGCACTATCCTTTGTGGTTCCCCTATACCAACATTGTAAATAAATCCTTAGATTATCCTTTTCTGAGTATGTCAATGATTTCCTGTTAGAAGTCTTACTGATATACCCATAGATAGAATGCCTGGGTCTCTCAGGGTCTCTGAAGGACACTTACAAGGCAATGCATACAATAAAAGAGAAGTGTCAACCACTCGCAAAATCAGTGTGGAGTGTGGGAGTTGAGGTCTGAGTACAGGGATGCTAGTGGGGAGCAGCAGGGAAAGCTAGTTAAATTTTTGTGATTCATAATTTACCACCATCATGGTGCATGTATCTACTGCTCCAGTCCCAGGCAGATGGAGAGGAGCTGTGGGGCATGGAGCCAAAAAAAGGGACTCAGTCTCCCACTTCATGTCCCCCTTCTAGGGAACTAGGTCCTGAGCTTGTAGACTCTTCATTGACCAAGCTCCCCTTGAAGGTCAGCTTAAGCCAGCTTTATAATTCAGAAATGAATGTCCTTTGGAATTATTTTTCTTAAATCTCTTAAACTCTGTAGGAAAGAGTCAAGCAATGAAAAATTATAGGATGACAAGTTAATGATCAAGAGATGGTATTTAAACACTCTTAGCCCTTGTATTTATGAAAATAAAGAAACATAAAATGAACTGAAAGTACCAGATATTTTCTTAATGACACTGAAATAAAGCATTGCGAAGAATCATCTGAGTCAACTTGCTGCCTCCAAATAGGGTCGATCACGTTTACTCCATCCACCTCTGGCTACTGTGGAAGATCTTTAGGGAAACAGTAAGGTAACAGTCTTTCTTACTATCCAGGTCTGCACTGAAACACAAATGAAGAGTTAACAGTTATTTTTGTAACTGAGGCTGTATAAGTGGTGACTATGGGTGAGGCCAGATCAACATTCAATCTCTAATAGAATGTTTTTCTTCCTGTCTCGCCCACCCAGCTTTGGAATTCAGGGACTAGACACCTGCTTCATGTTTTGAAAAATATAAATACATATTATGCCTGGACTGATGATAAAATATCCTAGGAGGGATTTCTGAAACTAGCACACAATCATTATAGTGCTTCCTGGCTTGATCTGTCTACAGATGATCTTGGTTAATTTCTACTACACCATATATCCAATGTTTATACTGACCTGATACATGATTGCTTGACTGAGAAGCTGTTTTCTAAGTAAAATTAAGGACTTATTTTATCATGACATGGGAATATAGAGATATGAGGTTGAGCCCTGACTCTGCTACCTAACACCTGTACCTCAGAAGTTTGTCACCTACTGCCAGGGGCTTGTCATCTCACTGACATGGCTTTGGTGTTCTCATGAGAAGGTAGGGGTAGATGATAACTAATGATAGAATTAAAATCCTACTATCTGAACATGAGAAGATGGAGGGTCCCAAGTATATTAATCGGGATTCTGTTAAAATTGTTCTGTGTAACAAATGACTCCAAAACTTGATGACTTTTTAAACAATAAGCATTTATTTCTAGCTCAGGGATCTGAAGACTAGGTGTAGTTTAGCTCGGCTCAGCTCCAAGCTTCAACTTGGGTTAAGGTTTGTTCCACATGTGTCTTCATTCTGGGGCCAGCAGCTACCTGGGGCATGTTCTTCTCATGACTGATGACAGAAGTACAAAAAAAAAAGTAAATAAGTAAAGGACTGAGTGAAAATATACAATATCTCTTAAGATCTCAGCTGGAAACTGACACCCTTTCACTTCTACCAACATTCCATTGGTCCAAGCAAGTCACATGGCCAAGATCAAAGTCAATGAGTCAGGGATAATCTTCCTCTCCTGAGAGCACTGCAAACTCACCTGACAAAGGGTGTGGAAGTGCAAGAAGGGAATTAGAAATTAGAAACACAAATCCAGTCTACTTCCCCTTTAGCCACTAGTCACAGCCTATAATCTCTAAATCTTCCAGCTCTGATTGGTGTACACATTCATGCCCTCATGTGCAGCAGTAAACCCACACATCATCCATGAATTTTACCAACCAAGCAGAGTTCCAGTTCTTAGAGAAGAGGCCACTGGTTGTCTGAGACAAGGCACCCTGCTATTGGCCAGCCACCCCAAGACAACGCTGAGTTAACATCAGTGATCTAAATCAGATGGGCATTTCTTGAGGGCCCACTTTTATCTAAATGCACAACAGAAGAGAGCTGTCTTCAGGTCTCAGAGACATTTTATTCACCCAAGGCAGCTCCAAATGAATCTATAGCAGTCTTTAGGTTTTCCAGTAAAATATGTCTTAGCTCTTCTCAAAAGGTCTCATATGAGCAACTCAATAGAGAACTATGGAAGTTTCAAACTTTGGCTGGCCCAGAAGGCCTGGCAATGTTGTTGACTGCCAGAAATGCAAATCACCAGACTTGCCTCAACAGAAATCAGAAGTTTCATCTCTCACTCAAAATCAATTGAGTCCTCTTGAAATCTGATCTTTAATCTTACTTGTGTAAAGATGGGCATCCAAGTCTGAGTCACAAAAATCACCAAGCTGCTCTTCTCAGAAATGCTCAGACCCCTGTGGGGTATTCTCTCCCTTGTTCCCATTTGACCCTTAGAATTACAGCTCATAGTGGAAATGTTGGCACAATCTGAACTCTAGCTTCAGACTGTACAAGGGGGCCTCATGTCTGTGATTTTTTTTTTTACATGTAATCTGCCAAGACATATACCCATAATGTAAACTTCCTTGGTTTGGGTTTATAAGTTGGATGTTTTTGACAAACTCTAAGACCTACAGGGAAATCACTCCATCGTTAACAGCTTAGTTTATTTAGTAAGCAATTAGTGAAGGAAAGGGTGGGAGAGAAGCTCAACTTGTATCTGTTTTCCAAGCCTCAACCCAAGAAACACAATTCCTTTCAGATGGGGAGACCTCCCTTCTATGGACAGTCATTCACCAAACCTATGAGAAACCATCATGGGCTGTTTCCAGGCTGATTCACAGCCATGACTTCATCCAGCTGCCTCGCTGTTAGACCAGACAGCTTCAGTCGGGTGAACTAGCTGGCCAGAGAGGGGGAGGACGGATCCTACAAACAAGCTACTGGCCATGTGCCAACATGATCATCTCCCAATAGTGACGCAGGCTTAGAGCTACTCCTGGAAAAGAGGCTGTCTCCAAAGGATGTGAAAATGAGCTCAAGCATGAAATAAGACTTGTTCAGAGAAGATCTGACTCTGTTTATGTGACTGCCTTAATTAATATCCTCTCTGGAAGCCAATCCAATATATTCTGTTGATGAAAATTGATTTTTTTAAAATGTTGTTAAGATCAAGTTAGTGAAAGATAATTTTCCTTTCAAGGGGAAGTAGGGATTTAAAAAGGGAAATACAGAATGAAAATTGATCTTTGCTCAAAGATGAATTTTAACATTCTATGATGCTAACAAGGGGCTTTGTTGTGGATGACCATTATATTCAATTTACTAGAACTTCCTGGTAGAATTGTTCCTGCTGATTGGTTAGTCCCTGTAAGAGATTTCTTCATTGACACTTTAAAATCTTTAACTATGTAAGAATCTCAATTTTTAAAATTTTATATAGACTTATTGAAATAATGTTCTTTACAGGCAGAGAACAGCAGAAAGAAAAGGTTTTTTCTTGGATCATACGATACTAGTGATCCTGTATTAATTATTTACTGCTGCATAACAAGTTATCACCAATCTTAGAATCAAATTTACATTTATTATCATTTATATTAATTATTTATTAGAAACAAATTTATTATCTGACAGTTTCTGTGGGTCAGGAATCTAGGTGTGGTTTACCTGGATCCTCTGTCTCAAGGTCTCTCACAAGGCTACAGTCCAGGTTTTGGCAGGGCTGTGCTTTCATCCGAAGGCTCTCTGGGGACGGTCTGCTTCCAGGCTCACTCACATGGTTGTTGGCTAAATTCAGGTCCTCACAGGTTATTGGACTGAGAGTCTCACTGGCTGTTAGCTGGAGGCCTCCTTCAGTCCCTTGCCGAATGGACCTCTCCAAAGGGTAACTTACAACATGACAGCTTACTTCCCCCAGAGCAAGGGTTCTGAAAGAGAAAGAGCGTTTGAGAGATCACAAGCGAGAAGGAAGTCTTTTTGCAACCCAATCTCAAAGTGACATCCCATCATCTTTGCTTTGTTTTATTTATTAGCAGTAAGTCACTAGGTCCAGCCCTGACTCAAGGAAGTGAGTACAAGCAGGCAGAGAGCACTGTGAGGCTTTTAGAGGCTTCCTGACATTGATTTTTTTAGCCATTTATTAAAATATGGTTTAAAGTAAAGAAAAAAATATGTGTATACAAGTGTTCTAGAACTTGAAACATAAATGTATGTTGTCTCTATTTCAGCAATGATCCCCTTACTCAAGCTATTTTTCTAACCAATTTTTGACATTCCTTTTCAGAGTTGCCTTTAGTGCCTGTGGTACATTTCATTCTTTGCAGTCTCCCAACTTCACCTCAGCCCCAAATTATGGCTAATCTTTTTTTTTTTTCTTTGCAAATAGATTTGAATGCTAGAGTTAAGAGTTAGTCAGATAAATGAAGTTTAGTGATCAAACTCAGCATTGCTGTTTTTAGTCTTGACTTTTGTAAATATGAAATAAAAAAGACCGAGTTCTGCATGTGGCTCATAAATTGGCCCAGAAGGCTGAGCCTGAAAAGGATTATTTTGATTTAACCTTCATTTGAATGTTTAAAATCTGGCACTCATCTGAAGATTTTTAAAATCTGCATCCTTCATAGCTATGGTTTATGTGTTTACACATCCAGGGAAAATAGAAAGCATAAGGCCATGTTGGGACATGTTGGAACAGAAGGAGACACTAGGGAGAGACCCAGAGTGCCCCACATGAGCTCCAGAGTGCACCTCCCACCCCATAAATAGATGATGCTTTTACAGCAGTACACACAGAGATTATCCATGTTCGCATCAAGACCACCTTCGGGTTTGTAGTTAGTAAGTCGATGCGAGACTGACATGCCCCACCCCCACCCTGGGGCCCCTTTAGGGCTGAGGGAAATCTGAGAACACCCACAGCCACCACCCTTAACCTGACTGGGAGGAGGGAGGAGTGAAGTAAAATGACAGCACAAATGATGGGGAATTCTTTTCTGGGGATCCCCTCCAAACTCAAAACCTTGAGGAGTATGAACTATTTATGAACAGAATGTATCTTGCTTATTCAATAAATATCTCAGATTTTGTCAAGCTCTGATTTCTATTAAGCTCCATTTTCCTAGGTGCAGGGCTAGCGGTGAGAAGCTGGGCTCTTGTTCTCCACGGACTCCTTAGTCTGTGCCAAATGGCCTTGAGCGGCATCCTCCTGTTGCCTCTGGCCACTCCTCATTTCTCCCCAAGACATTCTTTACCTTTCTCTAAACCTAAAGGACAAAGCTGTTACCTTGAGAGCACCAATAATGACTTTCCCAGATAAATAACTACATTATTACTCCATGTGAAACAAACGCTCATAAAACCTGGAAGCAGCCCTGCCCACGCTCACAGCAACAAACGTTTGAGCATGTCGTATATTTAATACCTTCGTAAAACTAAGGTAACAGGATGGTCCTAGCAAGTTTTGATTTCTTGATTCCTTTGCGCATCATTTCACTTTGGTGATGACCCCTCCGGCTCGTCTCTAACTTTTTGTGGTGAATTTACATTAGAGTCTGCTGATGGACTGACTCTACCTCCCAGTATTCATGCCCTCCTGAAGACCTCTCCCACAATGCCTTTGAGTTTGGTCATGTGCTATGTGACCCGCTTTGACCAATGAGACATTAGCAAGCATGATGCAAGCATGATAAATGTTTGTGCACTGGGACTCATCCTCTTTGAGCACCCCTTGGAAGATTGTTGCCATGCTGTAAAGAAGCCCAGGTTAGAGGACCCAAAAGGATGTTAGGAAGCAACACGCAGAGAAACCCTGGAGAATGAGAAGCCATCTTAGATGTTCCCATCGCAACCAAGCTCCTCGGCTGAACTCATGTGAGTGATCTCAACTCTATGACATGAGCATAACATGGTCCCAGCTCAGCACTCATCAACCTGGAGAATTGGGAGAAATAAGAAATCATTTGTTGGTTCACATCAATTTTGGAATGATGCATGGTGCAGTAGAAGACAACCGAACCACTCCTCCCTCTTTTCCCCAACTTCAAAAAGTGAAAGTATGAGACATTAGTCTTTACACTGAGGATTAATCACCTAGTTGAGGGTGGTCTGAAGGTATCTCAGCCAGTAATTGAAGCCTGTGATTCTAATGGTGGATTGGAAAACGAGGTCATTTCGGAGAGAAAACGAGGTCTTCTCTACCTGGATATACTGAAAAGAGGACTTATTTAACTGCAAATTCTAGGATTCCACTCTGGGGAGCAGCTAGGAAGTGAGGAACCCTTGTCCCTCATGGTTCAATTCATCCCTTCCTCCCTTACCTTCTCTGCTGACCAGCACACAACTCTTCTTTTTCTTAATACTCAATCATTTCATCTGTTTCATGTTTCCTACTGCATTAAAAGATGTTCTGGCAATTTTCTCAGTCTGCTCTTCCGGATCCATGTTCCTCTTCTCTGTATCCCTCTATGTGTCCTGAGGCTGACCTTTGCGGTGCTGCATGAGTTGGGTTCACCAGATCTCTGACTTCTGATTGGGTTGGGCCAATGTGAGGCACTGACAGGAAGTCAGAGGGTTGGGGGAGAGAGGTCTAGGAAATGTATCCCACCCCTGCCCTACCTCCCTGCCAAGCCACAGTTTCCTTCCTCAACACGGCAACCTTAGTCAGGTAGCCCCTCTCCCAGACCCACTGCTCTCTCCGGGTTCCAGAAACAGCGCCCTCCATTTGTCCCTTTAATTCTTACTTTTGTTACTCCCCGAGGTGCATCGCCAATCTCATTGATTCCCTTAGCCCTGTGCATACTTTTATGAATAGTCCCTTTCTTTTCAGTCACTCCTGGAGTATGTCATCTGTTTTCTGCAGGGCCCTGACTGATGAAGATGTTAACTACAAAACAAACAGTACTCATTTAAAAATAATTTTAGAAAAAAATATTAGAGATGTGCATAACTGTTCATATCGAGGGGGCAAGGGATCGCTCAAGTGGTAGAGCGCATGCTCAGCATACGCAAGGACATGGGTTCGATCCCCAGTACTTCCTCTAAAAATAAATAAGTAAACCTAATCACTTCCCCCTCCAATCAATCAATGAATGAATTAATTTACAAAACTGCTCATATTGTCTCACCTACATAAAACCAAGAGTTCCTGTGCTGAGTTGGTATGGTTTCCAGCCAGAAGCAACATTGTATAGTGAAGTCGAAGAAGCCAAATGATCATGTTGTGCTTCAAGGGGTAAAAAGAGGACACGCTTCCATCCCTGAGATGGAGTCCCCAGGACTGGGGAGAGGAGTGGTGTTTGTAATTCTGTTGGGACTGGATGCCTAGACTCCATCTGGCTAGGAGATCCGGCTCTCCTAAGGGGCCGCAGTGGCCGGAGGCCAGTAAGACTTCACTGTAAGGAAGCTGGCAACAGCAGGCAGATGGAGGGGAGCGGGGCCCTCCGGGGGCTTTGAGGAGCATTGGCAGCCATGCAAGCAGCAGGCTGACCAACACCAGGAGGGGCTTCCAGGTGTCCGAGTGGACAGACTCTAAGCAACTGGTGGGGTACAGGAGATGGTTGATACAAATGCAAGAAGTTGGACCCCTTGCCAATCAACCTCTTAAGTCATTTTAAATTTAACTAGCAGAAAGTTGATGTGATGGGACTCGATCCCTTAGGGTGATGGAATGGATTTTGGAGAACTGCTTTGTACTTTTTTTTTCAATAATGAAGATGTGTATGATTTTATTAAAAAATCTCTTTCATGTGAAATAAGACTCTATAGATACACAGAGAAGCACCCACAATCTCTTCTTCAAATCACAAGCCAATCTAGCAGAGGAGGGGCTGTGCTGGAAATCTCACATGAGATCAATGATCTAATCAGTTCCAGCAGGGGTGGCTCATGGGAAAAAGACAAGTTCAATTCCTGGAGGTTGGTTTTTGCTCTGACTTTCATGTGTGATGCACGGACTGGCAGGACAGACCCTTTGAAGGGATATAGTTACATGTTGGAGCAGCAAGGAAGGAAGAAAGGAAGCAGGAAGAAAGAAGCTGTTGAAAGAATACAAAATATTTTGTGTAGAGTGGTTACCAACAAAAAAAATCTCTCTAGAAACACGGCCACATCTTCCTCACATCATCATAGCAAAAAAATATGGGCTTGCGTGTCTGGAATGATGACGTTCCTCCACTATCCCTCTCATCCCGCAGTCACGTCTACAAAGTCTCAAATTATGCATTTTTTCTTTACTTCTATATTACAAATTAGAACTCCCGAACTGGACACAGGGAATGAAACATAAAATGTATAGATATATTGCTACAGAATAGGTCCTATATAAACATCATCTCCCTGAATCCACACAGCAATTTCAGGCAATAGATATCATTGCTTCAATCTTACAAATGAGGAAACTGAAGCATAAAGAGCATCAATGAAATGCTCGATGCCTCATGACTGGAAAGCAGTGGGGCTGGGGTTTGAGCCTAAGTCTGTGGCTTTTTCAACTACTCTACACTTTCTTCTAAATTGGAAAAGGGAGAAAAAAGTTGGTGGCAGGGTGGAGTGGAATCAATTAATTGACATTTTTGGAAAGCTGATTTATGTAAACTTTTCAATATTTCTTTTTTGAAAAAAAATCCTACTATTTGTTAATTATTATTAATGCCAACTCTGTGTTGGTTTAAACAGTGGCTTTTGACTGCAGGCAAAAAATTTAACTAGGAGCAAAAAAACAGTAGATTTGGGGGAGGAAGTCTTGCCCCACTAAGTGAGTTGGGTAATCCAAACATTTCTGTTTCACCTTCTTGTTCCTGGATGAGTTCTTAAAATGGGACAGCCTTGCTCCCTTTCAATTCGTTTTGAGATGTGTTTTTAGTGCCTGTTTTTCAAGGCACTAACAACTAAACCTGCAGAAATGAAATGATTAGGCTATTCGCGCAGTTCTCCAGAACATTTGGTATGAATTCCAGGACCAAAAGCTCCTCTTCCTGCTGAAAAGCATATGGATAAATTTGAAGATGCTAATTTGCATTGAATACGAAACATAAACTCCCAGCGTGCAGTGAGCTGGATCGAATTTTCGCCTCTGCCTCTCAGATGGAGCCAGTCCCATTCTAACCTGCTCCAGCTCACCACGTCAATATGAGTTGATCTGTCTCTGCTGCCTTTCTTTCCAGGGACAGAGAGACACACCATCCACAGGACACAAGGGAATTTGCCCCGTCTGCTCTGGGTATATAAATCTGTGCCAGATCAATAAAGAGAAAGGGAAAAAAAAAGGGGGGGGGAGGTCAATTGACTGAAAATGACAAAGTGTCATATGCTAGACCTATTTGACCTCTGGTCTAGTGCTTATTTCCTAGAAGATCATAGCTCATGTGACCTTTGCCATGGAAACTGAGTCAGTGTCACGGTCAGGTGTATTTGGAACATATTATTCATCTCTGATCATATTCTGAGCAGGTTGTTGGTGTCCGTACAGCAGGTATCTGCTTCTGAAAGTGGAATGTTACTTTCTTCTGGATCACTCCAAGCAGATGGAAGCAATGACTTAGTTATTCATGTAAAATCAAATTACAGGTGTGAAAATGAAGCTGTGGGAGTCTAGGTGTGTGTTAATGAGCATTAATGTCTGAGGAAAACAGTGTCAGTTTATTTTTTAACATATGTTTGACTTTAAAAGCTGCGAATGTGGGAAAACTCACAGGATGTGAGCATGTGTGAATGTGGCAAGATTCACAGTCAGAAAAGACCAGGGTGATGAAACCATTGCAGCCGCGACATCCTCTTTCTCATCTCCATTCCATTCTCAGCTCAAGAGTGGCTGCTTGTGGGCGATGCAGAAGATCAAGAAATATGTTTGTTTCTAGGTGAAAAGCAGAATTCAAGCTGTATCACTTGACATATCTGCAGTAGGCTGGTCTCTGGAACCAGTGACCAGGGGTGTGCTGGTAAATGTTTAACAACCAGATCTCCAGGAAACAAAAACCCCTGATCTGTAGTGGCTGCCAATTTCCATCACGTAAATACTTCCACCATAGTTAATTTCAAGCTATCAATGTGACCCCACTGAATGCAGAGCTGGGAAGAAACATGGAACTGGCTCGAAGACACTGGAGTATGACCTTCCCTTCTCTCATCCGAAGTGTTCCACTTGAATGGGGCACTCCACTAAGGGATGTGAACTTGATCGTTTCTGTTTCTGTTTCAGAAGAAAAATGACAGAACAATCCTCTGGGCTTTTGCTCATGCTGGCTTCTCTATATCACTTTTCTTTACCCAGCTTCAGCCCTACTACTATTCATCCTTCAGGTTAGTGAAGAACTCTTCCTTGGCTCCCAAACCAGGAGTGGTTCCCTTCGTACAACTCTGGGGGTCCTACGTAGATAATGTTCTATTTTAAGAGTCTGTTTACTGCTCTGGGTGCTACTTGAGAGCAGGACTGGATTCCCTTCACCTTTATGCCCCCTGGAGTTTAGAACCGTACCTCACACAGAATAGGGGGCTTAACAAATGCTTATTTATTGACTGAAGCAGGAAGGAAGGGAAAGAGTGAGGTGTGGACCTTGAATTACCATCCTCTAGCTGCTCCCTCCAAGAAATTTAGCTCAGCAATTGATAGAATCACAAAACAATCTGCAATTTGAAATGTGTTAATTTGTTTTATCACTTTGATTACAAGTCATTTATTTAGCTATCTAGCATCTCCATGCAGGCTACATAATGTGGCTTTGGACTGAGACTCCCTAGTTTGAACTCAGTTCCATCACTTACAAGCTCTTTAACTTTGGGACCAGTTCTGTAGGTTTTTTTTTTCTGTGCCTTAATTTCCTCTTCTGCAAAATGGGGAGAATCTTTCATAGTGTGTAGCTCACAAAGTGGTTGCAAGAAAGGAGGAAGTTATGTGTTCAGCACTTAGCTAATGATTTGGCTCCTTTGACTTGTAATAGTACTGCTAAATTTTTCTCCACATTTTCCATCAATTGATTTGCTTAACCAGAAAACAAGTCTTCTCCAAACCATAAACACCTAGCTCAAGAATGCCATGTACATGTGAACAGCCAGTGGTTTGTTCCTGACCTTGCCCTTTGTCTGCCCACCCTTGTGACTGTTCCGATTAGTAGCTGCAGTGACAGACAATAGGATCAATGGTGCTTGGCAGCCACCTCCTTTCTTGTCTTTTTTTTTTTTTCTTGTCTTTTAGATTATGTATATCTTGGTTCACTCCACCTTGGACGATCCCGTTCCTCCTCTTTGTTCCTTTTTTCCTTCCTCCCCCATCTTTGTGAGCGAACGTGAGGGTGACAGAAAGCGAAAGCAAGCAAAATAGAAAATCATCTTAATTAACCTCTAGAGACCTTTAAATAAACCTGGAAGACTCCCCCAATCACAATTTATCTTTTTCAAATGCTTCCAAGCATGCTTTTATCCCTAACCCGAGCATTCTAAAACATTAAAAACAAAACATGTATTTTTTCCACTTCCAGTTTTATTGAGATGTAATTGACATACAGCACTGTATAAGTTTAAAGTGTCCAGCATAATGATTTCACTCACATCATGAAATGATTACTAAAATAAGCTTAATGAACATCCATCATCTCATACAGATACAAAATTAAAGACGTAGAAACAAACTTTTTTTCCTTGTAATGAAAACTCTTAAGATTTGTTATCTTAACAACTTTCTTATTTAGCATTCAGCAGTGCTAATTATATTTATCATGTTGTACATTACATTCCTAGTGCTTATTAATCTTTTTTTGGTGCTTATTAATCTTTTTTTGGTACTTATTAATCTTATGATTGGCGCTTTTGACTGTCTTCATCCAGAAACAAAACCTGTGTTTAAAATTATTTTCCTTAATAACTCATTTTGCAAAACCTTTGCTTCCAACTAAATGTACATTATCTGTGCTAATAATATTCCAACTAAAATTTTTCTGCTAAAAATATTCTAAAATTATTCCAACTAAAATGTACATTATTAGTAGTATTGTTTTTCTTGGGGGGAGATGCAGACTAACCTTGGAAACCTGAGAACTCCAATAGTATTGCTTCTACAGGAAAATATTATAGAACGCAAGCCATAAATGTAGAACTCCTTGTCTATGCTATTGATTAGAAATAGTTTAAATTATGGGCTTCTTTTGTCATTCGGTGTCTTTTTAGCACCAGGGAAGCCCAGGCAAGGAGAGATTACCCTAACCACCAAACACACATCAACAAATACACACTCCGGGTGCGATCTTTCCAAGGGATGTGTGCTTTTCTACGAGGAACCAATCCTTTGCTTTTGTAAGATAGTCTGTTCAAAATGTGCAGGACCCAGCAGGACGTGTGTTTTGCTGAATATCAGCATGTTGATCCTAGACACAAAGCTTATCTGCTTTGCTCAAAAAAGCATATTTCTGTGCTGTTGGAGAATAGAGCAATCAACACGGGGACTCCACACCGGCTCACCGTGAACGCTGTTTGACTGGAAAGCTAAGCTGTTAGGGGGCACCGCCCTTTAGAAGTCCAAAGTGAGTTCAACTATTTCTTATCCAGTGACCTTTAACCTTGTTTTTAAAAACTCGTATTATTGCAGGAATAACCCCTTTCTGACTCCAAATATATAGTTACTATATAAATGATACAGTCGTGATATTAAGTTAAGATATATTGGTCGGCTAGCAGTAAAGTCTTTATAAGGAGGAAAATATTGGGGTACCATTCCTAATAGCAGTTGCCTGGAGAAGAAGTATTTCTTTAAACCAGAAGGTAAACCTGAAAATTGGGTTCTAGGTAGGTAGAGGAAACTTGGTATGTGAAATCAAGTTATCTTAAAAAGTCTGGGTGATGGGCAGGGCCACTAAATACAGTTGGGCAGGTTGTTCACTGCACAAAAGGACCTGGTTGGGGGAGTAAGTAGAGGCTGAAGTTCAGGCCACCCACTGTTCCCCAAGAGAAGATCCTACAGAGCTGCATCTGCCCAGGGTGGGCACCTTTGTCAAATTCACCCAAAGATGCCTTACAAGCTAACCAAAGCCCTGGGTGACAGGCTTCATGATGGCCCCAATCAGACGGCAACAGTAGCAAAGACATCAAAGGGTCAGGCAACAGCTTGACAATTTGGGCTTCAGTACACAAATCCCAATGCAGTGCATGAAAGGGCATATGGGCTAAAAGCCCTGGAAACACACTGACCAAACCAGGGTCAAAAAAAAAACAAAACCCTATTTTGTGAACCTTGTACCACTATCTGTGTTTATTTCCTTTTGTTTTTCCCTAGAACTGTATAAAACTTTTATGAAAGTTCCAGTCTGTCTTGACTATGTTTAGAGGAACCATGGGAAAGGTTTTGTTTGACATTTGGGTCACACTGTTAGAGAGTCATCTGCCCCCAGGGCCCAGAAATGTGGTAATGGAAGAAATGAGAACTGCCCACCTTCACCCTGACCCCCTCTCAGGGGGCCTTATGGAGTTCAGCCTATTCGGGAACCCTTTGGTTTGATTTTCTTTTTAGTTAACAGAAGTTAGTAGAATCTCTTTATGTCTTTTATGGGGGAGGGAGTTAGTGCCGAGGGCTCTCCAGTCATTCCCATAGTCGATTCTCTTTGTGGGGAACAAAGGAAATTGTCCAGAAAGAGAGTGATGAAACACTACTTCCGCTTTTTATGAGACTTTTCAAGGAATTCCATAATACTGTAACTTTCAGCTCAGCCTCTCAAAAGGAGACTCAGTGACTCACTCTAGCAACCATCTGAGTAGGAAGCCATCTGTTTGGGTGCCTTCTCCTCCTAAAGTTGTGAAAATTTTTTTGCCCTTTCTAACACTGTCGAGGCTTCCCACAGGTCCTGAAATCTCCACAGTTGGCAAGCAACTGAACAGAGTCAACTGTTGATTCCTTTGGGCCTTAGAGTGAGGACTTGCCTTTTTTTTCTTCCCATTAGGACAGGATAGCTCTGGATTATCTTAGAATGGCACATAAGAATATTCAGGAATTTTAGAGATGAAGCGGGGATTGCCTGTCACTTCAAAAACACCTCCTATGGTCCCTGTACAAATTCCGTGGACTCAGTAAGAATTGCCTTTAACTCTCATTATGTTGCTCTAAGGTCAGAGAAAGAACAATTGAACTGCACTGGACACATACTTGATGTGCAGCATGGCCTGGGGGTAATCTGAAAGCTCACTGGTACAACCACTCTCCAGTTAGCTTTTTCTTCTTCTTTTTTTTAATTTTAAAATTAAAACATTTTTTAAAAGTGTAGTGAAACACACATAACATAAATTTACTTAACTATTTTTAAAATTGAAGTATAGTTGGTTTACAGTGTTGTGTTAGTTTCTGGTGTACAGCATGGTGATTCAGTTATACACACATATATATTATTTTTCATTACAGGCTATTACAGGGTACTGAATATAGTTCCCTGTGCTGTATGGTAGGACCTTGTTGTTTTATCTATTTTATTTTTTTTCCTTTTTTTTTTTTTTAGTGGAAGTACTGGGGATTGAACCCAGGACCTCATGCGTGCTAAGCGTGCGCTCTACCACTGAGCTATTTCCCTCCCCCTATCTATTTTATATATAATAGTTTGTATCTGCTAATCCCATACTCCTAATTTATCCCTCTCCCTCTTTTTCCCCTTTAGTAGCCATAAGTTTGTTTTCTTTCTTTCTTTTTTAATATGAGCAAAGTACATTTATTATCATCATTTTGCTTTATTATTCATCTGCGTAAGTTTGTTTGCTATGTCTATAGTCTGCTTCTGTTTTGTAAAAAAGTTCATTTGTACCATTTTCCTTAGATTCCACATATAAGTGATATCTATCTTGACCATTTGTCAGTGTACAGTTCAGTGGTATTAAGTACATTCACATTGTGGTACAACCATCATCACCATCCATCTCCAGAACTCTTTTTGTCTTTCCAAATTGAAACTCTGGATCCATTAAACAACAATTCCTCATTCCTCCCTTCAGCCCCTGAAAAACAACACCCTACTTTCTGTCTCTATGAGTCTGAGTAGGTACTTGAGTAACATCGAACAGGATTTGTCCTTTTGTGCCTGGCTTGTTTCACTTAGCATAATGTCCTCGAGGTTCATCTATAAGGTAGGAGGTATCAGAATTAAATTCTTTTTATGGCTGAATAGTATTCCATTCTATAGATATATCATATTTGTTTATCCACTCATCTGTCAGTGGACACTTGGGTTGCTTCTAGCTTTTGGCTGTTGTGAATAATGCTGTTATAAACATGGGTGTACAAATATCTTTTCAAGACACTGCTTTTGGTTATTTTTGACATATACCAATAAGTGGGATTGCTGAATCATATAGTAATTCTATTTTTAATTTTTTGAGGAATCATACTGTTTTCATAGTGGCTGTTCACCACCCCTTTCCATTTAGGGCCATGTATCCTCTGGGTACATTTTAGGAGTGTTCATTCACGAAGATGGAAATGATCATCTTGTTCATTTGTAACAGTCTTTCTCCCTCCCCTCATCCGCCATCAAAAGCAGGATACATAAACAGAAGAGAGTATTCTGTTTAGCCTCAATGAGACTTTTATTTCTTGAATTGGGAGAAAGATGTTAGAGTTCCCATAATGGTATAGGTCAACCCATGTTCTCTTTTCTTGGGGATTTTTTGACCAAGACTAGTCACCAAATTCTTGGTAATAATCCCTTGGTCTTTATATGGTTTTGTACATACAATGATTCCTTTCATCTCAGGATCACAAAAGACTTCTCTCCAGAGTAACAATGATGATTATCATTTTATGATCATGGAGGAAA
Source organism: Vicugna pacos (assembly GCF_048564905.1). Classification (NCBI taxonomy): domain Eukaryota; kingdom Metazoa; phylum Chordata; class Mammalia; order Artiodactyla; family Camelidae; genus Vicugna; species Vicugna pacos. Next base: position 36,384,150 of record NC_133023.1, read on the forward strand.
TGAAGAGGAGAATGTTTAAATGACTTGCTCAGGGTGACTTGGGGATACGGTGGCTGAGCCAGGAAAGAAGGCCAAGAGTCTGTGGTCTCCTGTCTGAATCCCCAACCTACACTCATTCTGAGGAGCACTGTAGACCTAGAGAGGGCTATGGTTTCCAGAAGCTGCCTTCTGAGGGACTAACAGGATGGCGGGATGCAGCTGAAGTGAACAAGCAGCACTTGACACCGGCTTTACCCCACCAAGGACAGGAGAGTCTGACCTTGGACAATGGAAAAAGAGTTCAAGGGAAGGTCATTTTCTAGGGGAAGGAGTAAGGAAGAAGAAACTCTCTTGAGACTATTATAAACAAAGCAGAAAGCAAGTCAACTTCAGTTTGGCAAAAGGATGCTCCTTAAAGCATCTGCTTCCTCAGTTAAAATGCATGGCTGAGGGTTCAGAGAATACTACCAACCAATGAAAAGTAAGGGCACATCTTGGCTTATGGAAGCATTCCGATCTAGTCAAAGTAAACATGGGTGAAACGGATCACCAAGGCAGCTAAACATCTCCAGGGCCCAGTGAGCCCAGACCGTGGTTCTAATAAAAGACTTCATCCTGTTGTTTGAAAGGGTATACACAACTCCCTAAGGGATTCTGTAAAATTCCTCTGACTTGCCTACATCCTCCCTATATTCGAGTATTTCGCATTTTCCAGATTATGCAATCGGGGGCGGGGTGGGGGGGAGAAATGAGCCCAACTGCATAAAATTTTGCTTATTTTCTGTGACATGATGGTTATTGTGTATAATTTACAGTGATGCCGAGGAGAAAACACACTCCTTTCTCACAGAAACGCTGCATAAACAGAGCTGTTAATCTTCCACACGAACATGTCATTCTTTCTATTGTATGTTTCTGGAAAATGTTCAACCCAGTTGGGGTCACATGGGCTCCGTAAAAGTTGCAAACCGATTAGACCTTGTCCTTTCAGTGGCCATGCAGAAGTTAGAGATTGTGGAAAACAGATGAGCTCTTCCAGATTTTTCCTGTGGCGTATTCCCTACTCACACAAACAGGAGAATGTTTTAAGTGATTCATTTCGATAAGGGTATTGGGGCCACGTGAGTCTATTTTGGGTACATAAATCATCCGTAAAAGATCAACTCCAATGGGAGAACTTCCTATCTTTGAAGAGGTTTTAGGAAAAGTTTCTCTAACCTTGAGAGGAGCTTAGACAGATACAGTCTTAGGGAACTGGGGACAGTGGCCTGGGGCGCCTCACGCTAGAATGACTCAGGGGACATGAGAGGGGAGCAGAAGGACATGGATTTATCAACTGGGGCTAAAAATAGCTGGAGACACAGGCAATTGTGCCATCTTCCCATGACTCATCCCCAAGGCCAGGTGGGCGGAACTGCCCCTTCCCCCTCCGCACATCCCGTCAAGCTACAGAACTTTTTGTGGTTTTAATCTACTTCAAGGCTGTCTGAGGTTTATTTTAACCTCATTTTAAGTTAACAAAAGTGCTGTGTTTAGAAGATAGGGGAAGAAGGGAGGGAAAGAGTGTATTCTTTGTCCCAGGGTTTAAACACCCTGCCTCTGAGTCACCTCTTTTAGGTCATATTCTCTCTCGTGTTGCAAATCCCATCCTAGAAGATGAGCTAAAGGGCTTCAAATCTGACCCTCTGGGAAAATGCTGCACCAGCAGTTACCTGACTGACCATGGAGTAGTAAATCTAGAGCAATAAATTGGTTAAATGAGAATGCCTTAATCTACAAGAGCCTTCAGGAAAACGTACAGCCGGCTGAATGATGGTGGCCTTGTCAGAAGTCCAGAATTTGTCACAATCCTGCAATGCATCATTAACTGCCTTCCCAGCTTGGGGTAAACCAGGCTATTCATAGTTATTTCGTTTTTAATTGAAGTTCAAAAAACAAAGCAAAATGCATTCAGAGCAACATACAGGATGAGACATCCAGGGTTATAGAAGGCTGAGCGAATGCTGGTAGGTCACTAAATTTATCTGAGCCTCTTCCTTTTCCTCCTTGTTTTCAAGAAATCCCCCAAGTTTGTGGCGATTACATTTGATTTACGCTCACCGAGCTCAAAGGGGAAAGCATCCGTCTTCACCTCCCCCACCATTACTTTCATAGTTTTGCCCCTCCCAAAGCATTTTAACATCTCTTTGGCTTCCCCAAATCCTTGGAACTCTAAGTAGGACAAGAATTCGTACTGACTCAGCTCGGCAGGAGGCTGAAGGTGTTAGCCCAGGGTCTCCCAATAGCACCTCTGGGAAGCAGGAATTGGACCCTCCCCGGAGTAAGATCCCACAGGCTCTCCATGCCAGAGCGTCTCAGCTGATGCTTAAAGGTTGTTTTCTCTTCTGTGCAACTCTCTTCTCCTTATTGGCCCAGGCTGTCCAATGAGAGCCAGGATGACTTTTATTGAAGCCAGCCGAAAGCACTTTCCAAGAAGCGAATCACAAGAAAGACAGCTCCAACAACCGGGGTGCCTTCTCCCTCCATCAATTTCATGAGGACACTGAGAAGCTATTAGTGACCTGAGCTGTCCCCTAATGGGAATCAAAATAACTAACTTGTCAGGGAAGAGAGCCTGACTGGGGTCAACGGGGTCCTTATATTTGGGTTCCTAAGTGCTCTGTGTTTCTTTCTTTGTTTTCTGTGCCAATTAGTCCATCGTGGTATGTATCTCATGTAGAGAACACGCTCATAAATCTAACTGGAGACCAGAATGTGGCACGACCGTTTGATTATGGGAAAAAATTCTCTTTGATTTATGAGGTATTATGACCCACTGAGCCGTATTGTCCTTTCTTCTCTGCTGCCTGGCTTAACTGTGCTGGCCATCGGGTCAGCCCCTCGGCCTCACAATCACAGGATTCATGGCCTGCCTCTAGCAGCCACATGGGTCAGGGAGGGAAGGGTGAAGGCAGGAGGAAGAGATGCTCTTTAATTACTGTTTCTTTGAATATTAAATTATCCCTCCTGCAAACAGCTAGATTCAGCAGTCTGTGACTGGGGCCACATTTTTCTGTTAATGTGACCAAGAGCCCTGCTTCAGAAGAACTCTGAGAAAAGCCCGCGCTTGACGAAATGTCCTGGGAAATCTTGTGAATCAAAGGCAAGCTGCCATTTCCAAAAGGGACACCATCACAGAGGCCTCACATTTCAGTTGCTTTCAGGGAATTTGGTCTCGAGGGCGCATCGAGTAAATTATGATTCCTCAGAGAATACGTCCATGTACATATTTCTGGCACTCTGAATGGCATCTTGATGGAGGCTCGAGATTTCCTTCGCCGGATGCTTGGGAACAGAAAGCGGCTTTGCTCCCATTGGTGCGGCTACTGTAGGTTAACCCGAAGTGGGGGCAACGGCCCCTCGGCCCTCACAGGTGCCAAGTAGCCAATTACCCAAGCGGCTCACCAAGAAACAGTCGCTTTCAAAGGAAGGCCGGCCAAGTGATCTGCGCGCTTGTTATCTCTGCAGAGGGCCCAACCCCAGGGCACACTGGGAGCTCCTGGTCACAAGGAGGGCACCCGCCAAGAGGGGCTGGGGTGGAAATGGGGGCCCATTTGGGGCCAGCAGCTATGCCTCTCCCACCACGGAGGGTAGGCCAGAGGAAATCTCTAAGTCTAAACGGTCATAGTCATCCAGGTCTGTCCAAAGGCGGGGCAGGGAGGTGACGAGGCTTCCACGCAGCAGTGTGAGGGGTGCCTATCGGAGCAGACATGATGGAATCTGAAAGAAGGAGCCAGGCTGGGGAAGAGGGCAGAACCCACTCTACGCTATATGTCCCTTGAGAGCAGAAGTCCCATCTCTTTCATCTACACACTCCCGTGTGCTGGGGACACAGTCAGGTACACATTAGGGGCTTGATAACAGTGTGTGCAATGAACAAGATGATGGGGGCTCCCCAGCTGGAGGCAGGTTGGTATTCGTTTAGTTACTGCGTGTATGATGCTTAGCACAGTGCCTGACACATAATGAGTCCCCCTGGCATGTCTATTAATAGAAGATGATCCAGTATTAATAAATCCTGTCCTTTGAACTATTGGTGACAAGACTCAGCCATCAAGCCAAGCCTCCACTGATTCCAGGGCTCAGTGGGGTCCAGGCCACAGATGGGTGACGATAAGACTGGCAGGAACCAACAGACACACTCAGGGCCTGGGGGAAGTCCCAACTTGGCCTTCTTCCTCACTTTTCTGTAGTTAAAAGCTGAAGATTTTGAGTCAGGGAGTTGGGTTCAAATCCCGGCTCTGCCACTTAATGCTCTCTGGGACCCCAGGCAGGTTGCAAAATTCTCTGAGCTTCAGACTCCTCATTTGTAAAATGAGGATGCTAATCGTACGTACTGAAAGGTTGTTGTGAGGGTTATAATGCAAAAATGTCACATTTTCAGCATAGGACCTGGCTGTCAAATATGGCTACCATTTTTTTTTTATTGAAGTATAGTCAATTTACAATGTTGTGTTAATTTCTGGTGTACAGCATAGTAATTCAGTTATACATATATTTATGTATATATATATATATATTGCTTTTCATATATGTGTGTGTGTGTATATATATATAGCTTTTCATATTCTTTTTCATAATAGGCCATTACAAGTTATTGAATATAGTTCCCTGTGCTATACAGTAGGACCTTGTTGTTTATCTATTTTATATACAGTAGTGTGTATCTACAAATCCCAAACTCCCAATTTATCCCTCCGCTCCCTCTTTCCCTCCTGGTAACCATAAGTTGTAAAAGAAGACATCAAAATCATAAAGTGGGAAAGGGTAGCAAGAAAATGTAAATTTTTTCGAGTTCTTTTTAGGATGTGTCTGAGCCTATATGATTACCAGTCTAAAGCAAATAGATATGGTAACGGGTTAACATACTTGAAAAACAGGGTAACCACAAATCAAAATCAAAAGCGTACAGGTCCAATACAATAGAATCATAAAAACCAAAAAGAAAAGAAATCAAGCTAATAGGAAAGAAAATAGCTACCATTATTAAGGCACACAACAATGGTAGCTGTAGCTAATACTGTTGTTATTCAGACATACTATCATCTAGTGTCTCTTTCATCCCATTGTCCCCATGCTTAGGACCCTGAGACAATGCCTCACATAGGACAGGTGTTTAATAGTTGCACGTGCCTAACTCTTCCTCCTTTCTCTACCCGCTTGCGGAGGTGGCAGTCAGCCGAAGAGCTACGCTCCACTTCAAGCCACAGGTCCAACTGGCTCAAGGAAGTTCCAAGTGTGTCTCATCTGCTTCCTGGGACCAGCAGTTGAGATGTGTTCTTCTCATGCTGGTGTCTGAAGCACAAGTGTGCCAGCCCGTCCAGACAGGCACATTCTGAGCTCCGGCTCGAGTCATATTTGCAAACATCCCATTGGCTAAATATGTCACGTGGCCAAGTCTAAATACACTCTGGGAAAAATTGCAAAGTCACATGGCAAAAGTCACAGCTCTAGGGAGGGGTGAAGAATCAGGACCAGTCATCAGAAAGCCTTTCCTGGTGGCGCCCCAAAATATTAAATCCCACTCCAAAGGCATGCCTCTTTGCCAGCACTTGCCACACCAGCTTCTAGTATCTATTTCCTGGGCTCCCTACTACACTGAGAGCTTTTCAAAGGGAGAAATGGTGTCTTATTCCTTTCTCTATCCCCAGCATCTAGCACAATGCCTGGCACACAGTAGGTATCTCATGAATGAATGTTTTCATTAATGAATGCATGTTTGTTCTCATGAATGAATGGATGTTTGTTCTCATAAATGAAATGTTCATTCCTCTTGTTTGATCATCTCTCATCAGTTCCAAGGCAATCAAAGCTTGGGATAACTGGGTCTTTGGGAGTCGGTGATGAGCCCACCCACTATCATCAGGGACCAGTGCCCCAGACAGCATCCTCTTCCATAAAGGGCTCATAGACCACCGCACTGGTTGCCTCCAAAGCTCCAGTTCACTTTCTCACCCATGTTCAGGACCATTCTTAGGGGCAAGTCTCTGTTTTGTTCCACTCCTAAAGAAGGGAAGTGTTTTCCTCTCAAAGAATCATAGTTTTCAGCCATCCTGGGTGCTTTAACCACAACTCATTTTAGGTCTTCAAAAGTCACCCTTATCCCCCCAGTATCAGACACTTGTTTATCACGCAGCTCAAAGCAAGTTTTAAGGGGACAGGGCCAAAGAGTATTTGAACAATGACCAACAAATATCTAAAAGCCACATACCTTTCAGCTCTGTCCCTCTCCAGAATGAGTTCCCAGCGACAATCCTTAACTCCCCACACACAATCCAAAGATATATCCAGCTTTCTTCTTATTTGTCTTGATCCTTAATCCCAGTAACCCCAGGAGGCCGTGAAGCCCTCATGCAACTAGAATTAAATTCTTGCTCTGAAAGCTCAGACTTCTGAAGGTAGATAGCAGATTAGGGCCCCCTGCATAATTGCATCTGATATGTCCTGCAAACGGGTCAACCAAGGAAGTCAGCTTACTTTTTATTCTTCCCTGAGTTTCATAATAGTAGACAGTTCTGTGTTCTGTCATAGACTGTTTGCTTTTCTAAATACACTTTTACAGTAAATTAAGAAGCATTTTACTCAATAAGACACTTTCTCAATTTCCAGTGGGAGTATTTTTGCCCAAAGGGGAGCTAGTATTGTCAAAGTTGTCTTTGTGAATTGCACTGGAGATCAAATGAAAAACAGCCTTTGGGGCTCAATTACAGAATCATAGAAATCACAGGCCTTGAAGGAAAAATAGCTCTTTTACTTTCTGGAAAAAATGGTCAAACTTGAACTTCTAAAAGTTGAGCTAGTGTGAGAGAGTGAGAACTATGAAAGGATTATTTCCTTATTCCAGGGCTGGGTTCAACTGAAAAATGGACCAATCTTACAACAAAAGTACCCCTAACACCTTTTCTATGCCCAGCTAAGTGCTGTGGGAGAGAAAAAAAATTAGAAAACGTGGTGACCGTTCTTTAGAATTTACAAGTCACACACTGGAAGTGGCCAGAAAGAATACTGTATAGTGTGTTCTAGTCTAGAGCATCTTACATTTTAATGTGCATACAAATCACATCCGATTCGGGAGTTCTGGCGTGGGGTCCAAAGGTCTGCATTTCTAACAAGGTCCTAGGTGATGCTAATATTGTGAGTCTGTGGCCCACACTTTGAGTAGCAAAGTTGTAGCTGTGGCTCATTCTGGAATATTGTGTAGGAACATAAAGGTGAGGGGGACAATAAAGATGGAAAGTGGTGAAGAATTCTTCACAGAGGAAGTCTGCAGATCTGGATCAGTGTGCATCTAGCAGAACCAAATTCCCACCAAAGATTCTCACTTACAAAGGGCCCCCAAGGAGCCCGAGAGATTCCTAGATTGAATTATCAACATGGTGCCCGTTAACTCAAGTTAGCTTATGCATATTCTGAACAAATTGGTGAAATCTTAAAATTGATTCTGCTCCCACTTAAGAAGATAGGATTCTAATATGTGTGTGTGTGTGTATATATATATATATGTTCATATTCCTTGCTGATCTATTTCCATCGAATATTTTGTGACACAAACATGCAGATATAGCCTCCCCAGATCTTACGACCCGCCTAAGACTAATTCCAGTCAAATGAACTTCTAAACCTGAAGAAAATTTGGTGAGGGTCGTCTACCAGGAAAAGAGTGATAGACTTAATAAGCTGCATTTTAAACTTCATAATAGGCTTCTAAAAAAGTTATGTGACTTGGGAAATTATAAAAGAAAACTGAAGGGAGAACAGAAACTACTCACAAGACAGAAAGATTTGAGTGGATTTTTTTTCACATTTGGAGGTTTTTGATTCACTACTGATAAAATCTGAGCTGTCTGAGAGCATCAGGGTTCAGCAACAGCTCTAGGAAGGGTGGGATTAATGGCTGGTCGTCGCCATCCCAGGTCAGAGGGGAGGAAGTCGCATTGTAACCACTGCAACTCTTCTCAGCTCCCAATCAATGCTCTTGGCTCAAGCAGGGGGGAGGGATGGAAACAGGGGGTGGGGAGCAGCTCCTGAAGCTCAGACACTGCTTACTTCTCCTTTCTCCCTATTCCTTTTGCATCCCAGTAGAGCTTGGCGTGCCTGGAACAGAACAGAATCCCAGGAGCAGTTGGAGGGAGATGGTTGGGACAGCATCAAAGGGACTGGCCTTCGGCCCGAGGGGGGATGGGACCTAGCCCTCCCCCCTGCAGCTCCCCACTGAGTTCACAGCACAGCAAATGCCTCTAGTCCAACAACTCCACGTGGAGGTAGATTGCGTCCAGGCTCCAAAGGGTCAGGTGGGTGTCCAGCACTTGGAAGGGAATTAGAAAGTGAATCTGTTTCTTTATATTATTTCTATTAATTAAAAAAACACTAGCTTTTCCCTCCACCACACACACTAAAAACACTGAATAAATATTTATAGAATATCAGCATGAAAAAGCACACAAATATTATCCCGTTGTCCCCACCAACTCTCTCTAAAGGAAAAGGGTTTAGATTGTTTGAAGACAAGAGTATTTTAAGCAGGAGGAGAGTTCAGGCAACGGTGGCAGCACTGTTTGCTTAGAGCTGGAAAGAAGGTTGTGGAAAGTAAGGTTGCCAAGGTAGGTTGTGGCCAGATGGTGGGGAACCTGCTGAATGCCAAGCTAAGAGTCTGGATGCTCTTTTTAAGGTAAGCACATTTTTGATCCAGAGATGAAATAAAATATGAAATTGGCCGTATTCAAGTACTTGGTGGTTGGCACTTGGCGCTGTTTGCTGTGGGCCAGTCACACACTTGACAGCTCCTCAGGGCGTGCTAAGGGTGGGTCAGCACGGAGGGGTGTCCAAGTTCAAGGTAAATGCGACAGCAGACCTCTGAAAGAGACAAGCTAATCCCCAAGACCTTGGGACCAGACTCAAACCAGAGACTTTTCAGTGAGCCCAAAGGACAGAGAGAGTAACCAGTCCTCAGAGGGGCAAAATGCCCAGCAGGTCCCCAAGAGAACGGGTGCATCCATCTTTTATTCATTAACTTCTTCATGGCGTGGAGTATTATGTCTTGCTGAGGATGGTGGAAAATATTTCACTGAAGTCTTAAGTTGGAAAAAAAGCAAAGTTAAGAGTTTTTTTTTCTTCTTCTTTCTCTTTATGACCCCAGGCCAAAGAAAAAGTTTGTCACTCTGAATGTTTACGAGAGGGGCAAGCCAGAAGAACAGACAGAGCCAAATCCTTCTGACTCATTATGGAGCAGTAGGAGCGGCTCGCTCAATTAGTAGGCGATATAATTTACCTAGCCCCCCAGGGGTGGAGGTGGCAGAGCATGTGGGGGGGGGCGGGAGAGGAGGAGTGAGGTGGAAATTAGAATTTTCAAAGTTATAAATTTACCCAAGCAAGGGAGATAGTAGGTGACCCCTAGGAGTGAAGCCAGGTCTACATGGCCATCAGTCACTTCTGAGCTCCAATAGGTCACTCATTTGACCCTGCTGTCTATAGAGATGAAATGAGTAATGTTATTAGCGATGAGAGAAGCCTTGGATCATAAAAACCAAAGGAGAATAAATCCGCCAAGATTGTCAGGATGTGGAAGAGATGGAAATTTAGAGCCGGGACTCTGTTAGGCTGAGTAACGATCTTCTCGCTCTGAAGATGCCAACTCCTTCCTCTCGTGGTCACGTCACCTCCAGCACTGCCCGATATGAACACCAGCCTGGGACTGAGTTACCTTCTGCTCCTGGTGAGGGAGGGCGGTGCGTGATGGCCAGCATCCCATGGAGATGCCGTTGATTGTTGTGGTTTCCAACACACTTTTGCTCTCTGTTTCACTCTTGCATGCTCATTCATTATTTTCTTCATTTATCTGTTCATTCAGCTAAGATTGTTTACGCATCTGCTATGTGCCGAGTGCTGTGCAAAGCATGGGCAAATATGATGTTGGCCAAGACTCAGGCCTGCCTTCAAAGAGTTTTCAGTAAAGATGATCCAAATAGTCTGAAAGTTTGGGGTTCTAGATTATTCCAGCATGGCCCATGCAAGGGTCCACTCCAGACCACAGGGCAGTATACATCCTCAGGGAAAACTGAATCCCTCTTCTGGCCTGGACTGAACAAGAGATCTCTGACTGCCTCGTGCTTTGAGAGGGGATGAGGTTTGGTGAAAGTTAGTTTAGAACTTCTTCTCCCTGTCATCGCATAGGTGTGATAAGATATATGCGTCTCTACATGGATTCCCAGAATCAAACCTGGACCAACGTATGTGAGTCTTCACTTCCTCTTCCGACCAAGCTTAGCATTACACACCCCCAGCCCCCATGTCATACTCCCACTCAGAGATGCTCTGTCCTATGTCAGCAGTTCGGGCAGAAGTGAACACTGGCTCCTCCAAATTGGATGTAATCATTTCCTGGTGGAACCAGAGAAATCTAAGAGTGATAGACTGATTTTCATACCTGAAGAGTAAAAACAGTTATACTTATTACAACCTTCCTGAGTAGGGATAGGTCGCTCAAGAAAACTATTCTTGTTCTATTGTAATATGACCAGATAATTTTTGAGGTATTAATTTACGTCCCCCACTCTCTGCATGTCGTTTTCCCTTTTCCTATTTCCAGCTGATAACCAGACTCTGGGCTTCCTCATCTCAGAGAAAATTGGCAGCGGGAGAGCTGAAGTCGATAATGTGGAAATTGGGGCTACAAGAAAGAAGTAGGGGGGTGCCTTAAGGCCGTGACTCTAGAGTAGAGAGAGCCAGGGAAACCCAGGAAGGGTCACATTTTGTGGCTTCTGCAAATAGAGGCGATCTGCAGGTCTGCACCCTGGGGAAGGGGCCAAACTCAGAGGGGAAGGACTATGCGATGCCCCTTAGGGAGGCTTCCACTGGCCACAGAGGCCCTCATTCTAGGGCAGAAGACTGTGCTCTCAGCACACCTGGGGAGCTGGGAGAGCCTATGGGCTGTGAGGAAGGCCTTCTCAACTGTAACAAGGGTGACAGTTAACTTAAAGACTTAGAGATATGTATGTGTGGTCTTGCCACCTGGAAAACCACAGGACCTTTGCATCACCGTGGAGTAAGGGATGCTTCTAAAGGTTTGGATTTCCTATCAATCCAGCCCAATGGGATCGTAGTAGAAATTAAATTAAGTACCATTAAGAACTGCAACATTTCTAGAGTCCTGAGAGTATCTACTCAGTCGTACCCACTACTCTCCCCAGATCCTTCTTTCCTTGCCTGTTTTGGCCAGAGTAGGGCTATCAGGCGTGGCATTCAGCTCTATCTTAGCACAAAGCCTATTCCTCTGCAACAGAAAGCCTCATCTGAATAAAAGCGTTTCTGGGGTAGAATCCTCCAGACTGTACATGTACATTTTATGCTCCTCCATGGGCATTCTATGCTCCATCCCTCCGTTCTCTCCCTCTCTCTCTCTCTGTCCTTTCTACCCTCCCTCCCTTTTTCCCTCCTTCTCTCCCTGCCTTTGGCTTCAGGGTTTATGCTCTTAACCATTACTCTATACTCTCTCTTTGTCATTTTGCAAACACCAAGAAGGGATGGTTAAGCTTATCTAGGCTAATATGAAAATATCTCCAAGAAGCAAGGTGCAGAAGAGTGTGTATGGAATGATTCTTTTTGTGTAAATAAAAGTAGAGCTTTGAATAGATAGATAGAGTGGTTAACTGATTTCTTGGTATATGCCTAAATAATTTGGGGCTTGGGGAGGGAGCCCCCAAAATGTGTTAGTAGGAGTTGTCTTTGAGGAGAGAGACTAGAGGTGCAAGGAGATAAATGTTCACCTCTAATTTTGTTCACTTATGTACTGTTTGAATTTTCTAACCCTGTATATGCTTTACTTTTTTGTGTTTATTTTATTTTTTAATTGAACTATAGTTGATTTACAAAGTTGTGCTGGTCTCCAATGTACAGCATGGTAATTCAGTTATACATACATATATATTATTTTTCATCTTCCTTTTCATTATAGGTTATTACAAGCCATTGAAGATAGCTTTCTGTGCTGTACAATAGTACCTTGTTGTTTATCTATTTTGTACATAGTAGCTTGTATCTGCTAACCCCAAACTCCTAATTTATCCACCCCTCCCCCCCAATTTTGGCTTTTTTAGATTCCACATATAAGTAAGATCATACAGTATTTGCTCTTCTCTGACTTGTTTCACTTAGCATAATGCCCTCAAGGTCCATTCGTGTTGTTGTAAATGGCAAGATTTCCTTCTTTCTCATGGCTGAATAATATTCCATTGTGTATATATCCATTCATCTGTTGACAGACAATTTAGGTTGTTTCCATATCTTGGCTCTTGTGAACATGGGAGGACAGATATCTCGACAAGATCCTGATTTCAATTCCTTTGGATATATGCCCAGGAGTGGGAATGCTGGACCATATAGTAGTCTTATTTTTAGTTTTTTAAGGAATCTCTATACTATTTTCCACAATGGCTGCACCAAACTGCATTTCCCACCAACAGTGCAGGAGGGTTCTCTCTTCTCCACACCCTCACCAGCATTTATCATTTGTGGACTTTTTGATGATGACCATTCTGATGGATATGAGGTCATACCTCATTTTAGTTTTGATTTTATATGCTTTACTTTTTAAAACTATCTACAAGATCATATAAAAAGTGAAATTTATATAAAAATTATTTTACTATCTTTCCCAAACATCTTTGTGTACAAACAGCTAATAAATATGAGTTACCAAAAAAATTACATTCTACTTGTCAAATAATTCTAATGTTGTGATTCCATCTGCTATGGGCCAGAAGAATTCTGAGATGATCCTTAAGACACCCCTCCTGTTATGGCTGGCTCTGGCAAGGGGCCGGGTTCTAGCTTGTTCTGGATGTGAAGAGGCCTGTGTAACAGATGGAGAAGACACCTGTTGATACATCTGCCTTACACAGCCACCAGACCCTCAAAGGCCCTGTGAGTAATCTAGAAACTGCTGTGAGTACTCAGTTTCCATGTGACCATGAGCTGTCACAGCCAAAAGCATTTTTAAATTAAAAAGGAAAATAAGAATATTGACTCAGAAGCTGGATCAAGGTTACAATTTATGGGTTTTTAAGAAAATAATTGTGGATTAAAGACATAAATGTTAGACCAGAAACCGTAGAACTCCTAGAGGAAAACATAGGCAGTATACTCTTTGACATAAGTCTTAACAATATATTTTTGGATCTATCTCCTCAGGCAAGAGAAATAAAAGCAAAATTAGTAAATGGGACCTAATTACACTTAAAACCTTCTGCAAGGCAAGGGAAATCAGCAACAAAATGAAAAGGCAACCTATGGAATGGGTGAAAATAGTTGCAAATGATATGTCTGGTTAATATCAAACATGTATAAAAATCTCATACCAAAAAGACAAACAAATTGATTGGAAAATGAGCAGAAGACCTCAACAGATGTTTTTCCAAAGAAGACATACAGATGGCCAAGAGGCACATGGAAAGATGCTCAACGTTATTAATCATCAAGGAAATGCAAATCAAAACCACAAGGAAATGTCACCTCACACCTGTTAGAATGGCTCTCGTGAAAAAGAGCAAATAAATGTCAGCAAGGATGTGGAGAACAGGGAACCCTTGTACACTGTTAGTGGGAACGTAAATTGGTGCAGCCACTATGGAAAACAGTATAGAGGTTCTTCAAAACACTAAAAATAGAACTATCATATGATCCAGCAATTCCACTCCTGGGTATATATTCAAAGAAAATGAAAACACTAATTTGAAAAAACACACGCACCCCAATCTTCATAGCAGCATTATTTATGATAACCAAGATATGGATGCTACCTAAGTGTCTATCAACAGATGAATGGATGAAGAAGTCCATTGTGCGTGCATGTGTGTGTGTGTGTGTATACAGAATTCTAGACCTGGAAGGGACCTTGGTGACTAATTCAATTTTCTGTTTACCTGAAATCTAAATTAAAAAGTTATTATTTGATTCACTTTTCTTTGTACATAAAAGTTGTGTGTGTGTATGAAAAAGAGAGAGGGAAGGAGAGAGAGATTCAAAGTGGGGAAGGAAATTCCTTTGTTCATCCAACAATGATTTACTGAACACCTACAGCATCCTAGGAACTGTGCTCAATAAAGGTTTAGTGCAGTCTTTAGGAAGAAGTCATCAGAATTTCGATAATATTTTTAATTTTAAAAAGTAAGGAATTGAATAGGCTGTGATGATATTTAGTATGCTGGTTGAATTGGCATCCTCTCAGAGGTCATGTGATATACATAATGGTCACCTTATTCTAAGAGAAAAGAGGGAGCTTCAAAATACAGTGAAGACAGAAAGCAGATGGGGGGATTGCCAGGGGCTGGGGAGAGGGTAGAATGGGGAGTGACTGTTTAATGGTACAAAGTTTCTTTTTGAGATGATGAAACGTTCTGGAATCAGATGGAGGAAGATGATTGTACAATATAGTGAATATGCCAACAATCACTGAATTGTACACTTTAAAATGATTAAAACTGTAAATTTTACGTTATGCGAATTTTATCTCAATTAAAAGAAGAAAAATGTTTAAATACCATGGAATGGCCAAGACATCCTCGCTTGTTGACTCGCTGTCTGTATGTTGTGTGGGATTGAAATCTGACTGCTCAGTTAGGTGGATTTATGGATTATATTATCTTAAATACCAACATCTGTATAAAACTTCCTGATGGGATGAGTAATAATCATGAAATAATCACTTACTACACCATACAGGAAAGATCTTGTGGGAAAGAAATTTTTAAAGTGTGAAACAAAGATGACTATTGCATTTTTCTTTTACTCTATATAAAGGTTCCAAATTTCCTGACCTTTACTAGGATGACAAGTTATCCTAATTTTCGTTATTTAGCATAAACTAAAGAAAACACACAATCTTTCCCACTGATGTTAAAATAGTGGAAATTTTTTAAATGAGTGAGAAATTACTTTTGGAAAGAAATCTATGCTATGGAGAGAGCATAAATGTTTGGAAGTTTTCTTCATTGTGTTATTTTTGTTGCAGAAAACAATGTGTATGGGTGACATAAAAACTTTCACATAATATCTGCACACATTACAAAACCCACAAAAATGGACTTTTCAATCCTACCTTCCAAATGAGGATATCTTCCAAATGCTGCATCTTCTACTTGTTTGATTAGAATAATTTGACATTAAAAGATAGAAATTCACTAGCCAACTTTCAACAAAAATCTTTGCATAATTGATATATGGCTTGAAAAGATTGTTGCCATTAGTCACTGCAGCCAATGATCCACTTCTTCCTTTTGAATTTACATCTTTATTAATGTCTTTTCCAGCCATGTCAAACCTTTACAACCAAGTTTCATCAAAATAAATGAAATTTAGCACCAGACTTTCAAATCACATTTTCACAAAGTGTTAAACTGAGATTTTAAAAAAGTGTAAAGCATATTATATCACACTGCTTTCACTTACAAAGTAAATTTAGTAAGATCAAAAAAAGGTTGTGTTCCTTTACTTAATAATAATAATAATAAAACCTTTTTGTAGCCAAACGGGATTTACTCCAGATATGCAAGTATAGGTCAACATTCAAAAATCAATTAATATAATCATCACATCTATAAGTTAAGGGAGACAAATGACATGATCATATTAATAGATGCAGAAAAAGCATTTGACAAAATCCAACATCCATTCACAATTAAAAACTCTCAGCCAACTAGGAATAGAGGGAAAATTCCTCAACTTAATAAAGAACATTTACAAAAAACTACAGCTAATACCATACTTAATGGTAAGAAACTTGAAGCTTTTCTAACTCAGTTGAGAAACAAAGGAAGGATGTCCCCACTCACCACTCCTTTTCAACAATTAGGGTAGAAGAAATAAAACTGTCTTTGCTCATAGATGATGTGATTGTCTCTGTAGAAAAATCTGAAAGAATAAACAAACAAAAAAAAAACCTTCCTGGAACTAATAAGTGATTTTAGCAAAGTTGCGGGATACAAAGTTAATATACAAAAGTTACTCACTTTGCTAAACACTAGCAATGTACAAGTGGAATTTGAAATTAAAAACACAATACCACTTGCGTTAGCATCCCCACAGATGAAATAACTAGGTATAAATCTCATAAAATGTGTATAAGATCTTTATGAGGAAATTTACAATACTCTGATGAAATAAGTCAATGAACTGAATAGATATTTCATGTTCATGAATGGGAAGATTCGATATTTTCAAATTGAAAGTTCTTCCCAACTTGATCTATAGAGTCAACATAATCCCAATCAAAATCTCAGCAAGTTATTTTGCAGTTATAGACAAAAGAATTCTAAAGTTTACATAGAGGGGCAAAAGACTCAAAATAGTCACAGCAATATTGAATGAGAAAAACAACTGGATGACTGACACTATTCTACTCTAAGACTTACTATAAAGGCACAGTAATCAAGACTGTGTGGTGAAAGAATAAACAAATAGATCAATAGACCAGAACAGAGAGCCCAGAAATAGACACGCATATGCCGTCAATTGATCTTTGACAAAAGGACATAGACAATACGATGGAGAAAATGTACCCTTTTCAACAAATGGTGTGGGAACAACTGGATACCCACATGGATAAAAGATGAATGTAAACACAGGCCTTAAAATTTACTCAAAATGGATCATAGACCTAAATGTAAAATGCAAAACTATAAAATTCCTAGAGGATAACTTAGGAGAAAATCTAAATTATCTTGCATTTGGAGGTGACTTTGTAGGTACAAACACAACAGTAAAGATACAGTTTGTGAAAGAATAATTGATAATATGGATTTTGTTAAAAGTAAAACCTGCTCTGTGAAAGACACTGTCAAGAGAATAAGAAGACAAGCTGCAGACCAGAGGTAAGTATTTGCAAAAGACATATCTGAGAAAGGACTGTTATCCAAAACATAGGAGGAACTCTTAACACACAACAATAAGGGGGAAAAAACTGATTAAAAATAGGCAAAATATCTGAACAGAAACCTCATCAAAGAAGATGCACAGATGGCAAATAAACATACAAAAAGATGCTCAACATCATATATTAGGAAACTGCACAGTAAAACAATACTGAAATAATCATTACCCACTTATTAGAACGGCAAAAATCCAAAACACTGCCAACACCACACCACGTGCTAGTGAGGGTGTGGAGCAACAGGAGTTCTCCTTCATTGTGGGGGGGCATGCAAAACAGTACAACCACTTTGGAAAACAGTTGGTTTCTTAAAAAACTAAACATACTCTTGCCATATAATCCAGAAACTGTACCCCTTGGTAGTTACTCGAAAGTGATGAAAACATATGTCCACACAAAAACCAACACACACAAACGTATTGATAATTGCCAACATTTGTAAGCAGTCAAGATGTCCTTCAGTAGGTGAATGGATAAATAAATTACACTACACCTATACAATGGAATATTATTCAGTGTTGAAAAGAAATGTGATGTCAAGCCATGAAAAGATATGGAGGAATCAAATGCATGTTACTAAGTGAAAGAAGCCAATCTGAAAAGCCTACACACTGTATGATTCCAATCATATGACATTCTGGAAAAGGCAAAACTATGGAGACAGTAAAAAGATCAGTGGTTGCCCGGGGTTGGGGGAGACGGAAGAATGCAAAGGTGGAGCGTAGAGGATTTGGCGGGGGTGGGGAGGGTGGTCAATGAAACTAATCTATATGATACAACAATAGTGGATATACTTCGCTTACACTTGTCCAAACCCATATAATGTACAACACCGACTGTGAACCTTAATGTAAACTATGGACTTTGGATGATGATGTGTTGATATAGGTTCATTGACTGCAACCATGCTGGTGCAGGATGTTGACAGTGGGGGAGGCTGTAGGTGTGTGGGAGCAGGGAATTATGGGAATCTCTGAACTTGCTGCTCAATTTTGCTGTGAATCTAAAACTGCTCTAAAAAAAAAAGTTTATTTTTAAAAAAATAGAATGACCACAGTCTAGAGCAGTGATCTTCCACTTTTTTATGGGCAACACATCCATGAAATATTTAGTGTGTGCATCTTCCATGAGTGCTCATTTATCTTTGATATATTTTATAAGTATTGACTATGATTATACTAACATAATGTCTACACTATAACAAATAAACAGAAAATAGACATTTTAAAAAAACTATTTTTATAATATTGCTTATTTTTATGTTTATTTCACCTTTGTGGAATTTCTTAGTGTAGGTTTTACAGTATATATAATGAAATAATGATGAATATAATTTATAAATAAACACATATGCATATATTAAGAGTGGACACAGAATTTTTTTATTAAGAGGGGTTCCAGTTCTCAAGCAGAGCTGAGACAAAAACCTTGGTGCAGGGATTTTATCTAGGAGGTGATCCTGGAAGCAAGAGTAAAGGAATAGGGCATGTGAGACTGGGAAGATGGAAAAGCCAATACATTGTTGATCTGGCAACTTCTGTGGGCAGCTGAGGCTCAATCCTACGAGGAACTCTCTGAAGAACTACCAAATGTGCCTTGGAATTGGAATTGTTCCTTCAAAGATGGGCAGCTGAAGCATTTATCTGCTGACTCTCATCTCCCACTGGTGAAGGGTCCCTCCCTCCTCCCTCCCAGAGTTGACTCCACCCACATACACTTCCAGACTGCCCTGTGTGAGCTGAGCGATTTCCGGAAAGCAGGTAGAAGTGGCTGACACTTGGGGTGGGACTCTCAGTGTGCATAGATGCTGCCCACTACAAGCAATGTAGTATGGTGCACCAAAGGCATTTGCTACAAGGACTGTGTTAAAACAAAAATTTGGAGATTCCTAGTTTGTTGAAGAAATGAAGGTAAGATCCCCCTTCACCCTTTAAAGGCAACACATTCATAGAAACGTCAATCATGTTATCACATTATTATTACTGTTTACACATATATTTCTTTGCACTGTCCTGAAAGAGGTTCCAGGATGTTCTGACATCAGACTGAACCACGTGAATATCCCCGATTCTTTTCATACTGGCTATGTGACTCTGAGAAAGTTACTTTCTTTTACTCAGTCTCCGTTTCACCAGCTGTAAACTAGAGATAATAATGCCCACTCAAGATTTAAAGTTAGGATTTTTTTTCTTTTTTTTTAATTGAAGTATAGTCAGTTACAATATGTCAATCTCTGGTGTACAGCACAATGTCCCAGTCACGCATATACATACATATATTTGTTTTCATATTCTTTTTCTAAAGTTAGCATTAAAATCAGATATGTGTATAAAGTGCCTGGCACAAAGACACCACTAATAAATAACATTTGTGGTTTTCTTTTCTTTTTTTTTTTTTTTTTCGTTCTTTGCCTCTCCTATACCTGGAAACAGTAGTCATATAGCTTGGGAGTTAAAAGTATAAATCTGAAGACACAAAGATGGGTTCAGAGCTAGGCTCGGCCAAGTACCAATTTCAGAACCTTGAGCAAGATCTTTTAAGTCTTGTTGAAACTCTTTCTAGTGAATTAATTCATCTCTTTGTAGAAGCATATATAGAATATTGAACATAATTTAAATACAGTGCCCATCACAGCACTTCACAGTTGCATCATACATCCATTTCTTGATTTTGTTTTCTTGCTTGAGATTTAGGATCTCACAATGCTTTGATTTACTTTTTAAAAATTATTAAAAAAAAAAACAACTTTAAATGGACATAAAAAGAAAGAGAATAGTATAATGAGCCCCTATTACCCAACTTCAGTAACTACTACTTTTCTTCCATCTTCTCTCGTGTATACCCTCACTCACTTCTTCCTTTCCGACGTTATTTTGCAGCAAATCTAAACATAAGATCATCTTATCTGAAAAGATTTCAATATGCATCTCCAAATAATAAAGACTCTTCAAAAAAAATAAAGACAATACTATTACCATACCTTTAAAAAGAATAATTCCTTAAGATCATCAAATACCCAATCAGTGCTCAAATTTCCATTTATCTTATAAATCTTTTTTAACTATCTGAACTAGTATATAAATAAAATCAACATGTTGTCATTGAACAATCTGTTTTTTAAATCTCTTTAATTTTGTGGATACCCCTTCTGTCTCTTTTTTTGCTTTCAGTTTGTGAAGGCATTGGATTGTTTGACTTACAGACTCCGCACAGTCTAGATTTTGCTGATTGCACCTTTATGGTGTCACTTAATATGTTTCCTGTCTTTGCAGCTCCTGTAAATTGGTTGCAGGATCTAGAGATTTGTTCAGATTCAGGTTTGCTCTTTTTGACAAGACTGCTTCAGAAGTGGCAATGTGTTTTTCCACCAGGAATTACATAATATATGGTTATATCTTTGTGATGTTACCAGCCTTTGATGATCAATATCTAGCTCTGTTAATTTCCTAGGGGCTGCAAACTGACACTCGAGATCATTAATAAAGATGTTAAATAAGGAGTCATGCGAAAGTGACCGCAGTAGCTCTATTAGATGTCTCTTTCATAAATTGGAAAGCCACGGAAGGGTGGACTTAAGCAGGATACTTTGCATTATCCCAACATTTCTTTGTTCATGACTTTTCAATTTGCTCGAGCTCATTGAAGCAACTTCCAACTCCAGATTCAAGTCAAATGTAGTGTGTTGCATACAAGTATTTCTTTAGGCTCTGGAACAAAGTCATCATTAAATACCAAACATGTGACATGTTCCACACTCCCTACACATACCATTTCTATAATGTACGGAAAGGAAATAGTTCATTGTGATAACACAAAGTGTCCTTTTTCACCATTTCAGGGCTTTCTAATTGAGCCAGCTGTTGGTGGGGAGGGGGCTTTGCTGTCAAATTAAGTTCTTATTTAACATCTTTACTAACGACCAAGTAGATCCAACTGGGAATAAGGACAGATCACGCCTGAAATGGACAGGAGAATAGCAATGTGTTGTGATGTTGTGTGTGAACAAGTTCATTGTGTAATGGTCTGGTTACATGGGGATGGGCCAGACCTGTTGCTTCACACTAGGATACGTAGGAGCTCTGGACTGAAAAATGTGTGTGGGAATGATTAAAAAAAAAAATGCTCATGCAAATCTTACATAACAAAAACTAAAGAAGGATGGCCCCAGAAGTTATAGAACTACATATGTCATTTCTGGTTTTTTGGAAAATATAGGAATAACATTGGAGTAAGATAAACTGTTAAGTTCTAAGAATAAAATGGATACAGAATAGTAATTTTCATAGCTTTGTAAGGAATTAACTCAACAGAATTTCCCATCTGAAATCACTGCATAGACAATACATGTAATTGCTCTTGACTTGAAAGAGCTTTTGATTTTGTTTGGAGCAACAGATTCATTAGCAAACTAGAAAAATCTATATGGTCCAAAGCATATGGTTTTGGAGAAGGGCACAAGTTCACACCCAGCGACCCATTATGAATTGAGTGGTCATCAAACAATGATCTCTTGGATATGTCAAGCACTTTACAAACTTCAATAATTCTGACAACTTTGTGAGGTTACTATTATTATCTCCATGTTATTGATTAAGAAATTGAGGCTTAAAGAGGCTAAGTGGCTTACCCAAGGTCCTTCAGCCAGTAAGTGACAGAGCCTGCTTTTAAACCCTAGGTCTATCCATTCAAGCCTTTACACTACTCTGCCTCATGACATCTTGGAAGCAGCACAAGGACATGACATTTATAGAGCATCTCCACCTAAATTGCCCATCAGGAGCCACCACATAGCTTGCCCGAAGCTCAACAAATAAACACAGTGCTCTTAACAGCTATAGTCTGCCACCAGTGGGATGGTAGCATGAGACCTCACACGGGAACGATGACCCTGAAGGTCAGTCTGGAATCCATTACATTTCAGCCTTTACATCAGTGACCTGGGAGACAGAACAAGTCTACTCAACATGTTTACACATAGTGGCGTTCTGGACATGGGGAGTTCCGGGGAAGAAGCTGCCCTGGAATCTAGGGACCACAGTATTGAAAGCCCCTAGTAAAACTCAAGAAACAGCTAAAATACAAGAGGAGAAATCAGCAAAAGTAATCACTAGAATTCAATACAATAAAATTCAATAGTCGTGCCTATATATGACTAAAATACTTGCAGGCTTAATTCCTAAACATGTTAGCTAGATAGCTCTATTACTTAACCAAGGTCCAAGAGAGAACATATAAACAGAAATGTTTTATACAGGGTCTAAAAGAATTCTTTCACTGTAGAGATCTGATTTCTGATTTCTACCATTTAAAAATTCAGAAAGTCTGCATGAAAAGCTGTAGAGATGATTTAACAGTCCTAGCATAAAATCTATGAAAGAAAGTGACAAAACTAGGAGTTTTACAATAGCCAAAAAGAAACATAGGAATACTTTAATAATGGGCTCTAAGAAAATTACCGGCTTAATCTTGTTGGAGATATTCAACTATAGCAAACTGGAAAAAAATTTGCTAAGCATGGTCCTAATATTAATCTGTTGTAATTAAATAATTAGCTTTATCAGGAAAGTTCTTCTTCTACTCAACCCAAATTCCAGGTTTTCTTATTCTTTTCTTTCCCTGGAATGGTGTGAGAAAGTAACTCTTTTGTATAACTAAGTCTTTAATAATTATTTTAATATGTTCTGCATTTCTAGCCTCACCATTTTAAATGTTCAAAGAAAAACTGAAGCTAACTAATTGGCTGGGCTATCTTAGGGGAAAATCCTGTAGGAGCTAAAAGTAATAAAATGTGGATATTTCTATTCATAAAAGGAAGGCCCAAGAGTGAAAAAAAATCACATAGCACCAGCATTGTAGTCAAACTGTTCTTTCCAGATGGGGGATTGGCTCTCATTTATCCTGTTGGCTTAATTCATTTTGAAGCAACCCAGAAACCAAGAATGAAGAACTGCACCAACAGCTTAGTTTTATAAAGCACTTTACAGTTTCTAAGTCGTTTTTGCGTTCTTTTCCCATTTGATCAGCCAGCAAACTCTGTGAGAGAGATGGTGTAGGAATTTTGGTTCTCTTTGGTAAAGGCCCTGTCTCCTCAGGAAACGTTGGCCAAATGATTGAGGTAGAACTAACGGGACATTCAGTGGTCCCCTGTATTAGTCAGGATTCTCCAGAGAAACAGAACCAACAGGAAGTAGGAGATATACCTATACCTATTGATATATAGATAAAATGAGATTTTATTATAAAGAATTGGCTCATGAGAACATGGAGGCTGAGAAGTCCCAAGATCTACAGCTGGCAAGCTGGAGACACAGGAGAGCTGTGTCCCAATTTGAGGGCAAGGAGAAGACTGATGTCTGAGCTCAGTCAGGCAGAGGTGACAAATCCTCCCTTCCTCCACCTTTTTGTTCTTTTCGGACCCTCAACTGATTACACGAGGCCCACCCACCTTGGGGAGAGCAATCTGCTTTACTCAGTCTATAGATTCGAATGTTAGTCTCTACCAGAAACACCTTCACAGGCATGCTCAGAAATAATGTTTAGCCAAATATCTGGGCACCCTATGATAAAATGACATATAAAATTAACCATCATATCCCCTAATCTCATCTCAAGGAGGCAGTTTCCATCTCTGAGGGGCCCCACCTTTGCTTGGTCCCAGGCTCTACCTGGGTGGCCACCTCAGGACACTACTTCCCCAGGAGGCCTGGGTGAAATCCCCTCTGAAGCTCTCATTCAATGCTGGACACCACAAATCTATCCATGAGAACAGAAACTCATTAACAAAAGCCAGGACAGGGCAGACATCAGTGAGAATTAAAGAGACTCCAAATGGAGAGAACAATAATGCAGAATTAATTTAAAAAATACAGTCTAAAATATTTTGTGTGTTGCAGCCTGAAGGAGAGTTTGAAACGGCTCTTAAGTCAGATTGAGATGAATTTTTTTTTAATTTTGCTTGTTTGTTTTGTCTCTTTTGAGGGAGGGCAGTAATTAGGTTTATTTATTTATTTTTAATGGAGGCACTGAGGATTGAACCTAGGACCTCGTGCATGCTAAGCACATACTCTACCACTGAGCTACACACTTTCCCCTTTCTAACACCAGCTCTGGCCCTTCTCATGTGACCAGGGCAAACTCACCAATCTCTCCAATCTTCCATTTACTCACAGGTAACGTGAGGATTAAAATATCTCACCAGGAGCTGGTAATACACACAACATGAGTGCCTCCCACAGACCTCATGTGGAGCAAAAAAAGACACAAAAAGAATATCACACTGCTTGATTCCATTTATATGAACTGTCAGAAGAGCCCAAATGAATCTCTGGAGATAGAAGTCAGAATAGTAGTAGCCTCTAGAGTGGAGAGAATTGACTGAAAAGGAGGAGAAGAGAACCCTCTGTGGTGATGAAAATGGTCTGAATCTTGATTGGGGTGGGGCTGCCCACCTGGATACATGCATCAAAGTTCATCCACCTGTACGCTTAAGATCTGTGCAATTTACTATATAGTATATTTCAAGAAAATGATTAAAAATGCATATCTCCTTCAGCTGTTGTGAGTAATGAATGAGATAATACAAGAAAAGTATCTTCTGCTGGTGGACTTAAACACACAGTAGGTGCACAAGAAATGATGGCTAAAACACCTTTCTTAAAAGTAACTGCCTTCAGAAATGTAAAGTCTGCATTAACCAGAAATCTAAAAAGATGCCAGAGCAGGGACAGATGTTAGAGATTTTCTGCTCCCTCCTTCAGTAGCCTCCATGTGGGCTCCCCTACCGCCACAGCACCCTGGCCTCACTGAGCGGGCGGGTGAGTACTGTTGGAAGAAGCTGACGGCAGGCAAGGACCCACAGGTGCATGGGTCTGAGCTAGCCCTGGGCAGGGCTGCAGTCCCCAGGAGACTAAGGGGTGGCCTGGCGAAGGAGGGATTGCCAATCCAGAGGAAATAGGTCCCAGTCTGGGGCCCCAGATTGAGACTGAACTAGGGAGTAGGAGGAAGGCGGCAGGACAAGCAAGAGGCAGGGTCCAGCTCCTAGGCCAAGCAAGGAGGAAAATAAAGGTCTTTCTGAGGATTAGGCTGACCCCAGAGCCTGGGATGAAATCAATCCTGGATCAATCCAGTTGGTTCCGCTACCACTCAAGTTACCTAGGGTTGTCCTGGGTTGAACACTAGAGCGACACTCCTCAAAGCTTAATGTGCACACAGATCACCTGGAGAGCCTATTGAAATGGAGAGACTGATTCGGTAGGTCCAGGATGAGGCCTGAAATTCTGCATTTCTGGCAAATTCCCAGGTGATATCCATGGATCGCACTGGGATTCCCAAGAACTTCCTGGAAGACGCAGCCAGGTGACCCGGGTGACTCCTGGTACTCTTCAAATACCTGTTTCTTCTGACTCTGGGCTCAGATGAAGGAAGAGAGGAGCCACCCCCCACCCACCCAAAACACACACACACAAACACACACATACACACACGCGACTTCAAACCCACGGAAGTCAATATTCTCGGAGGCCTTCTAAGAACCCCACTCCTATTTACTCTGGGTTGAAAACACTGCCCGAGATGGTCTTGCAAAGAGATTTATAGCTTTTAATCTTCTCATATGGCATGACTGCTAAATACAGTATAATATATGAGACAGGAATTAGTCCGGAATTTATTTAAGACTTTATCCCCTCAGTTCATATGTCAAGAGATTGCCATTTCCACTTATTTATTAGGAATGTGATGTTTTTCAAGGTGGATGCATTACTGTTGTTATCTGCTTTCAATTAGCTGAGAATTTACTATGCTCAGCCAAACGTCCATTCATCAACAAATTCCAGATTCCTGGCAGTCTGATTAACTTCCCAGGGCTCCTCCATCATAGTTAAAACAAATGAGGCTGTCTATAGCTCATGCTTTCTTGCTTATGGAAGGAAACAGAATAAGTTTCAGAATAGAAGAAGAAGATGATGAGGAGGGTGACGATGGGGTGGGGAGGGGAGTGGGAGGCGAGGGGAGAGGAAAGGAGGGGAGAGGAGGGGGAAGGGTTAAAGAAGGAGTGGGAGGAGGAGAGGGAGGAGGAGAAAGGGAAGGTGGAAGAGGAGGAGAAAGAGGAGGAAGAGAGAAGGAAAAGCCTCAAGCAATCAGGAAATGTCAGAGATAAACACTTACCCTTAGACCAAACGCTACTGCACGCTAGAGTTTTTTCAGCCCAATCAAAGCCAGCAGTTTGGTAGTACAGCGCCCTCAGCAAAGGGGTGAAGGACTTGAACTTGGCACATCCTTCATTGCGGTGGGGCGTGGTGTAATGGGAGAAGCATGAGCTTTGGAACCAATGGGGCCTGGCTCTGAATCCCAGCTCAGCCATTTAAAACTGAGGCAACTGGGGTAAGTTTTCTAACCTCCATTATAAAGGCTCTAAGCTTCCTCTTCTGAAAAATCACGACCATAATGACTAACTTGCAGATTTATCATAAACATGAATGAAACTGTGTTCATGTAACAGCGATGTCAGCTAAAGTAACCCTGCCCTAGAGTTTCCAACAACATTTGTTCCAACTGCATCCAGTGTGTGCAGAGGATCCCCAGGCTCTCCTAGTCTCTCTGGGGACTTGAAGAGGGGTTGGGGATAAAGGGAGGGGGATGGTTAATGTTTGTCCCAGCCATGGCTGGCCGCAAGCTCTTCTACCTCCTGAATTAGTCCTGTTCCGGATTCCCCACTGTATGCGCAACATAGATCACCCCTGCTCTTCCCACTGTGTTCTTACACACCCAAAAATCAAGCCACTCATGCAAGGTCATGTGTGTGTAGCAGATTTTATTACAGATGATCTGGGGAGAAAGGGCAGGTTTACCCTGCAGCAATTCACACACTTAAAATCAAATTATTTGCCACCTTGCACCTACAAACTTCCATCGCCATTTTGTTAACTGTAACTCCAGCTGTCAAATACATGACTTAGCCCTCTTTTTTGGCCTTCTCCTCATCTCTCATCTGTTTTTCTTTCCCCCTTCTTCTTGGATGGATGGAAGGAGGCAATAAAACGAAACCTAAAATCTCTTGCTCCCCCTTAACTCATATCAGTTTAGCTCTTGATTGGCACTGGTCTTGCTTTTGGGAGCCCACCTTGGACGGAGTCTCGGCATGCCATTGACTCAGTGAGCTCTTCTAGGGAAGCACAATCCCTCACTCTCAGGGATTTCTGTCTGAGTGCTTCAGATCACTGTATTAGCGCCCTAGATCTGTCAGACAAGCCCCATGCAGGCTCAGTGCATGGCACATATAGGTACTGGACAAAGGTTGCTCTCACCTTAATACCGGCTGAATACCAGGCCCACCTTGGGGGGGAAGCGGCAAGGCTGGAGAAATGTGCTTTCCATCTAATTTTTTTTAACTTTCAATTTTCTGGGAAAATTATTTTCAACTTTATCTTGCAACCCTCCACCAAAACTCATAAGCACCCTATTTCCATTTCCAAGAATTTGTACTTAATCTTCATTTGTTCTATTTTATCATGTCATGTTCTTGATTCATGAATTCAGTGTCATATATTCAGGAGCATTAATTTTATTATTAGAGTTTTTCATTGTTATTATTGTTGAAGTTTTCTCTGTGCCCTGAATTTTCTCTAGGTCCCTTCATTCCTTGAGTTTGCTTATTTGATCTCTGTCTTTTGTTGGGTAGCTTTCTCCAAATGTCTGCTAATCCTGGGCTGTCCATCCTTTTTTTTTCTTTCTTTTTTTTTTTTTTTTGGTAGAGTATATATACTTTATTTATTTATTTATTTCTGTCCATCCATATTTAACAGAGCAAAGCTGATTGGAGGTCCTGTTTATAAGGGTAACAGTTGTCAACTGGTAGCCTTCATTGTAGGCAGCAAAACCCTAGCTGTTTCATTCAATTTCTTGAGAAGGAATCGTCTAATATTCCACCCTTAAGACAAAGGCAGTAAAGAGTGGAAAGAATGGGGGAACGTGAGCCTGGAGGGTGGCACCCTCGAGGTAGGAGAGAGAAAAGAAGCGAGAGTCTCATGATGTAACATGAGATCTTCAATTCTTCAGCCTTTCTGGAGTTCCATGCTGTAGAGCACAATGTGTTCCTCAGGCTTTAGTTCACACAAAAATTACCTGGAGCCTTTGTTAAAATACACATTGCTGGATCTCACCTCCTGAATTCTGATTCATCTGAGGAAGTAACACGAGCCCTGAGATGTTTTCCTCCACCAGTCAAATCTATTGGACAATTGAAAATGGCTAATGGGTACAGCACAAGACAAAAAAAAACAAAGAAAGAAAGAAAGACCCTCTGAGCTGTCAAATATAGCAAATAAATGTCCAGAGTTAAAGAGTCATTCCTCTTGGTTAGAAAACTCCCCACTCCGACTTTTTTAAAAAATTGAAGTATAGTTGATTTACAATGTTGTGTTAGTTTCTGGGTTACAGCATAGTGATTCATAGATATTCATATATATGTATTCTTTTCCACACTCTTTTTCATTGTAGGTTATTACAAGCTATTGAATATGGTTCCCTGTGCTATACAGTACGACTGTGTTGGCAAACTCCCCTTTTAAACCATGAATATTCATGAAATGCAACTCATTGAGGAGTGACATCTCTGACCCTTCCCCCTTGAGCCTGGACAGGCTGATGAGTATTTGGACCAATGGACCAGGTGAATGCAGGACTGGATCATTTCCAATTCTGGGTCCAAAAGGCCATACAGCTTGTGCTTGGTTCTTCTGAAACATTCACTCTTTGATGACCCTCTTGGGATGCTCCCCCTTGGAATTCAGCTGTCTTGCTCTGATTAGCCGGAGTCACGTAGAGAGGCCACATGTAGGGGCCTCGGTTAACAACTCTGCTGAGCCCAGCCTTCAAGGCATCTCAGCCCAGGCTCCAACTGGGTGAGTGAAGACCTCTCCAGATGACGGCAGCCCCAGCCTTCAAGCCATCCCAGGTGACGCCCCAGACATCAGAGAGCAGAGAGATAAGCCATTCCTGCCACGCCCTGTCCAAACTCCTGGCCTTCCCTGCCCAGGCCGGACTCTCTGCTCCACCCCTGCTCACAGCAGCACAAACAGGAGCTGCAAGCTCATGTGGACACATCTGGTGATGGGCCACGGGCCTTCCTCCTTAAGGACCGTGAGTGACTTGAGGTCAGAGACACGCTGCTTTGCTCATTTCTTTACACCCAGGGCTTAGAACAGTGCCTGGCATATGAGGAAGCTTAGTTATTTCACATTATTCATTTATAGAAGGAGCAATCAAAGCAATTGCCTCTCAATTGCTGTCTTTAGAAATCCAAATTCTTCACTTGGCTCAGAAGAACAAACACTGTCTGGTTCAGGGGTCACACTGAGGTCGGTCTGCCCTCGAATGTGAAGCCCCACGTCTGCTTCTCTCTGGCTGTGTGAACATAGGTGAGCTAAACGCCTGTCTGTGCCTCATTTTTCTCATCGGTAAAATGGAGATAATAATTGAACCCACCTTTTAGAGGCACTGGGAGGATGAGATACATGTGCGCGTGATATAGTGAGGACACCCTTTACCATTTAGTAAGCACTCAATGGCTGCTAGCTATTTGATGATTGTTGTTATTACTATAATGATTATTACAAGGCAATTCCTCCAGGAACCAAACTGCAAATTCCCCCTTCTCATAAAAGCAGCTCCAAAAGGATGCTCCTGGCTCTGAGCCGGCTGTTGCCAATGCCCACGGCAGTTCTGCACTTGGCGGTTTTTCATTTGTTGGCCTCCGTTACAAAGGGTCTTATTGAGTCTGCCACTCACCACGCATCTGCACGTGTCATGCGTGGCATTGGGGACTTATAAAATCTGTTGCTTTTTACACAGTGACTCTTGGGTGCACAAGAATCGCCAGGGAAACTTGCTGAAAATGAAGATTCTGAGGCTCTGCTTTAGCCAGTCTGGAGTAGGGCCCAGAAACATGCTTTTTTAATAAGCCTCCCCGGTAGCTCCAACGTAGGGGTCCCTGGAAGCTCTGTTTCAGCAGATGGTCTCCTTGGAACAAGTACCACCCAAACCTTGACGTCATCACCGATTACTCAGATTGTTTTCTTTTCTTTTAAATTTTGGGGACTTTTTTGTGAGTCAAGTAATTAGATTTTTTTATTTTTTACTTTTCATTTATTTTTTTTTTTAGTGGAGGTACTGGGGATTGAACCCAGGACCTCGTGCATGCTAAACACGCGCTCTACCACTGACCTCTATCCTCCACCCCCAGGTTTTTTTTTTCTAACTCTTTAACACAGAATATTCAAGAAAAAAAAAATCAAGAACCTACAGGATAAATGTAGATTTGTACAATATGTTAGTTTCTATTTCAAATAATATGTTCAGTACATCTTTTTCAAATTTCAGAAATCTTCTAAGATGAAATACCCTTAAATTCAAAGCAATAGGTCTAATAGTTCCCTCTGAAAAAAGTTATACATATATAAAAAATTATATATAAAAATATTTTATATATATAAAATATTCAATATGTGACAATAACTATATTACAGAAAGCCTAAAATGTCTGGAAACACAGAGAAAAGAGTGTATTTATAAATACACATTTATAAATTTATAAATAAGGACACTGCAGAAAGTGTGGAAACATTTGAAAATGTAGCTAACATACCGCTTGATAATAAGTTTATCTCCTGTTTCCTGGATGTTCAGACACATTGTAGAACATCAATACGTCACTACAGTTACATGATTCTGCTCTATCAGGGCCCACATCAAGCCTCCCTCCCTTCCCTCCTTCCTTCCTTCCCTCCCTCCTCCTCCCCCTCCCTCCATGTCTTTCATTTCCTTTCACAATCATTTCCTGAGCTCCTAAGATGCACATAGCACTCTGCTAGACATGGGTGTATGTGGGGGTTGGGGGATGTTACCCAAAAACTAAATGGCAGGATCCCTGCTCTTAAGGACCATTCTCCTTGGGATGTAAAATATAAACATGTGATACATTTAAGTGTTATTATAAACCAGCATCTCAATTCGGTGAGTGATTCAGAGAATGTGTGCTGTAAAATTCTGGGGCAGAGATGTCAAGCCGTCCAAGACAGCCCAGATCAATCTTCAAGGCATTTCACTTTACTGGGTGTAGACTTTCTCTATCTCTCCATCTAGGAGATAATCACATAAAAGTCCAACAGCAGGTCACAAATGAACCCAGTGATACAGTGAGAAAAAAATTCTTTAAACTTTTCGAATTTCATATGAAAGGAGACATTGATTCAAGGTGATTATACTTCATTTTCCATGCTGTGGGACTTGATCCCAACTCAGGGAGGTGGACAGTGGCATGTCACCCAATTTCTGTTCCGAGGTTCTGACATGGGTTGGACATTGACATAGGTAGGAAAGTGAATTTTTCCGACATGTAGATTACTTCTTTGGGGAGGTGAAGAGGTAAAGGAGATATCACCTTCAGTCTCCAGAAGGCAGGAGAAACGTCCTTGCTCAAAATTATAATTCATCATCCAGTTATCCTGATCAAGAGAGTCGGCTGAGATGAAGCCTCGGACTTTTACAGAGATCATGCAGGCTTCTGCTCTCCATGGGAATTTACGTAGAATACGGTTTCTCAACTTAGCATGATTGCCACTTGGGTCTGGATAATTCTTTGTTGTGGGAGCTATTCTGTGCACAGTAGGATGTTTAGAAGCATCTCATCAACAGCAGAATGAATAAATAAATTGCGATGTTGTCACACAAAGGAATACTATACGACCATGCAAATGAATGGTCTATAACGTCACAAACATATTGGTGAATTTCACTGATATAATATTAAGCAATAGAAACCAGACCAAAGAAAGGGTATATATTGACGATTGAATTTATATAAGGTCCCTCAAACAGATGAAATTTCCTGATACCGTTAGATGTCAGGGTAGAGGTCACCCTCAGGGATGGGGAGTGGAGAGCTTGAGGGGGCTTCTGGGATGTTGCAGGTCCTGCTTTGTATTTTTGATCTGGGTATTGGTTATGTGAGTGTGTTCTGTGTTCTGAAAATTTATCGATGTGTACATTTATAATTTAGGTACTTTTCTGTTTGTCGACTATACTTCAATAAAATATTTAGAACTTAAAAATTACCTTCTCTTTCTCAGCTGCTGCCTCCTCACTCCCAAGTTGGGAGACTGGGGGCTCTGACATGACACTGCTGAGTTGGGAGCTGGGCAAGTCCCAGAAAGCCCCTCTTGTCCTTGTCACCATCCCCACGCCCACACTGTCGCCCTCTGTTCAGGTGGTCGTGCATTGACCGGAAACAGATAGCACTGAAGTGAGGGGACTCGGTGTTCCATAGGCTGTCTGCTGGGACCAAGACAATTCTACTATCAACCTCCTGAGACCGCAAATGGAGTCCAGCTCCAAACTGGGCAGAGAGCTGTGGGATTTTTTTTTCTTTTAATCTAGATTGTTTATCCCTAAATCAACAATCTTGCAGCAATGACCGAGTCAAGCTGCAGCTCGGGGGTGGGATCCACTGGTGTGGCCTTTTGGCATTCACCACCCCAGCACGTCACACTCCAGGCTGCACATCAACTCTGTCCAGGGCCTCTGCCCATCGCAGCAGCTAATGTGCTTTTCCCACAGATAACAGCATTGTATTCATCTCCACATCTGGGTAATATTCCGGATCACACGCATATGTGAATCGGGTGTTTATTTTACTAGCAAAGTACACCTGCAGCCTAAACAGCGTGTGCTGAAGAGCTGCTGGTGACTCTGAGTTGAGACCTGGGTGAGGAGTTGTAAACCCGGGAGGTTCATCCTTAGCAAGAAGGATCCAAAACTTTCAAAGTCAATAAATCTGGACACGATGGAGAGAAGAGCGCATCATCATTACAGACAGATAATGGCCCAAAATCCCAGCCAGTGATGATGGGGGAAGCAGATGTAAGCCAGGATGATTTTTATATGTTCCGATGGTCCCTGCCGGGTGGGAGATGAAATAAGCAAAAGATCTGATTGGTAACTACATTTGGGCCACTGAGCAATTGCAGAGGTAGAAGCAATCATATTGCCTGGGCTCACCAGAAGGAAAAGGATGAGGTTAACCTGCTAAAGGCAATCGTTTTGTTACATAGCTTTATGTACTCAGACATTCTAAAACCTCGTTACATAATTCATCTAAGCTGCTGCCCATTTGGGACAGTCACAGTCCCCCCGCCCCAATGTATTCAGTGACTCAGCCAGTCATTCTGACGTTTGAAAAGAAAAAAAAAAAGGATATTTATGCATGAAGTGAAGTGCTGGGAATATAATAATGAAAAATATGACCCTTCCCCTCAAGGAGTCCATCGTCAGGTTGGCCTGGTTATCAGCTGCTACGTGAGAAACCAGCCCCAAAACTTAGGGCTTCAATATAAGAACAGCCAGGGTGACTGTCTGAGTCAGCTCAGGCTGCCCTAATGAATACCATTATTTGGGTGGCTTCAACAACAGAAATTTCTTTCTCATAGTTCTAGATGCTGGAAGTTCAAGATCAAAGTGCTGGCAGAGTTGGTTCCTGGTGAGGACCCTCTTAATGGCTTGCACTGTGTCCTCACGTGGTTTTTTCCTGTGTGTGCCCCGGGAAAAAGAGATCTCGGCCTCTTCCTCTTTCTATGGGACGAATCTCACCATAAGGGCCCCACCCTCATGACATCATCTAAATCTAATGACCTCCCAAAGGCCCCACCTCCAAACACCATCACATCAGAGGTTAGGGCCTCAACATATGGATCGGAGTAGGAGGGGCTCAAGCATTTAGTCTGTAACAGGGACCGACCGCGTTAGTTTGCAAATGTCACAGACCAGGTGGCTTAAACAAACAGAGGTTTATTTTCTCACAATTCTGGAGACTAGAAGTCTGAGATCAACGTGATGGCAGGGTTGGTTTTTTGTAAACTTCTCTCCTTGGCTTGCAGATGGCTGCCTTCTGGCTGTGTCCTCACGTAGTCACCCCTCAGTCTGTGCATGTCTGTGTCTTAATCTTCTTTTCTTATAAGGATTCCAATCAGAATGGATTAGGGCCCACCCTAATGACCTCGTTTGACCTGAATCATCTCTTTAAAGGCCCTGTCTTCAAATCCAGTCACATTCTGAGGTCCTGGGCGTGAGGACTTCAACATATGAATCTGGAGGGGCGGGGCACAACTCAGCCCACGACACCAACCATCTTGGTTTGCCCAGGACGGAGGGGACTCTTGGGATGTGGGACTTTCAGGGTTTAAACCAGGAAAGACCCAGGAAAGCTGGGACAAATCAGTCACACTGTAACATGGGTAGGGCTCAGAGGGACCAACGACTCATATCTCCTCTAGTCATTCGCTGGGCCACCTGGAAAGGCTCAGGGCTCGAACCATCCAAGGCTCACTCACTCACACATCTGGCGGTTGATGCTGGGGAGACTCAAACAGCTGTGGGCTGGGACAGCTGTTGCTCCTTGGACATCTGTCTAACCTACGTGGTTTCTCCTTGTGGCCCCTCTAGCCTGGTGGCCTCCAGATAGCCAAGACTTCTTACATGAGGCTTCCAGGTGTTGATTGGTGAATCAGTCCCATCAGATTCACCTATGCGACTCCAGAATCCCAAGGCCCATTTCCCAGGAAAGCCAGGCAGAAGCTGTGGTCCCTTTTACAACCCAGCCAGCCTCGGAAAGCTAGAAGGCCACAGATCAGCACTTTCCCCCACATTCTGTTTTACCAAGACAGTTCCCAGCGGCCTTCCCAGCTTCAAGGGGAGTAGAGATAGACTCCACCACGTGATGGTGGGTTGACAAGAACATACGGCATACAACATATTGTGGTAGCCATTTAAAAATTTCTTTAATTGTGGTAAAATACTGAAAACACGAAATTTACTACCTAAACCATTTTAAGTGTCCAGTTTAAGTGGCATTAATTACATTTATGTTGTTGTACAGCCGATCTCCAGAACTCTTTTCATCTTGCAAAACGGAAATTCTATCCCAGTTAAACACTAACTCCCCTGTCCTCCTCCCCTCAGCCCCTAGCAACCGCCATTTTACTTCCTGTTTCTATGAACTTGACAACTCTAGGTACCTCGGACACATGGGACCACACAGGATTTTGTGACCAGCTTATTTCATTAGCATAATGCCTTCAAGGTTCATCCATGCATGAGTCAGAATTCCCTTCCCACTTAAGGCTGAATAATATTCCATTGTATGGATAGACCACATGTTGCGGCCATTGCTGATTCAATTTACCATGCTAGAGGAAGACAGAGCCAAATCATTTTCGTTACAGCACAGCGAGGTGGGTAGTGTGATCAGAATATCACAGAATGCTATGAGGGAACAGAGGAGGGGGAAAGGCTTCCTGGAGGAGGTGATGAGTTGGAGATAGGCAGACACTGTGAATTCTGCTTTCCAGGCAGAGCGAGCAGGAAGAATACGGGCCCTGGGGGAATAAGCAAGCAGGGTGTTTTGGAGAGCTGCTGATAAGGGTAGGGCAGGGCTGCCTGGTTCAGGTTGTGTGCTCTGAGCTTAGAGGATGCTACTGACAAGGGTGACCATGGCGCCCTCCACAATGGCGCCGTGTACAACCTGCTTGTCCATCTTCAGCAGTCCTGTGAAAGGACAAGGGGAAAAAAGCAGGGAGATGACATGCTCAGTGACTAGGTTGCCAGAGCTCAGATCAAGAGGAGTCTTTGGGGGGGAAGGTGTAGCTCAGTGGTAGAGCGCATGCTTAACATGTGTGAGGTCCTGGGTTCAATCCCCAGAACCTCCATCAAAAAAAAAAAAAAAAAAAACAACAACAACAAACCCATCTACAAAATCTGAGGATTGGGGAATTTATCCTGGAGGCAACGGGAAACTGTCAAAGGATTTTAAATGGGGAGGAGGGAGGAACTAAAATCCAGAAATTACTATTATTAATGGAAATAAAGTTACCCTCATGGACGAGGAGCTGGCGGGGCAGGGGGTCAAATCTCTTCTAGCTCTCTCTTTTTGTCTCCAGTGACCATATCTGATTCACCGATCAACACCTGGAAGCCTGATCCTGAGAGGTAAGATGAGAACAGGTCCATCCTCCTTCTGAGCCCAGCACTCAGAACTTCCACCAGCCAGCTCTACGTCTGCACAGCATTCCCATCCTAGTCATGGGAGAGCGACATTATGCAAGCAAAGGAATGACTGGGGCTACTATGGATGGAGATGAATACTTTGGGGAAAATAAAACCATGTGATTTGATAGAGAGTGACTGGATGGAGGTAGGTGACCAGAGAAGGAGTCTCTTAGGAGGGGACTTTTGGAGATCGACCTCCAAGACAAGTAGACCACTTCTGTGGGAACCTGAGAGGACAGTTTTGCAAGGAGGGAGACCAGTGAATGTGGAGCTCCTGGGGTGAAAAACAAGGTTGGTATATTCAAGAAACAGCCAGAAGGTCAGTGTGGCTGAAGGAGATGTCTCAAGAAGGGATAGGCTCAGACAAGTTGGAGGATGAGGAGCCTCATAGGGCAGGCATATTAGAGAAGATGAACAGGAAGCCCCTGGGGGGCTTGAGGAAGGAGAGTGTCATTAGATCGGATGCCTCTCAGACATCACTTAAAATCTTCTCAGCCTCACCTGTTGACTGAGCCTTCTGGCTAGCTTGTCTGCCCCGGTACAGTGATGACCAGCTTTGTATGAGCTCCATGGTTACCTGCGTATACACACAATCCAACACCACATCACCTCCTGTCTCCTTCCTGTTCCTCTTATCTCCCCTCGGATTTTCCCCCTTGACAAGGAGGCATGGACAGAGTCCATACATGTGCAACCCCTGAGTGCAGGGAGTTGATGTCTTATGGGGAGTTGATATATTTTGACCCACAGGAGCTAGGAGTTGATAGATTCCTCCTCCTTCCTCCCGCTTCCTCCCCCTGGACAGACTGCCTTGAGATGCTGGACATCCTTACACGGCTTCTCAGAAGCCAATCCATCAGCTGGACCAATCAGTTTCACTTGATACTAAATCCATAATCCACCTCCAGTGACTCGCCATCCTTCCCTGCCTCACTTCTTTTGTCCCTCACTCCAAGTTCCTGGGATGGCGTACCCTAATATCCTAGTACCACGTGAGATTTACCACAGACTCTATTTTCTGGGGGAATCTGGGGCTAAAAGAGACATATGCAGATTTGCCCTTTAAAAAGGTCACTCTGGCTTCTGTGTGGGTGGTGGGTATGTGGGGACAAGTGTGGAAGTCGGGAGACACACATTAAGAGGCTCTTGTAATTGTCCAGACAAAAGATGATGGTTCCTGAGAGGCAGGGATGGTAGTGTAGATGGAGGCAGAGCTAATGAGAACAGCTAATGAATTGGATGTGGCACAAGAGAGCGATCAAGGCTGAGTTCCGGGTTTACAGCTTGGGCAACTAGCCAATGATGGCCCCTTTTACTGAGAGGGAAAATGCTGGGAAAGGAGCAGGTCTGGAATACTTTATTTGCTCACCAAATGTTTTTGGAGCATCTACTACGTGCTTATGCGAGTTCAGAATATACTCTGGTGATATAAGGATTATTTTGGAACCAAAGACATTTGAGATTCTACGGCTGCAGGAAGACACTTTTTCTAACCTCCCCCTTATCGTCCTAAAGACAAACTTCCCCAAATAATTCAACTATCATAAATCTCCTCACAGGAGTTTCACAACCAGGGACAATTTACTCTTATCACTCAAGAGGAGGAGTAAATACAAGTCAGCATCTGGATAAGAAATCACTTAAACATGAATATTATGTATATTCACGTATGACTGAAAAATTGTGCTGTGCACCAGAAATTGACACAGCATTGCAAACTGACTATAATTCAATTTTTAAAAATCACTTAAACAGATATTGTCATAAAACTGTCATATCTCCCATCTACTCTCATAAGTGCCTATTTGTTTTCCCTAAAAGTCATTTGTTCTCCCAGAATTGCTCCTCTGTCCCTCCCCCTCTCCTTTTAAGACAATACATAAAAATTCTAACTGCCTCCTCAAGTCACATTACTTTGTGAACTTCTGAGCATAGGTACTTAATTAAATCTGCTTTCCCACCCTCCTTGCTAAGCTGTCATTTGTCAGTTTAATTTGCAGGCCTCCAATCACTGAACCTAAGAGTGTAGAGGAAAACTTTTTCCTCCCCAACACTAGGCAATGTATTAGGTGCTTTGGACACAAGTCTGAGAGGCCCAGTCTCTGCTACAAGGGGCTCAGCAATGACAATACTGAGCCATGAGGGACATCAAATGTCACCTCTGCAGAGAAGAGGAATCAGAGAGGGATCCTGGACAAGTTTAGGAGGAGTTCTAAAGGATGAGAGAGTTAGCCAGAAACAGGAGCTGGGAAAAGGTGATTTAAGGTAGCAAATACAAATACACAGCAATGTGAAAAGGCTTGGCCCATGGAGTTAAGAATGTTTAAGGAAGGAGGGACGGTATAGCTCAGTGGTAAGAGTGCATGACTAACAAGCACAAGGTCCTTGGTTCAATCCCCAGTACCTCCATTAAAATAGATAAATAAATAAGCCTAATTATTTCCCCTCAAAAAG
Organism: Vicugna pacos; assembly: GCF_048564905.1. Taxonomy (NCBI): domain Eukaryota; kingdom Metazoa; phylum Chordata; class Mammalia; order Artiodactyla; family Camelidae; genus Vicugna; species Vicugna pacos. The sequence continues at coordinate 36,422,638 of NC_133023.1, forward strand.
CAAACAAACCAAGAAGAAGAGGAAGAAGAAGAAGAAGAAGAAGAGCCATGCCTGCCCTTTAGCATAACAGCTAATTGGCAGCCACCGAAGGGATTCCCAAAACCATACACATCTTTGACTATTTTGTGCTTTTGCACATGGGGTTTCCTCAGCCTAGAACATTCTCTCCCCACCTCCACCTCCTGACAAAGTCTTTTTTCTCATCTCATCAAAGTATTCATCTTTTAAGATCTTAATCTTGGACCATTTCCTCTCTGCTGGATCCTTCCCTGTCCCCCGAGCCACAGTCCACTGCACTTCATTGATGCTCAACTGCAGGAGGCCACGAGCAGGCCATGGCCCCGGCCTCCCCCATTCCTGCCAGGGTATGAGCTCCTTAAGGCTTGGACCTGCCCTTTCAGATTAGAGCCCACCCCGGGGCCCAGAGGGTATAGAATCCACTCAGTCATTGGTTGAACTGAATGCCTTTGAAACATGAGAGACGCTTGAAACCACAGAGGACAGACACCACCCACAACCCTGGGAAGAAAAGCCGTCTACACAGTAAGATGAGAGGAGGCAGTGAAAAGTCATTAAAGGTGTCTCACATTAGCCTCGACCCAGGGACATGGGAGACACTCTCCATTGAGTCCAGCCCCTCTTCAGCTTTTGTGCCCTGGAATCAGCCCTGTTGGGTTCAAGCCAGTGATAGAGGCCGTTACCCACATAGACCCACCAGACCCAGACCACCAACCTTTTTTACGCAGCACAAGAAATGGCATTTATTGAAAGGCTGATATGTTCTGCCAATACAGAGCCGGGCTGGCCCCAAACCAATGGCTGGAGGGAGAAGGTGAAAGTTTCCATGTCTCCTTTTCTGCTGTTATTCCCTTTCACACATATGGGATTTATTCTTTACAGGTTTAAATGTTACATTGAAAACAAACTCAAGTGACCAAAATGTTTCACTGAACAATCTGTAATAAAGATAAAAGCCACCTGCACTGGGGGAGGCCCCGACAGCCAACTCCAAATTGCTCTAGTGTTTGGAACTTCCTGAATGGAATTCTCTCTCAAGTGCTTTCTGAACAATTTCAAGAACTCATCATCTATCTGTCCAGGGTGGATGAGAACTGTCCAAAACTGGCCTCATTGTACCGCAATCAAACAAACAAACAAAAAAAAATGGAGGAAAACAAAACTCCCTGGAAAGACAGAAACAAAATAAAATCAAACTGAACAAAGTCACAACTGCCCCCAGTGGATTCAAATAACACAGAGTTTCCTTATTCTTGCATATATATATATATATATATATATATATATATATATACACACACACACACATACATACATACACACACACACACATACATATATGTAAATATATGTGTCTGTGTATATATGTATATATCCATATAATTTCCCTTTTATTCCACTATGGAATCTCAGTCTAAGATCATTACCCTTCCAAAAAAAAAAAAGTAATGTATTGAAGAGACTTTTATGGTCATCTCTACTTTTATGGTCATCTTGATGACTGACCTCATAAAATAATGTGAATTATATACATGCATATACACATAGGCCAGATTCTCAACTGACGTAATTCTATGGGAATTCACAGAGTTATATTGGTTGAGAATTTTGGCTTCAGCTTCACTTATTGTAGAAATTCCCATCAACGAGCCTGAGATGAGGCTCCATGCACATTGCCACAGAGCTTCATAGGCTGAGAATCTGGCTGATGGAGCCCAAAATAATGTCCATCCAAACATCAGCTTGGATTTTATCTGGCCTTGCTCTCCAGAGCAAATGCCTTTGGCCTCCGGAGCTCTCTGAATCAGTGTGACCCAGGATGGGGAAGCCCCATGCGGTCTGTCCATCCTGGAGGGGCACGTCTGTTCCCACCTTGGTCTCCCTACCTGGGAATCGGGTGCGACTGTCACCTGCCTCTCCCTTCTCCCTCTGAGCACTCTCTGCTGTTTATAAAAGTACAGTTTGTAAATAGGACTCCCAGAAAAAGGAAGCATTAAGAGCTGGAGTCCGGGGTTGGTTGCCAGGGAAAATGCATTTATTTGCTAAGTTAGCAAGTGCCAACACCACTAATTGAATTTGTGCCAAAACACGCATTTTAAAAAATGTTGTTCTGTTCCATTCATTATTTATAGAGCATCACCTAAGGGTAGTGCATGCTACAAGCCAAAAATCTCATCCTGCATTTTATCAGAAACCTACTGCAGGGAAGGGGAGAGGGGAGAGGAAGGGAAACAATAAAATGAGATTTCTGGAAAAAGCAAAAGAACTTGTCTGGCGTGTTTTGTCTGGACAAGCAATGCCTGCAGGGCGACCTGATAATAATCTCCAAATGCAAGAGAACTGGAGAGCAGCTGCTCTCTTGGGCCACTCAGGACAGAAGGAGAAACAAAGCTGTACTGCAGCGTGAAAGATTTGGGCTAGTTAGAAGGGAAAACTTCTTTACCACGGAGTGTTACCCAGAGAAATAGAGATCAGGGAAGACCTTTAGATGAGGGACGTGCCTCGTGTGTTCCAGATAGTCTAAGGATAAGAAGTCACTTCAGTGTTTCCTCAACCCCGAGACAATAGACGTCCCGGGAGGTCATTGCCGCACTAGGGAATCGTCCTGGTCCAGATGGTTTGTCGTCACATTAGAAGCATGGATTTTGGTGTGAGAAACTTTGCTTTGAATGACACACTTGGACAAATTATTTGACCTCCCTATGCCTGTGTAAGCATTTATAAAATAAGGATGATTATTCATTCCACGCTACTACTGCACCGGGTGTTGTTCTAGGGGATGGAGATGCAACAGTGAATACAACAAATTAAAAAAAAAAATCCTGCCGATTCTTCTGGGGAGGCAGGCTTATTTTAATAATAAAGAATAAAGGGGTAAATATGTGTAACTGAATCACTATGCTGTACACCAGAAACTGACACAATGTTGTAAATCAACTCTACTTCAATAAAAAAGAAGAAAGGAGTAAAATATACAGCATATCAGATGGTGATAAGTGCTATGGAAATAAATTAAACAGGGAAGAGGGTGGGGGTGGGAAGTTTCCAATTTAAGTAGCGGGGTGGGGGGAGGTCGCACACTGAGATGGCACCTTCTGAGGAAAGATCTGAAGGAAGTGAAGGAGTGAGCTAAGAGGGTGTAGTGGGTTGAATGGGGGTCCCCAAAAGGCTATGTCCATGTTCTAATCCCTGGAAACTAAGAATGTGACTTTATTGGGGAAAAGGGTCTTTGCAGACATGATTAACTTAAAGTTCTCGAGATGAGATCATCCTGGATTATCCCAGTGGGCTCTAAATCTAATGACGTGGGTCCCACAACAGAGGCACAGAAAAGGCCATGTGAAGATGGAGGCAGAGATTGGGGTGATGTGGCCACAAGCCAAGGAACGCCTGGAGCCACCAGAAACTAGAAGAAGCAAGAAAGGATTCTCTTCCAGAGATTTCAGAGGGATCATGGCCTTGTGGCACCTGGGTTTCAGACCTCTGGCCTCCAGAACAATGAGAGAATCAATTTCTTTTGTTTTAAGCCACCTAGCTTGTGGGGCTTTTCATGGCAGCCCTAGGAAATTAATACAGAGGGTATCTAAGAAGTGGTTAAGCAAGAGAACAGCAGGTGCAAAGGCTCTGAGGCAGGTCTTTTGCCTGCCTACTTGGGAAGGAGCAAGGAGGCCTGTGTCTTTGGATGGGAGGGAGTGATGGGACTCTAACAGCTGAAGGCTCTCTGCTGCCAGCGCTTCCAACAGAGGGACAGCAAGTCTTTCCTGGAAGAGGCTACTGGGTGGCACATCTCTGTGCCCAGCACGAGCACTGAGTCTAGTGAGGATGTCATTGCAAAACAATGATGACTTGGACCAGGTTGATAGGAATGGGAGAAATGAGATTCTGAATATGTTTTTGAGGCATAGAGACAACTGGGTTTATGGTAGATTGAATATGGGATATAAAATAAAGAGGGAAGCCAGGAATGGCTCCAAGTATTTTGATCTGAACATCTAGAAGAGTGGAACTGCCATCTACGGAGATGGGGAAGGCTAGAAATGGAACAGGTTTTGGGGAAAAGATCAGGAGTTTGCTTTAGGACACATTAGATTTAAGATGCTTGTTAAACATCCAAGTCTAGATATCATATATGCCTAGAGGGAGCTATCTGATCTGGAGAGCCACATTTGGAGGAATTTTAAACTTTATTTCTTAACTTACAGAAAAAATCTTCTTGTTGCTCAGTTTTATGAGCTTTGAAAAGTGCATGATCATATCACCACTACCATTAAGGTACTTAATGGTTCCATTGTCCTGATAATATCCTTCATGTCATCCCTTTGTACTCAAACCCATCCCTCATCCCCAGCCCTTGGTGATCACTGATCCATTCTCCATCCCTAGAGTTTTGCCTCTTCCAGAATGTCATATAAATAAAATCATATGGCATATAGCATTTTGAATCTGGTTTCTTTTGTTCAGCGTAATGCATTTGAGATTCATCCATGTCGTGTTTATCAATAGTTCATTACTTTTAATTGCTGAGTAGTATTCCATTATATGGATATACCATAGTTTGTTCACCCGTTGACCCATTGAAGGACATCTGAGTGGTCTCAGTAGCAATTATGACAAAGCCGGTATAAACATTCATGGTTTTCTGTGTTAACAAAAGTTTTCAGTTTTCTTGTGTATATAATGCAGAGTAGGAATGCTGGATCAAACAATGTATGTATGTTTAACTTACAAGAAACTGCCAACTCTTTTCCAAAGTGACTGTACCATTTTGTGTTTTCCCCAGTAATATCATATTAAATTCTTTCTAAAGTTATTTTTTAACCACTCTAATAGGTGTGTAATAGTATTTCATTGTGGCTTTCATTTGCCTTTCCCTTATGAATAATGATGTTGAGTGTCTTTTCATGTGCTTATTTTCCATACAAATATCTTCTTTGGTGAGGTATCCATTAAAATCTTTGCCCATGTTCAATTGGGTTATTTGTTTTCATACTGTTGAGTACGTAAAATTCTTTATATAGTCTGCTTACATGTCCTTTGTCAGATATGTGATTTGTAAATATATTTTGCAGGTCTGTAGCTTGTCTTCTTATTCTCTTAAAGGTGTTTTTGGCAGAGAGAAAGTTTTAAATTTTGATGAAGCCCAGTTTATCATTTTTTTTTCTTTTACAGATCATGATTTTGCTTTCATATCCAAGAAGTCATTGCCTAAATTAAGGTCATAAAGATATTCTCCTTTATATTCTTTTAAAAGTTGTATGGATTTATGTTTTATATCTAGGTCTATTAATCATTTTTAGTTAATTTTTTATAAGGCTTGAGGTATGGTCAAGGTACTTTTTTTTTTTTTAGTATATTGGGTGTCCAATTGTTCCAGCACCATTTGTTGAATCTCTACTTTCTTTTTAAATTTTAACCCTCTTCTAGTTCTTCAGATTGGATAATTTCTAATCACCTATTTTTAAGTTCACTTACTTTTTTTTTCTATCATCTTCATTCTGCTATTGAAGTTATCCAGTGATTTTTCTTTAAATTTCAAGGTATATTTTTCAGTCCTAAAATTTCGATTTGCTTTTCTTTTCTTTTCTTTTCTTCTCTTTTCTTCTCTTTTCTTTTCTTTTCGTAGTTTCTGTTTTCCTTTTGAGAGTTTCTGTCTTTCCATTCATTTCGAGGATGTTCACCCTTACTTCATGGAACATGGTTATGACAGCTGCTTGAAAGTCTTTGCTAATTCCAACATCTGGATCATCACGGTATTGACTGCTCTTTCTCCTGAGAATTGGTCAGATTTTTTGGGTTCTTTGTAAGTTAAATAATTTTAGATTGCTTTCTGGACATATTGAGTATTATGAGACTGGTTAAATCCTGTTAAAATCCTCTTGAGAATGGAATGTCAATAGATTTTGTTGTTGTTTTAGCAAGAAATAAACACAGTTAGGTTAAGACCATAAGTTTTGTCCTACTTTCTGTGGGCAGTGGTTCAACGATCATTTCAGGATCCGATGCCATTGTTTTGATGGTCCCGGTACATGTGACACTCAGGAGTGCATTTGGGACTTGGGAGTGGTTTGTATCATAGCTCGGTTCTCAGAGATTTTACTCTGCTTCCTTTGAGTCTGTGCTGCTCATTCACAGCTTGAGGGTGGGCCCAGGACTTGTGTTAGTTCATGCACAGAATTAGAGGGATTCCCTTTTCCAATTTTTTCTCTCTGGGATTTTCTCCACAGTCTCTGGCTCCCAAGGTCCCCCTTTCCCAATTCCTTTGGTAAGAGAAATGGATTTTTCTCGGATTGTTAGTTCTCTCTCCTCCACCATATTGTCATACAGCTCTGTATCACTGGAGCCATCCTCAGTGTAAAGCAACAAGAACAAAATTACTGGGCATTCCTCCTACACTCTTCACATCCAGGGATCCCTTTTCTGGTTCCACTAGTCAGAGAGACAAGGTTCGAGTGTCTGCACCATCACTAACACTGTTACCAAAGCAGTGCAGATCCACGACGGGGGTGGCCTCAGGACAAAGCCAGGAGAGGAAAAAAAAAAAATGAGGCTTCTCCCATACTCTCGGCTCTCAGGGACCCAGAAAGAGTGAGATTTCTGTTGGAGCTTTGTGTGCCCACCCCCACTTCAAAATTCTGCGACTCAGGTCTCCAGGCCACCCTGATATCAAGACGAAAGACACAAAAGGAAAAAAAGAAAAGGAATCTCACTGGTACTCATTGTTCTTCAAGTTTTGACTGCCCTCCCCTGTCTACCTGCTGCTTTTTACCTTCCAAAGTCATCAGGTAGTTGCTTTGTGTGTTCTGTCCAGAGTCTTCAGTTGTAATCGGTGGGAGAGATAGACTAAATGAGCTTACTCTATCTTGGTCAGTCCTGGAAGTTCTGGCAATTTCATGTGTGTCTGCATACACGATTTATGATATTTCAACCATTTCGATTGGCTAGTTATGATATTGAAACAATTATTCAGATTAAATGAGATCACCCAAGGAGTGGGTTTAGCTAGAAAAGAGAAGGGGTCCAAGCTCCGAGGCCTGGGGCACTCCAACAATTAGAAGTCAGGTAAACGAGGAAGAATTAGAAGAGAAATAAGATGAAAACTCAGAGAACCAAGTGTCCTGGATGCTAAGAAGAGCGATTCAAGGGGGAGGGAGTGATCCATTGGGTCCAATACTGCCAGTAAGTAACACGAAGGCTGAAAGTTTGCCTTTGGATGATTCCAGTGTTTTGGGGGAGAATTAAACGGGATGCTGTGTAGAACACTCAGCCAGCATCCAAGAAGTAGAAAGCATTTATGAAGTTTTTGAGTGTCCCTCATCTTGGCCTTTGCTCATTATGTTTCTTCCCCTGGTTTTCTCTCCTCTGCTTATCCGCACCGGGACCCAAGTTGGATCCCACACGTTCTCTGTCATCTTTCCTCGGTACAGTACTCTAGGCCTCAGGAAACTCCCTCCCATCCGGGGGTCCCCTGACCCACGTGGCCTGTGCCGCAAAGTATACGGAAGGCAACGTGGTGGGATGAAGCTTGCCTGGACTTTGGAGTAAGACTGCCTATGCTTGCATTCCAGCTCAAACGCTTCTCGCTGGGTGAACTTAGGGAAACTGCCTCACCTCTCTGAGCCTCCATTTCCTCATCTTCAAAATCAAAATAAGTACAACTACGTCATCTGCATTGTTGTGAGGAACAGGCGTGATAATATTATGTAAAACCGCTGGCTTCAGCAGACCGTGGTTCGTTCTTCTCTTTTCTGATGCACAACTTAGCATTGTTTCACGTCGGCTGGTCTTGTCTTACCAATAACCTCATAAGGTTCCTGGGAGTAGGGCTTATGCCTTGATGTGCCTTTCTGTTCACTAATACATTTAGCACGTTAATGGGTCCCACAAGACCTTGACTGGCATCAGAAGTCGCTTCCAATCCTGAGTACAAATTATAACCTAAAGAAACACACAGCTCTGGTAACTGCTTTGCAGGTACCAAGTCCTGGGGCATATTTAGCATGTCCAGGCCATTTCACAGAGGATGTCTGAAGTGAAAGCTATTCTTTTTCTCCAATGCAAAACATTTTAATAGGCTGTCAAATATATGGTTATTAGAATTATCTAAATATCGCTTATATAAAAATCGGCATATCACATTAGAGGATTCTATAAAATAAAAACACAAATCACACATTGGCAACAACTCCTGCAGTCCTAGAACAACCCCCCATCAATAGTGCAAATCACAAATACATGTAAAAAAAAGAGAAAGATATTGTTGAGGCATTTAAACCAAAGTGATTTTGACTAGAGTAAATATATTCATTCATCAAGTACAGGAAATTTAGCATAGTCACTAAGAACACAATTTTAGCTGCAATTTCACATGCTTTCATACATCTTCCAGTTCAGCTGCCATAGTAAAGTGTCTTTGTGCACACGCCATTTTAATGAAAACTCTTCTTATCTAGGAATGCATCTTTCATCCAAGGAAAGCTTGAGTCTTATTTTGATGGTGACAATTATGATCTATGAAATCTGGGATAGCAAGGAAACGGAAAAGTAGACAAAGTATTAGAGAATTAACTAATTTCAGCAAAGCTAAAGCCAGCAGGTTTGTAAGGCATGACGGAACTTGATGGCCAAGGCATCGTGAGGGGGTAGAAGAGTACAGGGTAGACAACCGGGTGAACTGGTTCGAGTTTCAGTTTTGCCCCTCCCAACTCCGGTGGCTTCAACTGAGTCGATAAACCACCTCCACCTTCCACTCTGGTCTCCTCTTCTCCGAACTAAGGTAGCAGAGGCCTAGATGAGTGATCTCTGAGCTCCCTTTCAACTCAAGGACCCATTCAAGCCTCCCCCAGTAAGTTGCTAAACTCCCTCACGCCTCTCTCAGCAACCTTGTATGACCGAAGGGGAAAAACTGACATATTGCTTCAACGACTCCCTATTTTTCTGAAAGCTCCCTAGATTTTACTTTGTTGCAGTGGGAACTAGAGAGATTTGGAGGCTTTCTTCTATTTCCGAAAGGGAAACTTTGGGGTATACTCATAATGGGTACCCAGCCTGCAGACACGTTAGCTTTGCTTCTCATCAGCACATAATCTCAGTTGGGAATTTAGACTTTCCCAAAGGGAAGAGCTCGGTGTCAGCACAGAGCTCTCATGCAGGGTGGCCCTGTATAGCTCCTTGATACATATACCAAAACTCCTCTGGGTAAAGAGACATGGGAATGTGGCTGGGTTTATTTATTAGAAATTAATATGCCTCTGCGGAGACTAGTTTTGTGACAAGTTGTATCATTTGTGGGACTAGTTGGGGTCCATACACAACAGCTGTTCATTTTCTCAGGTGCCGCATATTCCCCATGAGATAGCCTTCATCCACCCTTAGCTTCATCCCTAATGGCTTATATTAATTTATAACTGAGGGGAATTGCAAAAAATGCACTATGTTTCACAGAAGCAAGGCGAGGTCTTGCAAACCTTTTAAAGTCATAATAAATTAAGCTGCACAGAATGCCCATATTTATCTTGCATCATTTTTATAGTTATTGCTGCCATTTTTCTTATGCTACCTTAATTAAGATATGTCTTTGGGGGATTCACTTCTGTTGGGAAAAAAAAAGAGTAGAAGTTTTAACAATAGGTTTGTTTTATTTCTGTGAATAAAGAGTAGGTGCTTTGGGTTGACCAGATGGTAGAAAGAGGAAGGGACCTCTGGGTTGACCAGATGGTAGAAAGAGGCAGTGAACTCTGGCCTGGGAGTCTTAGTCTGTTTCTACCCTACACTAGCCGGGTGACTTGGGTATTACTTTCCCCCTCTGAGCCTCAGTTCTAGAAAAAGTAGTTGGACTAACCAATCTCTGGGGCACTTTCCCTGGTTCTTCGACCACCCTCCCGTTGGTAATTAAGTCAATGGCTGCGAGATTTGCTCATGTCAGTCATGAAACTCACGGTAATAGTTAAAATTTGTGTTCGTTTTTAATGACTGAACTGAGTAGGCCATTCAGTATCCGGATAGATCATTCCACAGCTGGTTGTTATGACAACCAGAAACAATGCTGCAAAAGCCAAGGACTCAGTGGAGAGAAATGGTCACAACCAGTGGCCCCTCTGCTATGGGAGCTTTAAAAGGGCCAAGTTGGCCCTGTGGCTTTGTTCTCTCCAGCCCAGGGCCAACACTGGCCCCAGTAGTCTTTCCATCTGATAGGAGGTTTTGTACTGACTCATTTTACAACAGGTTTGTATTTAATCTGCAAAGCAGCCCTGAAAAATCCCTTGGTGTAGCCAACCGTAGCCTGCTCTTCAAGCTAATTATTTTTCTTTGTTTATGAAAAAATATCCATACGCCTAGTAAATTCTTGTTTATGTACATCTTTATTTTCATTAATTTTATGCAACATAGCTCAAGCAAGAACTCAATCTGTCTGGTTAAGAAGGGCAGACAATGCCCTTTTAAGGTCTTGCAATCACAAAAGATTTCCCCTCTTTAGTTCCTCTTGAGAAGGCATACTTTTTTTTTTTTCCAGGTCAAAGAGAAATAACACAGCAATCATGCCAGCCAGGCTCTCCTTCAACAGGCCACACTCCACCAAGCAGGACATTGGCCATCACCACTTACGGTAAATCACCAGACAGTGGAGCCATCTTTGCCAGTCAGAATTATTTCCTCACCACACTGGTTCTGTTTGATCAGTCTTGGGTTTATGCAGTTCCTGGCACAAAGAGGGCCTTTTCCTCCACTGCCAGGTTCCTTTCAGACTTGCTACAGCCTAGTTTCAACTCTGGCTTAGAATCCAACCCACAAAACTACCTTTCCAATTACTCCTTTTGGCCCAGAGAATGTCATCCAGTTTCCAGTGAAGGCCTCAGTCAAAGGCCTTGTTGTTCTGGGAGCTGGTACCCCAGTGGGATGGGCCGTTGCCAACCACGTCTCCCTCACCCACCCCAGCCCTGGGGACTGTTGGGGGACTTTGAGTTCCCACAGCTCCATAAGCAGGCATTGAGGGTCTGGGATGTCATTGGACAAGGTTGCAGGGCATAATGATGGGGTTCTGAAACTCATGACTTATAAAGACCCTGGTCAAGCTGACTCTGAAAATAAAGAAAAGATTTGCAAGCAGTAACAAATAATAACAATACAGATTAGGTCTCAAACTAACACAAACTAATTTGGGATTTCAGGCCACTTAGCAGGAAACCTCCTGTCCATCTTTCCAGACTCTATGCCTCCCCCTTGTCCACACACAATGTTCCCTTTCTCAGGAAGTAATTTCTGTTAAAAAGCTTTTATTGCCCAGTTTATGGGGATTTCATACTTGGATTTACAATACTTCTCAAGCTCCATACACACAAGCCATGCGATCTCGATTTCTCTTCTAAAAAGACATCAGATTTGGCCAATCCTCCACCTAATTGTTTAGGGGAAGACTTTGTCCCTGGAACTGAGAAAGGAATAATCCTGGAAATGCCATGTGGTCAGTGGTAGCTGACCCTCAGATGAACTGAGGCATCTGGCTCCACCTTTCTCCGTCCCTGCCCCTCCCATTACCACTCCCACTTATTTGATAATGGTATGGCAGACATCAGGCCAAAATAGGTATTCAGCACACTCTGAATGCAGAACATAGTTCAAGGCAAGAAGAATTGGGAGAAGAGAATTGACTGATGGTTCAGGCCTTTATTATCTCTACCAGGGCTCTCACGATAGCCTGACAACTGGTCTCCATGCTACCAGCTTCTGCTCCGCTCTCTAATCCAGTGGTTCTCAAACTTTAGGGGCATCAGATTACCTGAAGGCGTGCTTATTAAAACATAGGTTTCTGGGCCTCACCCTTAGATTATCTGCTATAGTAGGTCTGAGGTGGAGGCAAGAATTTGTGCCATTAAAAGTTTCCAGATGATTTTTATGCTCATGGTCCAGGGACCACTCTTTGAGAACCACTGCTCTAATCCATTCTTCTCTCTGTTTCCAGAATGATCCTCTAGCATAGGAGTCTGATCACATATTTACCACCCTGCCACTATGGAAGACAGGCTCACCTCAACATGACATTTAGGACCTCCATAACGTGGTCCCAGCTCATGTGTGCAGTCACAACCTCACACGTCCCAGGTTTTAGCTCTTAGCTTGGGTTCCCTCAGAAGCAAACCCAGAAACAAGGATTTGAAGGGTGATGCCAGGAAGCCATAGGACAGGAGGCAGTAGGTTAGACAGGGAAAGAAATGAAACCAATCCAGAGTTCGTTGATGAGAAGATTACTGCCGTGGGCAACGGGGGCTCAGCCTCACTGGGGGGGCCTCTGGAGTACTGCACAGAGCTCACCTCAGAGTTGTCCTGCTCGAGAGCTGAAGGACCTGGGGAATTATTCACCAATTTCTGCCAGTCTTTGCTTGAAGGCTGCCTCTAGACCCACTAGCCGCGCATCACTTCCGGTGTGCCCCTGTACAAGTCTAGCTCACTCTGGAGGTCAGAGAAAGCACTCAAGCAGAGCCCCAGGCACTTGAAGTAGGAAGCCATGAGGTCAGAGCACATGGGAATGTGAGCGCCACAGGTTCTTTGATGAGGAACCATCAGCTTCTGCTCTACAAGTCCTCTTGACACCCACCGCTTTCACACATCTCTTCTTCCGCATGGAAGGGACCACGCCTACCTTCTCCTGCTCCGGCTCTCTGGAAGACAACGTTTTGGATGGGGCTGAGCTGATTCTTTATGGCTTTCGTGGGCAGCAGCCTGGGTGATCCTTGGCTCAGTGCATGGAAGTCTGTGTGACCAGATGGCATTAAGGAGCCCAGGGGCAGGTGGTGAGTAGAAACAGTAGCACCAAGAGGGCCATGGACACTAGGGAAACATGCCGCAGGGCATGGGGTGCTGACAAAGCAGCTGAGGGAGTGTCTGCAGGCAGTCTTTTGAAGTCATCCTTTGGAACAAACCTTGAGCCCTCTGACCTTTTAATAGACCAGTGGTAGCCACTTGCCCTGCAGTGATTATGAACTACAATAGAATGTCAGAGGAAAGAATGGAATTAGATCAATCTATTGGCCAAATAAGAAGTCTTAGAGTGTAGGCTGGAAAAGAAGGGCTTGCCTAGCACTTGTGGGTGTGGTTACTCTGACTGTACCCAGGCACTTAGGTGACACACTGCCCATCTCAAGTGCTATTAGAAACCCCTCCTTCTCAATCAGTCTTTGCCTCAGGCACTGAGCCTCTGAAATTAATTTCTTGAGAACCCAACAAGTCGAGAGTATTTGCTCCCTTGATTTTCAAACAGACTTCTTGTCCTGCTGTTGGGGTTACGGGAGTGCAGAATTATGGATAGCTTCGAGTGATTCCGAGCAACAGATGTGTGTGACACGGGTATGTGTGGGTGGGCAAGAAAGACAAGAATAATAAACAATCAAAAATGCCCATTTAATGTTATATAGTAACTTAATATTCACTATATAAAAATAAAATGTCTTCTCTTAAAAAGAATAGAAATTTTTTTCCTAAGGAAATATTCTGACCGAAACAGTCTTATGTTTGTGAAATGTTAGTGAGTGGCTGGTTCATGTGCTTTTTTTAAAAAAATCCCCTTATCCTTTTTAATCACAGTTGAAGTGATATATGCATGAACTTTGCAAGGCATACAAAAACATAATTTACTTGACATGATTTGGGGAGAGAAAAACTGAAATATATTAAACATCACTTAACCACATTATTTAGAAAGAAGAAAATCAGAGACACTAATTGCCCATGATGGCTATTTATACAACGCACCACTGGAGTGAAGGGATCCTGGCTGCTCTTGAAATAGGCAGTTTAAATTTGATCCAGAAGGCAACCAGCAGAGCCAGTAAAGACACATAATCTGGGAGGTGACATGTTTTCTCTGTTAAAGTTCAGCTATTGAGAGGGTAAAGAAATAGGAACAGGCCCTAAGTCTAGTTTAGAAACCGCAAGTGAGACTGCAGAGTGGGAAAATTTTGTCCCCTTTCCTATCCATTCTCCTGCTGGATGTCCTTCTCTCAGATGTCCTGAGGCTGACCCCTAAGTGTCCCAAACTCAACTGGGCAATGACTCCTGCTTCAGAATGATCCTTTCTTTCCTCTACCTGCACCAAAATGCACCTGTTCCATGGCTGAATCTTTAAAAAGTTTACCATGTGTTTAACTAGCTATTACCTATAATCTAATACACAGATTCCCACAGAGAGTCAAGGACTGATGATGGTACAAGGAGAATCCATCCATTTCCCATTTCAATTTGGGTATCGGATAGGAAAGCCTTATTCTTCTTGATGGATCCAGTGAGTGTGAAACAATACAAATGAAGTGAATAAATATGCACCTGAATAAAAACACTTCAATGTTTTAAGGATTCTAGCACGTTCCAAATCAGTTGTGACGGGGACAAATAGGTTCGGTCACCAAATCATTTTGTTCATGGTGTTGAAAGTCAAGGATCCCTATCAGAGAAAGGAGAAAGGTCTACATTTTCAATCTTCCAAATATATCAGCTTGCTTGAATTTCTCAAAAATAAAAAGTCTAAGGAAGTTCCCTTAGAATTTTCAGTTCTAATAGATTAGAAATAGATTTTTGTCATGCCCTGGTGAAATTTAAGTTCTAGTTTCCAATTTCTCAAATCATTCCTTTAGGTAGTATATCTGGAGTGGCACTGGTCTCTCTAAATCTTGAAGTATCTTTGTTTTGGCTCATTGCCAGGCATTATGAATGTCATCAGAGTAATAAATGGCCAAAACCATTCCACAGAAGACACCAACTGGTTTGTGCCAGTGGTGTGAAGGCTCAACTCCAGGTTCTACAAAAAAGACTTAACATCCACTCCCAAGTGACCTTCACACCCAAAACACTATTTTTTCTCTCCCAAAGATGTTGCAACTAACACTGTCAAGTAGGATTACTTTGGGGAAGGGAATGTACTAAGGTGCTTTCATAGACCTTTATTTCCTTTACTTGTCCGAAACACTTGTAAAATGGGCATTATAATTCTCTACTCCTCAAAGAGAAACCTCAAAAAAACCAAACCACTGTTAATTACTACAAATGCCACCTAAGGAGCAGAACCAAAACTGGCTCCAAGAGCCACGCTGTTTCCCCAGACCAGCATCATCAGTATCACCTGAGAACTTGTTAGAAAAATGCACATCTTTGGGCCTTGTTCCAGATCTCCTGGATGAGAATCTTAGACAATTTCAGAAGATCAGCGATTTGTGTCTTAACAAGCGCTCCAGTGCACCTGTAACTTATATAATATTGTACATCAACTATAATCCAATTAAAAAAAATCTCTCATATAGGTACAATAAAGAGAAATGGGAAAAATTAAAAAAAAAAAAGCCCTCCAGGTGATGCTAATACTCCTCAAAATTTGAGAACCCCTGTCCTTAGAGCAAAAATCCACATGACCATGTCCAGAGATGAGCTGACCACAGCTTTTACCTCCCAGGGGCATTTAATCATTAAAAGCCCAGATACAAGCTCACTCCTCTGTAACCTCCTTGTTCTCAGTTGACCTCTTCCTCCTCTTAGTCTCAATAATCATCATTGTCTGCACAATCTTTTTGCCACTTTATCACTTATGTCTTAATTTTCTCATCTGTCTTCCACTTAACAGTGACCGACAACAGTGGCTTGCATAAAGCTACAAGCTTCATAAATATGCATTTCCGTGATGAATGTATATATCAGAAGTGCTAACAATCACTTTGCACACCTCAAGAAGATTGGAATATTCTTCAGTCTGGAGAGCTCTTATTAAATGAAATGCTGGCAAATGAGAATGTGTCCTCCTCCAGGCCAGTGCTTCTTAAACTCTAAATGTGCCCACAAACCACCTGAGGATCTTCTTAAGATTCAGATTCCATTCAGGAGTCCAACTTCCTCCAAGCTCCCAAGCGATGTCCAGGCTGTTGGTCCACAGACCACGCTTTGAGTAGCATGGTTAGGGTGGGTGCCTGTGATCTTGAAGGATCTGAAAACTAGGACGTAGGAATAATAGTTGCAGTGGAGACCAATGTGGTTGGATTTGGATACTTGGAGGTGAAGGGCAGTACGTTCACCCTTAGCTGGCCCAAGTGTAACTGAGCAGGACCCTCTGGGGCTTTCCCTGGACAGACCCTTCCCCCATATCCTCTGCTGTAGCTTCTCTCAGAAGTACCCAGATAATAGCATCTCATGCATATTTCCTGAGTTTTTCAGATGCTAAAACCACCACCAAATGGAAGAAATTAACTACTTGATGATCATGAGCACTTAGCCCCCAGATCTTCTGGCATCTAAGGATTGAGCACCATCAATCAATCTGAGAATTGTGCACAGCTGGTCACAGGCACTGGGACGCCCCTCTCTCACGTGGCCTTTAAGAATCCTCAGCTGAAACCCATCAGGGGAGTTCAGGTTTTTTTGGGCATGAGCCACGTGTCCTTCTTGCTCCGCCCTGCAGTCAACCTTTCTCCGCCCCAAACTCCGACATTTCTGTGTGTCGGGCACATGAACTTGCGTTCAGTAACAACTTTGCAGAAGCCAGCCTAGGAGTCTGTGCCCATGGCAGGTCGACCCCAGCCGGGGGCCGCCCCTTCCCTGGGTCCCAGCAGCTGCCGGAGCTCACTTCGCCCCGGGGAACCAGGAGAGACGCTCCCTGACCTGCGCCGGCCCCCCGGGCACCAGGCTGTTGGTTGCTGAGAAGCGTCCAGAGTTGCAGTCCACACTGGGTGTATCCTGGAGGTGAGTGGCGCCAGCTTGTGCTGGCTGAAACTTCACTCCTCTCCATCCGGGCTCACAGGAAGTGAGCCACTCCAGGCTCCTTGCGAGCCACTCTGCGTCCGTTCTTTTTGGAGAGCTGGGCCCATCTGTTTGAGGCCTCCATCTGGGAGTGGAAGTGGCATTTTTAGATTACACCTCCTCTGATTTGCTGTCTGTGCGACTGTACCTTATTTATTGTGTTTTTGTGTGTATCATTTTGGGGTGAGCCACACCAGCTTGTGCAGGATGGGAAATTCTACCCGCTCCACCTGGGCTCACATCCCTTCCAGGAAGGGAGCCATTCTGGGCTCAATGGGAGCCATTCTGGGTCCATTCTCTTTCAGGAGCGAGGCCACTCTGGAAGCCTCCTTCTGGGAGTGGAAGTGGAATTTGGGGGCTACACTTCTTTTGTTTGTGGGACCATGTTTGGTGTGTGTGTGTGAGTGTGTGTGTACTTGCACTGGCCAGTTGAGACGTCTTTGCTGAGTCACTGGGCTCGCGAGTGTGATGACACCAGGGTTTCCTTCCCTGCTGTAGTGGCTTCACCTGTGGTGGAGCGATGGCTAGGATTTTCCCTTTCTAGCTTGGTCGTTCATTCAGCTTCATCTCTGATGGGGCAGTAGTTGTGGTTCCCACCTTTTGGACTGATGCAGCATTGGTTGGAAATCTCCCTTGGGAGGGGGGGGTGGCTAGGGAACTGTGTCCCTGAGAGATCATTGTGAATTGTTGTTGGCTTGATATTTGATAACATCGACCGTGAATAATTAAGTATGGATGATCAGAGCTCCGTTTCATCTTATAGTCCTCCCAGGGTGTATTTTACAAAACGGGGAGATCATCAGCTATGCTCTCATAGATGAAATAAAAGGATATTTTTATTGTAACATTGTGTGGGCTCAGTGCTCCCTGAGATTTAGAGGAAAATGGTCCTTAATGGCTCTGCTAGGATATCAAGGCGGGCCTTTTGCAATTTGGTTTATATCTTAGATGGGTGGATGAGTGTGTGCGTCCCTCAGTATCTGAGTCCAAATCCTGTTTTCTCTTCCTGGTTTTGCTGAAAGTGAGGCATGACTGAATGACATATATATATATATATATATATATATAGTCTATTACTGTTATTTCTTTAAACTGAAGTGGATATTTGGGAACTGGAAAAAAAATTTTAAAAACCCTGAAAATAGCCAAGATGGTTGGGTTTTGTATAAGCAGTTAGAGGACAAATTTGCATTCCTCTTCCTGTGCCTTTGAGATGTAAATAATCTACCTGGGCTCCAAAAAAAAAAAAATTTTTTTTAAGCTCAGGTAGAAAAACTGGGATCTCTGGTTCTGTCTTACATAAAAAAACTGACTTGTAAATGAGTTCTATTTAATTGATTTAGAAGTATTTAACTTGTAAGGACTTATTTTTAAGTATAAAAAAAGCTAGACAGAACAGGTTTCAGGTTCATGTGATCTGGGAAATATTCAATATTTATTGATATGATATTAAAGCTGGTTTGAGCTTGTTGGTATAATCAATGCAGATAGGTCGTCTACCGAAGTTTACTGAAGGTCAATAAATTCATGTTTCTGTTGGAGAGTTTGTCAGCAAAAAGAAAAAAATGAATTGGTATGATGAAATTCTAAGTGAATCAAATACAAATGAGATAAGAGCTCTTGGGTGAACCATAAACTGTTTTAGAAATGTCTCCTTAAAAATAATCTCTCCAGATATTTGGTGACTAGAAATTTTAGAGTTGTGCTAAATTAAATGGTGGAAGTTTATTGAATAGTTGAATACCTAGATCAATTCTCAAACAAAATAATATACTGGAAGATTCCTTGGAAGTTAACATTTTTAGGAATTGAGGATTCTAATTTAAATATGTAATTAAAGCTACTAAAGATGAAAAAGGAAATAGGAAAGTAAGATGTGTGTGTTGGCTGGGGGGGAGGAAAGGTATGAGGAATAGAATTGAAGGGAAAAGAATGATTTGGTCCTGGAGCTGGTTGTCTCTAGATGGGGAAAAAAATAAGGAACCGACTAATATGGATACAGAAAGTTGTGGAAAGTTTTGTAGAAAGGAAGCCATAAAAAAGGCCTGACCATGCTCAAAACTCTGAGATTAAACGTGATGAGATAAATGGATTTTGTTGTTTAAAAGGAAGCTGGTGCAGGACTAGATTTGGTTCCTCTCTGTTAAGAGAACAAGTTTATTTAGAATGCTTCTGATAACAGATCGTGTGAAACTTTTTGATGTTGACAAACTTCCTATTCAAATTCTAATTCAAGTTCTTTTAACTTCAGATGACTTTGGGATGCTTCAGAGGGCCCCTGAGTCATCTCAGACAAAAATAGTTAATTAGGATTGGTTGGTATGTTAAATTACACAGGAAGCATTGTCAAATGAGTAATGAGCATCCCTCAGATAATATAATGTGAATAAATGTTAATATAGATATTCTAGAAATTAAGTTTCTGAAATTTGGATATGTCCTGGTATGCTATCAGTCATAATTCTAGTTATCTTAAAATGTTGTATGTTATAGCAGCTTGATTAAGTTTCTTTGTCAAAAACATTGTAATCAGATCTTTAACCTTGCCTTTCGAAGTCTTTTGTCATTCATAGAACAGTTAAGCCAATGCTTTGCAAAACTGCTTCATCTTCAAGATGATTCATAAAAAGGGCTTTTTGATAAGAATAGGTTTCTTTTAAATCATACTGCTGAACTGGGTAAGGTATTTAAAAGTAACGAAACCTGATTTTGTAAAACTGTTAGTAAAAAGGATTAACTACCGAGGATTAAGTAAACTGATGAATATGGTTAAAAGCAAACTGATGGGTATGGTTATAATTCTTTGGTTTTGTCTGAAATATCACTGGCTTTTAGTCTGTGTTTCCTAATTGAACTGTCTACCAAATGTTTGTCGCAAATGTTTGTCTCCCTATCAGTATTGAAAGTTATTGTTTGACTTCTAACCATACTGTTGCCCCTAATGTTTAGGATAGGAAGAGAATTCCCTAATGGAGTTGTCAGTATAACTACTCATGATGTATAAAAATGCTTGCTTTAAGTTTATTGCTAAAAGCGCATGTACAATGTTTGTGTAACAATTGGGTGTGAGTGATAAAATGTATGGTTTATAAGGTGTTTCCCCAGTAATATACTTCTCAACCTGTTGACATTATCTGATTACTTTTGCCCCAGCGTATAAAGGAGACTTAGCACCGAGGGACATGATCTGAACCTGGGGCAGGAGCCATC
This sequence comes from Vicugna pacos, assembly GCF_048564905.1. Taxonomy (NCBI): domain Eukaryota; kingdom Metazoa; phylum Chordata; class Mammalia; order Artiodactyla; family Camelidae; genus Vicugna; species Vicugna pacos. The sequence goes on from NC_133023.1 coordinate 36,442,633, forward strand.
ACCCCAGCATCAAGGGAGAGGTATTTTGATCATCAGTGCTTTTTATCAAAAGATTTGCAGTCCAAAGGGGAAATGATGGACAAATCCTCACATGTTGAGGTATGGGGAAATCATACTGGCTTATACATGATATAACTTAAATTTTACTGACAAAAGCAGCCTGTTTTATGGCCTTTTGGACATGCATCGTACATCTGCTTTGGCCTTGAGGAGGGAAATGCATTTGAAAATCAAAATGGAGTAGCTGTGGTTCAGACATCCAAGGTAAAGCTAGGTGGCCATTGTGGGCATGATTTCAGACAAGTTCCTGTTTTTGTTTGAGACCTCGAATTTTCTGAGCTGTGTCATAATCGGAACACCACCAGCCATTCTCAAAGCACTGTCTGTTGGCAGCTGTGACCTTACGACTTCAAGGTCTCCTCTTATAACTATTAAATTTTTAGACAATGAAATTGCTTTAGATCAGATGTTAACAGAGAAAGAGACATGTGTAGTGGCCAATAGCTCTTGTGTTATGTATGTGTATATATACACACACACCCCACATCAGAAGTTGAAACCTATTTAAATAAAAGTAAACAACTGGCTACCTGGCTACAAGTCTCCCCCAAAGTGCCAGATCCAGACTGGTCTTCATGCTTATTCTCCTGAACTCCTCAGGGCAAGTGTTCTTAATCATAGAAGACTCAGATCCAGGACCTGGGACTCAGGAATATTTCCAACTCAGTGTCCATTCCCCTGATTGAGGTAGGACTATGCCCCCGTTTCAGCAGGAAGCAGCCAGAACTGTCATTGCCCCATTCTCTGAAAAGATTTGGGGAAGGATGAAACAGGATCGGAGATTGAAAGTGAGTTCCTCTGCCGAGTTTATGAGTAACCTGTCTATCTAAAACATTATTCCCTTCTTGTCCAACACCTATTCTCCTCAAGATTGAGGAGTATCAAAAAAGGAGGGGAATTGTAACTAAGCAGGACCCTCTGGGACCTTCCTTGGACAGATCCCTCCCTCATCCTCTGCTGTTTAGCTCCTCTCTGAAGTACCCAGATAATAGCATCTCATGCATATTTCCTGAGTTTTTCAGATGCTAAAAACTACCACCAAATGGAAGGAATTAACTACTTGATCATGAGCACTTAGCCTCCAGACCTTCGGGCACCTAAGGATTGCTCACCATCAACCAATCAGAGAATTGCACAGCTGATCACAGACCCTGGGATGCCCCTCCTGCACCTGGCTTCAAAAAGCTCAACTGAAACCCCTCAGGGAATTCAGGGTTTTTTTGTTTGTTTTTTTGGGGGGCACAAGCCACACGTGCGCTTTCTCAGCCCTGCAATGAACCTTTCTCTGCTCCAAATGCTGACCTTTCGGTTTGTTTGGACTCACTGTGTGTCAGGCACATGAACTTGCACACAGTAACACAAGGGCACTAAAGGGAAACTATATAACATTAAGAAGATTTTGATTTCAGCTCAATAGAGAGGAACTTCCAAACAATTAGAATTGCTTATGCAGTAAATGGGTTGCCTCAAAATATCTGTGCTTGCTCCACCTCCCCCTGTCCTGGAAGTGTTGTGGCAGATGAGGGACCATGGGGCAGAGGTATCACAGGAGGAAATCCTGAATGGGACAAGTTGGACCAGATGGTCCCACGGCCAATCTAAGAAGGTTTAAGTACAATCTTTCCTTCCCCAACTGAGAGCGTAGACCATGTCACATTCTTAGTTAAAACGATGTCAGTGTTCCAAATATAAGTTAAGACATATATTGTGAAGAAAATAGGAATTTATAAGAGTGCTAAGGAAAAGTGAAAAATCAATTAAATTCTATTCCCCAGAAAGAACTACTGTGAACATTTTAGACTATTTCCTTCAAACTCTTCTCTAAGCATATATTTTTTAAATGGTTAATTTTTCGGATATAAAAATTTGAACTGGTTTTTTCCCTTAGTATTTATATCTTAAGTAATTCCTCATGTCACTAAAAATGCGGCTTAATGGCTGCATCGTATTGTTTCCTTGTATGTATTGAAATGGATTTAATCAACCCCCAATCATAGGCCATTTCTGCTATTTCCATATCTTCACTATTTTACATAATGTTACAAAGATTAATTTAGCACATAAATCTTGGTCTGCATCTCTGATTATTTCCTTCAGATTCCTTACTGGAATATGGATTTTTTTAAATTGAAGTATAGATGATTTACAATGTTGTTAGTTTCAGCTGTACAGCAAAGTGATTCAATTATACGTGTACATAATTTTTCAGATTCTTTTCCATTATAGGTTATTATAAGATACTGATATATTTCCCTGTGCTATATAGTAGGTTCTTGTTTATCTATTTTATATACAGTAGTGTGTATATGTTAATCCTAAACTCCTAATTTATCCCTCCCTCACTCCTTCCCTCTTTGGTGACCATAATTTCTTTTTCTATGTCTGTCAGTTTCTGTTTTTTAAATCAGCTCATTTGTGTCATTTTTTTAGACTCCACATATAGGTAATATCATATGATATTTGTCTTTGACTTATTTCACTTAATATGATAATCTCTAAGTCCACCCATGTTGCTGCAAATGGCATTTTATTCTTTTTTATGGCTGAGTAGTATTCCATTGTATAAATATACCACTTCTTTATCCAGTCATCTGTCGATGGACATTTAGGTTGTTTCCATATCTTAGCTATTGTAAATATTGCTGCTGTGAACATTGGAGTGCATGTATTTTTTTTGAGTTACAGTTTTATCTGGATATACACCCAGAAGTTGGATTGTTGGATCATATGGTAACTCTAATTTTTTAAGGAACCTCCATACTGTTCTCAATAGTGGCTGCACCAATTTATATTTCCGTGAGTAGTATAGGAGGGTTCCTTTTTCTCCACACCCACTCCAGCATTTATTACTTGTAGAGTTTTTAATGATGGGCATTCTCACTGGTGTGAGGTGATACCTCATTGCCACTGATTTGCATTTCTCTAATAGTCAGTGATACTGAGTATCTTTTCATGGGCCTATTGGCCATCTGGATGTGTTATTTGGAGAAATGTCTATTCAGGTCTTCTGCCTATTTTGTGATTTTTTTTTTTATATTAAGGTGTATGAGCTGTTTGGATATTTTGGAAATTAATTCCTTGTTGATCTCATCATTTGCAAATTGTCTCCCAATCTGTATAGATTGTCTTTTTATTTTGTTTATGGTTTCCTTTGCTGTGCAAAAGCTTTTAAGTTTCATCAGCTCCAAAGGGCTTACATTTGCTTTTATTTAGATTATTCTAGGAGATGGGTTGAAAAAAATATTGCTGCAATTTATGTCAAAGAGTGTGTTGCCTATGTATTCTTCTAAAAGTGTTATAGTATTTGGTCTTACATTTAGGTCTGAAATCTATTTTAAGTTTATTTTTATATATGGTGTTAGAGAATGCTCTTATTTCATTCTTTTATATGTAGCTGCCCAGTTTTCCCAGCACAATTTATTAAAGAGACTGTCTTTTCTCCATTGTATAGTCTTACCTCCTTTGTCATAGATTAATTGACCATAAGTGTGTGGGTTTATTTCTGGGCTTTCTAATCTGTTCATTGATCTGTGTCTGTTTTTGTGCCAGTACCATACTGTTTTTTTTTTTAATTGAAGTATAGTCAGTTACAATGTGTCAATTTCTGTTGAATGGCATAATGTACCATACTGTTTTAATTACTGTAGCTTTGTGGTATAGTCTGAAGTCAGGGAGAGTGATTCTTCTGGTTCCATTCTTCTTAAGACTGTTTGGGTTATCAGGGTCTTCTGTGTTTCCATGAAAAATTAAAAATTTTTTGTTCCAATTCTGTGCAAAATGCCATTGGTAATTTGATAGGGATTGCATTGAATCTGTAGATTGCCTTGGGTAATATGGCCATTGTAACACTATTGATTCTTCCAATACAAGAACACTGTATCTTTCCATCTGTTTGTATCATCTTCAGTTTTTTCATCAGTGTCTTCTAGTTCCCGGAGTACAGGCTTTTGCATCCCTACGTAGGTTTATTCCTAGGTATTTTATTCTTTTTGATGTGATGGTAAATGGATTGTTTCTTTAATTTCCTTTTCTGAAATTTCATTGTTAGTGTATAGAAATGCAACTGATTTCTGTATATTTCTTTGTATCCTGCAACTTTAGCAAATTCATTGATGAGCTCCAATAGTTTTCTGGTAGCCTCTTTAGGATTTCCTGTGTATAGTATCATGTCTTCTGCCAACAGTGACAGTTTTACTTCTTCTTTTCCAATTTGGATTCCTTTTATTTCTCTTTATTCCTTGATTGTAGTGGCTAGGAGGTCAAAAACTGTGTTGAATAAAAGTGGCAGGAGTGGGCATCCTTGTCTTGTTCCTGATCTTAGAGGAAATGCTTTTCAGTTTCTCACATTAAGTATGATGTTAGCTGTGGGTTTGTCATAGATGGCCTTTCTTATGTTGAGGTATGTTCCCTCTGTGCCCACTTTCTGGAGAGGTTTTATCATAAATGGATGTTGAATTTTATCAACAGCTTCTTCTGCATCTAGTAAGATGATCATAAAGTGTTTATTCTTCAATTTGTTAATGTGGTGTAGCACACTGATTTGTGGATATTGAAAAATCCTTGCATCCCTGGGATAAATCCCACTTGATCATGGTATACGATCCTTTTAATGTATTGTTGGGGTCAAGTTGGAGTCAATTTGCTGGTACCTTGTGGAGAATTTTTGCATCTATGTTCATAAGTGATGTTGGCCTGTAATTTTCTTTTCTGTGATCAATCTGGTTTTGGTATCAGAGAGATAGTGGCCTCATAGAATGAGTTTGGAAGTCTTCCTTCTTTTGCAATTTTTGGAATAATTTCAGAAGGATAGGCATTAACTCTTTTCTAAATGTATGGTAGAACACCTCTGTGAGGCCATCTGGTCCTGGACTTTTCTTTACTGGGAGTTTTTAAATTACTGACTGAATTTCAGTGCTGGTAATTGGTTTGTTCATATTTTCTACTTCTTACTCGTTCAGTCTTGAGAGATTGTACCTTCCTAAGAAATTTATTTCTTCTGGGTGTCCATTTTATTTGCATATAGTTGCTTATAATAGCTTTTCATAATTTTATTTCTGTGATGTTGGTTGTAACTTCTTTTTCATTTCTGATTTTATTGATTTTGGGCATCTCTTTTTTTTTTGATTGAGTCTGGCTAAGGGTTTATCAATTTGTTCATCTTTTCAAAGAATGAGCTTTTAGTTTCATTGATCTTTTTAATTGTTTTTTTTTAAAGTCTATTTCATTTTATTTCTGCTGTAATCTTGTGCTTTCTTTCCTTCTAACTTTGGGTTTTGTTTGTTCTTTTCTAGTTTCTTTAGATGTGAGGTTAGGTTGTTTATTTGAGATTGTTCTTGTTTCCTGAGGTAAGTTTCTATCACCATAAACTTCCCTCTTTAGAACTACTTTTGCTGGGTCATAGAGGTTTTGGATTGTAGTATTTTTGTTTTCATTTTTCTGTAAGGATTTTAGTTTCCTCTTTGACTTTTTCAGTGATCGATTGGTTGGTTTGTAGCATATTGCTTAGCCTCTGTGTGTTTGTGGTTTTTGCAGTTTTTTTTTTTTTCTTGTAGTCAATTTCTAATCTCATAGGGTTGTGGTCAGAAAAGATGCTTGATATAATTTCAGTTTCCTTAAATTTACCAAGGCTTGCTTTATGGGCCAGCATGTGATCTGTCTTGGAGAATGTTCCATGTCACTTGAGAAGAATGTGTATTCCGCTGCTTTTGTATAGAATATTCTATAAGTATCAATGAAGTCTATCTGATCTAATGTGTCATTTAAGGCCTGTATTACCTTATTGATTTTCCATCTGGATGAGGTGTCCACTGATGTCAGTGGGGTGTTAAAGTCCCCCACTATTACTGCGTTACTGTCAGTTTCTTCCTTTTTTTTGTTAACGTTTGCCTTATATATTTTGGTGCTTCTATGTTGGGTGCATATATAGTTACAATTGTTATCTTCTTGGATTGACCCCTTGATCATTATGTAGTGTCCTTCTTTGTCTCTTTTAACAGTATTTAAGTCTATTTTGTCTGTATAAATATTGCTACTCTGGCTTTTTTTCCCCATTTGCCTGGAATGACTTTTTCCATCCCCTTGCTTTCAGTCTGTATGTGTCTTAGATCTGAAGTGAATCTCTTGTGCACAGCGAATATATGGGTCTTGTTTCTGTATACATCAGGCAGTACATATCTTTTGGTTGGAGCATTTAGTCCGTTCACATTTAAGGTAATTATTGACATGTGTGTTCTTATTGCCATTTTGTTAATTGTTTTTGAGTTTGTTTTTGTAGGTCTTTTTTCCTTTTGTGTTCTCTTTTGTGATTTGGTGACTATATTTAGTGTTATGTTTGGTTTCCTTTTATGTGTGTGTGTGTATCTATTATAGATTTTTTGGTTTGTGGTTACCATGAGGTTTTGGTATAGCAGTCTATATACATATGTGATTGCTTTAGGTTGCTGATGTTTTGATTTCAAATGCATTTTAAATACCCTGCATTTTATACTCTCTTCCCCTCATGATTACTGTTCTTAATATTATATTTTACCTTTAATTGTTTCATGTATCCCTTAACTGTTTATTGTGGATACAGATGATTTTACTACTTTTGTCTTTTAATCTTCCTCCTAGTTTGTGTGTGGACAATTTCCTACTTTTACTGTACATTTGTCTTAACTAGTGAGCTTTTCCATTTCATAGTTTTCTTGTTTCTAGTTGTGACCTTTTCTTTCCCTCCTAGAGAAGTTCCTTTAGCATTTTTTGTAAAGCTGGTTTGGTGGTGCTGAATTCTTTTAGCTTTTGCTTATCTGTGAAGCTTTTGATTTCTCCATGAAATGTGTATGAGAGCCTTGCTGGGTAGAGTATTCTTGGTTATAAGTTTTTCCCTTTCATCACTCAAAACATATCTTGCCACTCCCTCCTGGCCTGTAGAGTTTCTGCTGAAAAACCAGCTGATAGTCTCATGGGAGTCGCTTTGTATGTTATTTGTTGCATTTCCCCGTATTGCTTTTAATATTTCCTTTTATAGTTAATTTTTGTCACTTTAATAACAATATGTCTAGGTTTGTTCCTCTTAATGTTAATCATGTATGGAACTCTCTGTGCTTCTGGACTCAGATGATAGTTTCTCTTCCCCAGTTAGGGAAGTTTTCAGCTATTATCTCTTCAAGTATTTTATCAGGCCCTTTCTCTCTCTCTCTTCTCCTTCTGGGACCCCTATAATATGAATATTCGTACTCTTGATATTGTTCCAGAGGTCTCTTAAACTGTATTCATTGCTTTCCTTTGTTCTGTTTTGCAGTAGTGATTTCCACTACTGTCATTTCATTCACTGATCTATTCTTTTGCCTCATTTGATCTACTGTTGATTCCTTCTAGCATATTATTCATTTCAGTTATTGTATTCTTCAACTCTGGTTGTCTTTTATATTTTCTCTTTGCTGAAAAACTTCTAATTTCTCACTCTGTGCATCCATTCTCCTCCCGAGTCCTCTGATCATCTCTATGATCATCATTCTGAATTCTTTCAGATAGATTCCCTGTCTCTGCATTATTTAGTTCTTCTCCTGGGATTTTGTCTTGTGCCTTGGCCTGGAACATATTCCTCTGCTGCCTCATTTTGTCTACATTTCTATTTTCATCTTTATGTATGTGGTAGTTTAGTTACATTTCTCAACCTTGGAGAAGTGGCCTTCTATAGGAGACATCCTTGTGCATGCCAGCAGTGCACTCCCCCCTCGTCACCCAAGCGTTAGGGGCCAGCTGGTCCTAGGGTAGAGCCTGGCCTGTGTATGTGGACTCATTCCACAGGCTGCAGAATTGTAGTTTTCCTGCTTCTGGTGTCTGCATCCTGGTGGGTGAGGCTGGCCTAGAGGCTTGTGTAGGCTTCCTGGTGGGAGGGGCCAGTGTCCACCCACTAGTGGGTAAAGCTGGGTCTTGGCCCTCTGGTGGACAGGGCTGTATCTTGGGGCGTGTCTAGAAGTGGCTGTGGGCTCGAGAAGTCGTTGGGCAGCCTTTCTGCTGATGGGTGGGGATGTGTCCCCACCCAGTTAGTTATTTGGCCTGGGGCATCCCAGGACTGGCTCCTACAGGCAGTTGGGTGGGGCCAGGTCTTGGTGTTAATGACCCAAGCAAGATATCTTCCTCCAGGAAGGAGAGTTCATGCAGATGAATGCTCCCTGATCTGTCTGCCACCATGTCGATGTCCCCAGGGTGAGCCACAGTTGCTTCCTGCCTTCCCACAAGACTCTCCCAAGACTAACAGATAGGTCTGACCCAGGCTTCTATGAAATTACTGCTTTTGTCCTTGGTCCCAGAGAACATGAGATTTTGCATGCGTCCCTTAAGAGTGAGATCTCCATTTCCCCCAATCCTGTGGAGTTCCTGCAATTAAGCCCCACTGGCCTTCAAAGCCAAATACTCTGGACGATCCTGTTCCTGATGCTGGACCCCTGGGCTGGGGAGCCTGATGTGGGGTTCAGAACTCTCACTCCTGTGAGAGAACCTCTGCAGTGTAATTATTCTCCAGTTTGTGGGTTGCCCACTGAGGGTGTGGGATTTGATTTGACTGTGAGTCTTTTCCTACCCCTTTTCATTGTTGTTTCTTATGTCTTCAGTTATGGAAGATCTTTTCTGGTAGGCTCCAGTCTTTTATATTAATAGTTGTTCTGTAGTTAGCTGCCATTTCAGTGTGTTCACAAGAGGAAGTGAGCTCTGGTTCCTTCTACTCCTCCACCTTGGCCTCTTCCAAGTTTATGGATATTTTAAGGCTCAAAAAGATATTCTCCAATTGCTTTTTAGAAAAGTTGTTCCACCACACCAGAATTGAAAGTAGATTTCCCCATTCTCCTCAGCAATAGGGAAATTACCACTTTAAAATTTTATGACATTGATTTCATGGCAATAGAACCTTATTACAGTATTTTATTTATATTTCTTTGATTACATTTGAGGTTCCATTTTTCTCTTTTGTGACTGAGTGCTTATTTTCCATTAGTCCTAGAATTTTCCTTTAGTCCTAGAATATTCCTTATCAAATGTGTATAACATTCTTTTACATATTGAAGATAAACCTGGTAAGCCATCATTTCTTGTTATCTGTTTAAAATATTTATTGTCTAATGTTATGTTTTTGATGTTTCAAAGTTTTAATTTCATCATCAAATCTGTTCATGCCTGCAGTTTCTTTTATACTTGGAATGTTCTCCATTCAGAGTATACTAAGTAAATGTTCAATTTTTATGATTGCATTTTGACAGTGAACTTTAATCCACTTATAATGAATGTTTCTTTTCTGAACTGTTTTTCTAGTCAATATACTGAATAACATGTATCGTCTCCCACTGAATTTTTACATTGAAAAGTTTTGTTTAAAGTATAAAAAGACTTTGTTCTCTCAGCTTATTAATATTTCTAGTGAGAACATATGACTGAGCATGCATCATTTTTAAAAGTTGTGATTTAAAACTTGCAATCTTATGATTTAAAGAAATGGAAAGATATCCTATGCTCTTGGATTGGAAGAGTTAGTATTGTTAAAATGGCCATAGTACCCAAAGCAATCTACACATTTAATGCAATCCCTACCAAATTACCCAAGACATTTTTTCACAGAACTAGAACAAATAATCCTAAAATTTATATGGAATCACAAAAGACCCAGAATTGCCAAAGAAATACTGAAGAAAGAAAATGAAGCTGGAGGAATAACCCTCCCAGACTTCAGACAATATTAAAGAGCTACAGTAATCAAAATAGCATGGTATTGGCACCAAAACAGACATAATGGATCAATGGAACAGAATAGAGAGCCCAGAAATGAACCCACAGACATAGGGTCAATTTATCTTCAACAAAGGAGGCAAGAATATACAATGGAGAAAAGACAGTCTCTTCAAGTGGTGTTGGGAAAGCTGGACAGCCACATGTAAATCAATGAAATTAGAACACCCTCTCACACCATACACAAAAATAAACTCAAAATGGCTTAAAGACATAAAACATAAGACAAGACACTATAAACTTCCTAGAAAAAAACATAGGCAAAACATTCTCTAACATAAATCTTAGCAGTATTTTCTGAGGGCAGTCTACCCAGGCAATAGGAACAAAAACAAAAATAAACAAATGGGACCTAATTAAACTTAAAAGCTTTTGCACACCAAAGGAAACTATCAACAAAACAAAAAGACAACCTACAGAATGGGAGAAAATATTTGCAAATGATGCAACTGACAAAGGCTTAATTTCCAGAATATACAAACAGCTCATACAACTCAATAACAAAAAAACAAACAACCCAATCCAAAAATGGGCAGAAGACCTAAACAAGCATTTCTCCCGTGAAGACATACAATGGGCAATAGTCATATGAAAAAAATGATCAATATTGCTAATTATCAGAAAAATGCAAATCAAAACTACAATGAGGTATCACCTCACATCAGTTGGAATGGCCATCATTAAAAAGTCTACAAATAATAAATGCTGGAGAGGGTGTGGAGGAAAAGGGAGCCCTTCTACACTGTTGGGAATGTAAATTGGTGCAGTCACTATGGAGAACAGTATGGAGGGTCCTTAAACTAACAATAGTTACCATCTGATCCGGGAACTCCCACTTCTGGGCATATAGCCACACACAAAAAAATAACTTAAAAAGATACATGCACCCCAATGTTCATAGCAGCACTATTTACAGTAGCCAACACATGGAAGGAAACTAAGTGTCCATGGACAGAAGAGTGAATAAAGAAGATGTGGTGTGTATATACAAAGGAATACTACTCAGAATAAAATAATGCCATTTGCAGCAACATGGATGGCCCTGGAGAATGTCATTCTGAGTGAAGTAAGCCAGAAAGAGACAGAAAAATACCATATGATATCACTCATATGTAGAATCTAAAATTTAAAAAAGACACAAATGAACTTACTTACAAAACAGAAACAAACTTATAGACATAGACAACAAACTTACGGAACCAGGGGGAAAAGTGGGGGAAGGGTGGAGGGATAAATTGGGAGTTCAGTATTTGCAGATAGTAACTACTATATATAAAACAGATAAACAACAAGTTTCTACTGTATAACACAGGGAACTATATTCAATATCTTGTAGTAACCTATAATGATAGAATATAAAAAGCAATATATGTGTATAACTGAAACATTATGCTGTACAACAGAAATTAACACAACATTGTAAACCAACTATATACTTCAATAAAAAATACCAAAAATAATGCAGAAAAAAAACTTGCAATCTTAAAGTCTTAAACCAAGTTTATTTCTCAACTTTTCATGTTGAAAAAATTCAAAATTGCCTAAAAATTAAACGAATAATGCAATGAATACCCATATAATCTTAACCTATTTTCATCAGTTGTTAAATTTCCTTTAACTCTTTGTTCTCCTCCCCCTTCCCTCCTTGTTTTGTTTTCCTGAACCACTTGATGCAATCTTTTGACACTTTGAATGTCAACCAAAAGTCTTCACCGTGTATCTCCTAAAAACAAGAGCATTCTTCTTACATAAACAAATTACTTGGGAAACAACATTCATGCAGTACTGTTATCTAATAAATTGTCCATATTCAAATTTCCCTAATTGTCCCAATGACATTCTTTATAGTTTTATTTTTCCTAATATAGAATCCTATCAAGGATTACACATCGTATTTAGTTATTGTGGCCCTTTAGTCTCCTTTTTCCTCTCTCATGATACTGACAGTTTTTCAGTATTTCAGGCCAGTTGTCTTATAGAATATCACACAGTCTGGCTAGCCTGAGTGTTTATTCAAGAGCAGATCCTAGTTAAATACTTTTGCTAGAAAAACTTCATAGGTGGTCGTGTGTCCCTCTCAGAGCATCACATCAGGAAAGTTCCCACTGGTTTTTTTAAAAATCAGCTTAATTGAGATATAATGTACATGCATTAAAATTAGCCAATTTTAAGTGTAAAATTGAATGGATATTGACAAACATATAGTCATGTAACCACCACTTCAGTCATGATTTAGAACCCCTGCAATATCCCAAAGGGTCCCATGTGGACCTTTGCAATCAGTCCACTGCCTACACCCCTGGTGTCTACAATTTTGCCATTTCTACAACATCATATCAATATATCATACAGACTTGTCTATCTTTCACTTTTACTTTTGGATTCATCTATGTTGTTGCATGTATCAATGGTTTGTACCTTTCTATTGGTGAGTAGTACCCAGTTGTATGGGTGTATCATAGTTGGTTTATCCATTCACCAGCTGATTGACATTTGGAGTCTTTCTAATTTGGGGCTCTTATTAATAAAGCTGCTATGGATATTTGGATACAAGTCTTTGTGTAGACATGTTGTCATTTCTCTTGGATATGTACCTAGACATGGAATCACTGGGGTATATGGTAAGTATGTTTAACTTTATCAGAGACTGACAAGCTATTTTGCAAAGTGACAGGACCATTTTGCATTTCTACCAATTGCTCTGCATCCTAGCCAGCACTTGGTATTATTAATATATATTTTTTAAATTTTAGCCGTTCTAATGGGTGTGTAATGGTGGCACATTGTGGCTTTAATCTGCATTCCCCTCACAGAAAATAATGTTGAACTTCTTTTTGCGTGCTTATTTGCCATTTAAATATCTTCTTTGGTGAAGTTTCTCTTCAAGTCTTTGGCCCATTTAAAAAATTGTGTTGTTCACTTAATCTTGAGATTTGAAAGTTCTTTATATATTCTAGATACAAGTCTTTTTGTTGGATATGCAGTTTATACTTTTTTTCTCCCTGTCTGTGGATTCTCTTTTAAATTTATTAACTGTATCTTTTGAAGAAAGTTTTACATTTTGAGCAAGTTCAATTAATCAACTTCCTTTGTTTGACATTCACTAATCTTTTCCTCTGCAATGTCTGATCTGTGTTTAATCCCATCCAGTGTGCCTTTCCTTTCAGATCCTGTATTTTTCACTTCTAGAAGTCCCATTTTGGCCCTTTCAATATCTTTCTATCTCCTCATCTTGTTCATGTTTTCGCCTCTTCTTGAACATATAGGTATATTTATCTTAGCTGTTTTGGTATTCTTGTTTTCTAGTTTATCATCCCTATCATTTCTGGCTTCATTTGTGTTTATTAAATTTCCCCCTGGTTGTGGATCATATTTTCTTGCCTCCTTGCCTTCCTGAGAAGTTTTGATTGGATGCTGGACATCTTGAATTTTGTTGAGTGCTATATTTTTTCTATTCCTTTAAATAGTATTGAACTTTGTTCTAGTATCCCATTAAGTTACATGGAATCAGCTGTATCCTTTTGTGACTTGCTTTTAGGCTTTTTTAGGAGAGATCTAGAATAGTCTTCAGTGTAGGATTAATTTAGTCTTACTAACATAGCAATATGGCCTTTGAGGACTTCACCCAAGCCGGCTACCTATGACACGGTCTTTCCACTCTGGCTAGAGGAAACACAAACTATTTCCAGCCTTTGAGCTCTGGGAATTCTTTGGCCTACTGCTGTCCAGTGGTCTTTTCCTCAACCCTGGGTAATTTTTTTCTCATCCATTAGAACGTCAGTACTCAGCCAAAGCTAAAGGCTAGAGTCGATCCTTCTACAGATATTGAGTTCTCTCTTGCAGCTCCCTCATCTCCAGCACTCTCCCCACAAACTCCAGACTCCTTGGTTTCCCTGAACTTCAGTCCTTGTCTTAACTTAATGAGACCACCAGACTCTATTTGGACTCACCTTCCCTCTACATGAAAACTCTCTGTAGATCGTAATGTGGGACAATCATAGCTCTCACCTCCTTTGATTTCTTAGTTTCAGGAATCACAGTGCTGCCCTCTTTATTGACCAGTATCTGAAAAGCATTGCTTCATAACTTAGTTTTCTAGTTTTTTAGTTGTTTAAGGTGAAAGGGTAAATTTGAACCCTGTTAGCCCATCATCGCCAGAGAAACTGAAGTCTCTTTACTAACTGTTAATGTTCCGTTTATAGACACATGCGCACACACACATTCTGTTGTTTATTTCATAGATCTGCAATTTATTCTTACGTTACTGGTTCAATTATTAAAAATTTAAAATTAAGGGAGGAAGAGTCTCTGCTCATTTACTTTTCCAGTGTCTTAAAACTATTTTTATATATTTATATTTCCAAATACATCATAATTTTATTCAGCTTCTTAAAACCCCATTGGGACTTTCCTTTATTTATGTTAAGCGTCCAGTTTAACTTGGAAAAACTGACATCTTAACCATATTCAAACTTCGTGTCCAGGAACATAGTATTTTTCTCCACATGTCTTCATTTTTATTTGTTGCTAATTTTCAGTGTGCTTCAAATGTTTCAACCGAAGGTTATTCCTAGGTCTTAAGAGATTTTATCATTTTTATAAAAGGGATTTTTCCATTGTGTCCTCTAAGTGGTTATTGCTTGTTTACCAGAAAGCTGTTGAGTTCTGTATATTTATCTTATACCCATAATTTTCTGAATTCTCATTATTCTAAGATGATCTTTAAAAATTATTCTCTTGGATTTTCTAGGTAGGCTATCTTACCCATCTGAAAATAAGAATTAATTTTATTGTAGTTGTTGAAGATGTCCCCTTGTACTCTTACTTTGCTGGAAATTTAAATAAGGAATAGGTGTTGGATTTTGTCAAATTCTTTCCCTAACTCTATTGAAATAATCATCATGTTTTTCCTTTCTAATCTTTTACATCGAAGATATTGATAAGCCAGCTTTACACTCCTGAACTAAACTCTACTTGGTCATGATATATTATCATTTTTATAATTACTGCATTTCTTTTTCTAAAATTTGGTTAAGAAACTTTGCATTAATATTCATGAGGGATATTAATTTGTAGTTTCTTTTCCTTTAAATATCTTTTTCTGTTTTTTTTTTAAAAATCAGAGTAATGCCCAATTCTTAGAATGAGTTGGGAAGTATTTTTTCCTCTTCAACTTCTGAGTTTATGTAGAACCAGTATTTTGTTATTAAATGTTTGATAGAACTCCCCAGTGAAGCCATTTTTCCTTTTGCCAGAAGGACTACCTTTCCATTTCTTATGAATTTTAGAATCATTTGGTCAGTTTCTATAAAAATTGTTGCTCACATTGTGATTGTGATTGTGTTGAATCTATAGATCAGTTTGGAGATAATTGCTCATGATGAACACTGTCATCTTTTTCATATCTGAAGAAGTCTTTTTTGTCTTCTTTTTAAAAAGTTTTCAATTAACCTTTTCTTTTTATATAGTAGATTCAAATCTAGTTGTAAGAAATAATACAGAGAAATCCCACATATCTTTTACCCACTTCCATCAGTGGTGACATCTTGAAAAACTATTGTGCTGTATCACAAGCAGGATATTGACATTAACAAAATCAAGACAGACCATCTTCATCATCACAGGAATTCCTCATGTGTCTCTTTTGTAGCCACACTCATTTCTCCTCCCACCCTCCACACTACCCCCTTTAACCCCTAGCTACCACTGACATTTTCTTCTTTCTATAATTTTTTGTTAAAATTTCAAAAACGTTATATAAATAGAATAATGCAGTGTGTAACCTTTTGGGATTGGCTTTTTTCACACAGCATAATTCTCTCCAGACTTATCCAAGTTGTTGCCTTGGACTGACTGTTTCCATTTTCATTGCTGTATAGTATTCCACAGTGCTGAGGTGTTTCCGTCTGTTTAACCATTAACCCATTTGAAGATCAGCTGGGTTGTTTCCACTTTGGGACTATTAAGAATAAAGCTGCTGTAAATATCCATATGTAGGTTTTCATATGAACATATGTTTTCATTTCTCTGGATTGAATGCCCAGGTGTACCATTTTCTAGCCCCACCAGCAAAGTATGAGAGATCCAGCTTCTCCACATCCAGCCAGTAATTACTGTTATCCTGCGTTTTAGGCCTCCTGAGAGATGTGTAGTAATACTGAATTGTGACTGTTTGCATTTCCTTAATGGCTAAACAATATAGTCTTCTCATGTGCTTATTTTTCACCTGTGTATCTATCTTCTTTGGTGAAATCTCTGTTCATGTCTTTTGTTTCTTTTGCAATGGATTGTTTGTTTATTATTGAGTTTTGATATTTCTTTACATATTCTAGATAATAGACCTTTGTTGGCTATATGGGCTGCAAAGATTTTCTCTTGGTTTTGTGTTCTCATCCTCTGAACAGGGTCTTTTGCAAAAGCAAATATTTAAATTTCATGAAGTCCATTTTACCTTTTTTAATGGATCATGCTTTTGATATCAAGTCTAAGAACTCTTCACTTGCCCCTTATTCTGAATATTTTCTCTTGGGATTTTTTTCCTAAAAGTTTTATGCTATAACATTTTATATTTAAGTCCATGATCCACCTTGAGATATTTGTATAAAGTAGAGGGTTAAAGTGTAAGGCTTAACTCAAATTTTTGTTTGTTTGTTTGTTTTTGGCTTGTGGGTGTTGAATTACTAACATGCCACTTGGTGAGAGGCTATTCTTCCTCCACTGACTTGATTTTGCTCATTTGTCAAAGATTAGTTGATAACATTTGTGTGGGTCTGTTTCTGGGTTTTCTCTTCCCTTCCATTGATCTATGTGTCTGTCATTCCACCAATGGCAGTCTGTGTTTTCTTTTTCTCAATGAGATATAGTTGACTTACAATGCTGTGTTAACTTCAGGTGTACAGCAAAAGTGATTCAGTTTTATATACATATTTTTATTCAGATTCTTTTATAAGTTATTACAAGATGTTGAACACAGTTCCCTTTGCTACACAGTAAGTCCTTGTTTATCTGCTCCATATATGGTAGTATGTATGTGTCAATCCCCAAATCCCAATTTATCCCTCCTCCCCTTCCCCTTTGGTAACCGTAGTTTTCAGTCTGTGAGTCTATTTCTGGTTTGTAAATCAGTTCATTTGTATCACTTTTTCAGATTCCACATATAACTGATACTATATGATATTTGTCTTTCTCTGACTTCACTTAATATGATAATCTCTAGGTTCCTCCGTGTTGCTACAAATGGCATTATTTCATTCTTTATGGTTGACTAATATTTTGTTGTATATAGACGTCACATCCTCTTTATCCCTTCATCTGTCTATGGACATTTAGTTTGCTTCCATGTCTTGACTATTGTAAATAGTGCTACTATGAACATTGGGGTGCATGTATCTTTTTGAATTAGAGTTTTCTCCAGATATGTGACCAGGAGTGGGATTGCTGGATCCCTTGGTAACTATTTTTAGTTTTTTAAGGAAGCTCCATACTGTTCTCCATAGTAGCTGCACCATTTACATTCCACGAACAGTGTAGGAGGGTTCCTTTTTATCCACACCCTCTCCAGCATTTATTATTTGTGGATTTTTTTAATGATGGCCATTCTGACTGGTGTGAGGTAATACCTCACTGTAGTTTTGATTTGCATTTCTCTAATAATTAGTGATACTGAGCATCTTTTCACGTGCCTATTGGCCATCTGGGTGTGTTATTTTGAGACATGTCTATTTAGTCTATTTAGAGATGGCAAACAGTCTTGATGATTATAGACACATAACAAATCTTTAAATCAGATTTCCTACTTTTTTGTTCTTTTTCAAAATTGTTATAGCTATTCTAGTTGCTCTCTTTTTCCGTATAAGTTTTAGAATAATATTGTCTATATCTACAAAAATTCTTAGTGAAATTTTGATAGAAATTGCATTAAATCTGTCTATCAATATGGGAGAATTCACACTTTTAGTGTATTGAGTTTTCTAGTCCACGGTAAACTAACATATTTTTATCAAGATGAAATTCACATAACATAAAATTAACTGAAGTGTAAAACTTAGTGGCATTTAGTACATTCACAATTTTGTACAACCATCACCTCTACCTAGTTCCAAAACATTTTCATTGACTCGAAAGAAAACTCTGTCCAGTAAGCCATCACTCCCCATTCCACACTCCTTCCAGTCTGCTCTGTTTTCTGTCTCTCTAGATTTACCTATTCTGGATATTTCATATAAATGAAATCACACGATATGTGACCTTTTCTACCTGCCTTTCACTTAGCATGTTTTTGAGGTTCATCCATGTTTTGTTGCATATATCACATAGATCAGTACTTATTTTTAATGGCCGAGTAATATTCCACTGTGTGCTTATATCACAATTTGTTTATCTGTTCATATGTTATTGGGCACTTGAGTTGTTTTCACTTTTTGGCTATTGTAAATAATGCTGCTATGAACATTTGTGTATAAATACTTGTTTGAGTACCTGCCCTGCCTTAATTTTTTAAAGATATTTTCACTGGGCATAAAATTCTACATTGTCTGTGTACTGTTTCAGTACTTGAAATTTGTTGGTCCACTATCTTCTTGCTTGGATTTTTCCTAATGAAAAATCTGCTAAAATCCTTATTTTCCTTCCTCTGTGCGTAACGTGTCATTTTTCTGTGGCTGGTTTTAAGATTTTCACTGTATATCTAGCTTTCCACTGTTTATGATGATCCTTGTGTAGTTTCCTTCCTATTTCTTGTGCTTTTTTTTTTGGCATTCTTACATCCATATGTTAACTAATTTTCATAAAATTTAGAACTTTTTAGGCCATTATTTCACTGTCTACTCTCTCTGCTACTATAATTACATATTAGACTGCTTTAAGTTGTCCCACAGTTCACCAATGTCCCGTTCACTTTTTTTTTCTCAATCCTTTTACTCCTTGTTCCATTCTTTGTGTGTGTGTGTGGAAGGTAATTAGGTTTATGTATTTATTTTTAGAGGAGGTACCGGGGATTGAACCCAGGACCTCATGCATGCTAAGCATGTGCTCTACGACTTGAGCTATACACTCCCTTTCTGCCTGTTTCATTTTGGATAATTTCTATTGTTATGTCTTCAAGTTCACTAAACTTTTCTTCAGAGTCTAATCTGCCATTAATCCTATTAATTATATTTTCCAATCTTTCTCATACATTGTAGTTTTTTGTTTTTTTTAACATTTTTTATTGA